>NW_012115021.1:4522535-4525246 GCF_000951035.1 Colobus angolensis palliatus
TTGTTGTATTTTTAGTAGAGATGGAGTTTCACCATATTGGTCAGGCTGGTCTCAAACTCCTGACCTCAGTGATCCACCCGCCTCGGCCTCCCAAAGTGCTGGGATTACAGGCGTGAGCCACTGCGCCCAGCCGTGTATATGTATTTTAAACAGATACGAGTCCTCGCTATGTTGCCCATAGTGGGCTTGAACTCCCAGGCTGAAGCATTCCTTCCGCCTCAGTCTCCCGGGTAGCTGGGATTAGAGGTGTGTACCACGACACCCAGTTTATCGATAAACATTTGTGAGCTCATTGACTGAATCATTATGTAGGCGGCACTGAAAATGGTAACAGCTAAGCTTAATTTAGCATTTAGGCACTGTCTTTGTAAATCCCTGCTAACTCTCTAAGGTAGGTACTATCATCATCCGTAAATACTGTATGGTTTGTAAAAATTGAGGTTTTGAAATGTTGAAGAATTTGCCGAGGATCACAGCTGTAAGGGACAAGAGTCAGGATTTGAACCCAGGCTGTCTGATTCTCCTGGACAGGCACTTATCAAAATTGAACAAATCAGGTCGAGTGGCTCAGGCACGGTGGCTCACACCTGTAATCCCAGCACTTCGGGAGGCCTAGGCGGACAGATCACCTGAGGTCGGGAGTTTGAGACCAGCCTGGCCAACATGGTGAAATTCTGTCTCTACTAATAATACAAAAATTAGCCAGGCATTGTGGTGCACACCTGTAAACCCAGCTACTTGAGAGGCTGAGGCAGGAGAATCGCTTGAAGCCGGGAGGCGGAGGTTGCAGTGAGCCGAAATTGCGCCACTGCACTCCAGCCTGGGCGACAGAGACTCTGCCTAAAAAAAAAAAAAAAAAAAAAGAAGAAGAAGAAATCAACAGTGGGATGAATAAGGTAGGGCTGTGAGGAAATTATCGCTGTAATGATTACCTGGGGCAGTAGAAGTGGAAAGAGGAATGTTCAGATACATTTTGGATCTCCAGGAGGAGTGGTCTGGGTTTGGATTGAGGATGTTTTAAGGTATAAACATAGGTCAGATAGGTGGGTGCCCCGGTGGCTAGTGAAGATGTGCAATGGCATTGAATGTGATCAACTGTGTTGTGTAGAGAAAGGCAGGCCCAGGGACTTAGGGAGGCCATCTGGGATGGAACATGTATATTTTGAATAGCTTCAGTTTACTCACCCTGACCATGGTCAGCTAGTTCAAATGGAATTCATAGCTCTGAAGTGCGATAACTTTAGTTAAGATAGTTGTTTTGAAAGGTAAACAGAGGAAACCACAAAATCAGAATGGGCATTCCTTTGAGGAGGACAAATAAGAAGTGGGTAACTGAAATTGTTCCTACCCGAATGCATTTGTGCTGAATTTCCAAGTACTTAAAAAAAATTGTGAAATTACAAATGAAAGTGAGATTTATAGTTACTACCTTCTGTTAGTTACTGTCTCTGTCTCTCTCTCCCTCTTTTATTTTGGTACTGGGTCTCACCCTATCGTCCAGGCTGGAGTGCAGTGGTGTGATCTCAGCTCACTACAACCTCCACCTCCTGGGTTCAAGCGATTCTCCTGCCTCAGCCTCCCATGCAGCTCGTGTAGCTGGGACCACAGGCACACGCCACCACGCCCGGCTAATTTTTGTATTTTTAGTAGAGACATGGTTTTGCCACGTTGGCCAGGCTGGTCTTGAACTCCTGACCTCAGGTGATCCACCCACCTTGGCCTCCCAAAGCACTGAGATTACAGGCTTGAGCTACCACACCCGGCCTCTTTTTTTTTTGAGACAGGATCTCGCTTTTGTCACCGAGGCTGGAGTGCAGTGGCACAATCACTTGGCTTACTGCAGCCTTGACCTCCTGGGCTCAAGCAATCCTTCTGCCTCAGCCTCCCCAGTAGCTGGGACTACAGGTGTGTGCCACCACACCTGGCTAATTTTTTATTTTTCTTTTGTAGAGAGGGAGTCTCACTATGTTGACAAGGTTGGTGTCGAACTTCTGACCTCAAGAGAGCCTCCCGTTTCAGCCTTCCAAAGTGTTGGGATTACAGGTGTGAGCCACCATGCCTGGCATTATTTTTCTCTTTCTCTAACTGTAATTTTATATTAGTGGTCTTACTCAGTTGCCCATTTGCCTGCCATGAGTACACAGATAATACTGTTTATGGTCTACTTTCACATACATGGTGAAATTACAAGAGCAGAAGGCCCCTGTACACACTCAAGGGAAAAACAGTAGTACTCAAAGTAAAGAAAATCAAGAGTTATTGGGCTTCCTATAAAACAAAAGGGTTTCAATCAGACAGCAGCAGAAAAGTCAAATAAATTTTCCTTATGACTGTCAACTTAAAAAATCACAAGATCTATACATTTAGAAAGGAGACTTTCTTTTTTAAAACATTTTCTTTTCTTTTTTCTTTTTTTTTTTTTTTGAGACAGAGTCTCACTCTGTTGCCCAGGCTGGAGTGCAGTGGCATGATCTCAACTCACTGCCACCTCCGCCTCCCAGATTCAAGTGATTCTCCTGCCTCAGCCTCCCGAGTAGCTGGGATTACAGGTGCATACTACCACGCTTGGTTAATTTTTGTATTTTTTTGTATATATTTTTTTTTGAGACGGAGTCTCGCTCTGTCGCCCAGGCGGGAGTGCAGTGGCCGGATCTCAGCTCACTGCAAGCTCCGCCTCCCGGGTTTACGCCATTCTCCTGCCTCAGCCTCCC
>NW_012115021.1:4525404-4534769 GCF_000951035.1 Colobus angolensis palliatus
GCCTGGCCAATTTTTGTATTTTTTTTTGAGACAGAGTTTTGCTCTTGTCACCCAGGCTGGAGTGCAATGGTGCAATCTCAGCTCACTGCCACCCAGGTTCAAGCAATTCTCCTGCCTCAGCCTCCTGAGTAGCTGGGATTATAAGTGCCCACAACCACGCCCGGCTAATTTTTGTATTTTTAGTAGAGATGGGATTTCACCATGTTCGCCAGGCTGGTCTCAAACTCCTGACTTCAGGTGATCCACCCGCCTTGGCCTCCCAAAGTGCTGGGATTACAGGCATGAGCCATTGAGCCCGACCAAAATTTTTCTTACTTTCTCAGTCAGAGTCTCACTCTGTTGCCCAGGCTGGAGTGCAGTGGCACGATCTGGGCTCACTGCAACCTCTGCCTCCCAGGTTCAAGTGATTCTCATGCTTCAGCCCCACAAGTAGCTGGGATTACAGGTGCCTGCCACCACGCCTGGCTAATTTTTTTACAGGGTTTCACCACGTTGGCCAGGCTGGTCTCGAACTCCTGACCTTAAGTGATCCGCCTGCATTGGCCACCCAGAGTGCTGGGATTATAGGCTTGAGCCACTGTGCCTGGTGACTTTATTTCTTTTTTCTTTTTTTTTTTTTTTGAGATGGAGTCTTGCTATGTCACCCAGGCTGGAGTGCAGTGGCACGATCTCAGCTCACTGCAACTTCCGCCTCCTGGGTTCAAGCCATTCTCCTGCCTCAGCCTCCCCAGTGGCTGGGATTACAGGCGTGCACCACCACGCCCAGCTAATTTTTGTATTTTTAGTAGAGACGGGGTTTCACCAGGTTGGTCAGGCTCGTCTCTAACTCCTGACCTCGTGGTCCACCTGCCTCAGCCTACCAAAGTGCTGGGATTACAGGGGTGAGCCACCGAGCCTGGCTTACTTTATTTCTTATAAAGGGTTACAGCCTGCAAAGGGGCCATCCCACAGGCTGGGAAGCACACGTTTTAAAGAGACAGGGTCTCACTATGTTGCTTAGGCTGTTCTCAAACTTCTGGCCTCAAGTGACCCTCTTACCTTGGCCTCCCAAAACCAGAGGCAGTCACTCTGAAGGAGGAGGGTTCAGCTTTATGCTGAACAGGTTGACTAAACATACATATTCAACAGGTTACAGGAGGAGCTATGAATATTCATGAAGGTGGTCCTGACTCATGTGTATTGAATAAACATGCAAATAGCATAGGAGCCCTGTTCACTTTGGGGTGGAGACTTAACATTTAAATGAATTTCAGTTAAGCCCTATACATCAAAAGTTCTTTTCAGGACGTGAAGGCACGCAAGTCCGCAGCCTCTGTAAACTGGCCAGAGCCAGTCTATGGTTGTGGTCTTATCAGGAGAAAGTTACTGAAATCAGTCTCTTGTCCAATAAAAGTTGTAGTTTTGACTGGTGTAGCAGGATTCAGACAGTCAGCATCTGTGAGCTAGATGAGTTGTAATTGTTTTAATATTGCTTATTTAAAAACAGTTTTTGTTTTTTATTTTTTTGAGACAGAGTCTCACTCTGTCGCCAAGGCTGGAGTGCAGTGAACCACTGCACCCAGCAAGACTTTTTTTTTTTAGAATAATTTTAGGTTCACAGCAAAACTAAGCGGAAAGTACAGAGCTCCCATACACCCTCTCCCCCACCGCTATGCCCAACCTCCTGTTAACATCCCACACTTGCAGAGTGGTACATTTATTATAATCAGTGAACCTACATTGACGCATCATTTTTGCCTAAAGTTCATAGGTTTTTGTTTTGTTTTGTTTTGTTTTTTTGAGACGGAGTTTCGCTCTTGTTGCCCAGGCTGGAGTGCAATGGCATGATCTCGGCTCACCGCAACCTCCACCTCCTGAGTTCAAGCGATTCTCTTGCCTCAGCCCCTTCGAGTAGCTGGGATTACAGGCATGCGCCACCACACCTGGCTAATTTTGTATTTTTAGTAGAGACGGGGTTTCTCTATGTTGGCCAGGCTGGTCTCGACCTCCTGACCTCAGGTGATGCGCCCGCCTCGGCCTCCCAAAGTGCTGGGATTACAGGCGTGAGCCACCGCGCCCAGCAGAAAGTCCGTAGTTTATTTACATCAGGGTTCACTCTTCCTGTTGTCCATTCTGTGTGTTTGGATAAATGTGTAATGACATGTATCCGTCATTACAGCATTATACAGAATAGTTTCACTGCCCTAAAATTCCCTTGTATTCTGCCTATTCATCCCTCTCTCCCTCCTACCCGCTGACAACCACTGATCTTTTCACTGTTTCTCTAGTTTTGCCTTTTCCAAAGTGTCATATAGTTGAAGTCATACAGTATGTAGCTTTTTCAGATTGGCTTCTTTCACTTGGTAATATGCACTTGAGATTCCTCCATGTTTTTTCATGGCTTGGTAGCCCATTTCTTTTTAACACCAAATTATATTCCTAGAGACTGCTATTTTTTTCCCACTTTACAGATGAAGGAATAGGCACAGAAAGGATAAAGAACTTGCCCAAGGCCGGGCGTGGTGGCTCACGCCTGTGATCCCAGCACTTTGGGAGGCCGAGGTGGGTGGTCACTTGAGACCAGGAGTTTGAGACCAGCCTGGCCAACATGGTGAAATCCCATCTCTACTAAAAATACAAAAATTAGCCCAGCATGGTGGTGCATGCCTATAATCCTAGCTACTTGGGAGGCTGAGGCATGAGAATCATTTGGACCGGGGAGGTGGAGGTTGCAGTGAGCCGAGATTGTGTCACTACATTCCAGCCTGGGCAAGAGAGTGAGACCCTGTCTAAAAAAAAAAAGAAAAAAAAAGAACTTGCCCAGGTACAGTTTGTACGGATCAGTCTGACACTGGAGTCTGAGCTCTTAAACATTTTAGCATGCCTGTGAATCCTAGAGAAATTTGGTTTATCATGATGAAGTTTGTTGCATGATAGAGTTGAGGTCTTTGGAAACCCAGGGCAACAGACCTAGGCACTTTGCTTGCAGAAGGTATCCACAGCTTTCTGTCTAGTGACAATAATAAAAAGCCTAGAAGATAAGACTCTGTTTCAAAAAAAGTTCAAGTATTTAGCTTAGATAGAAAACTGCTGCGTGTTTTTGAAATTTTGGTGAGATGAAGCATGGTGGCTCACTTTTGTAATCACAGCATCTTGGGAGGCCAAGACAAGAAGACTGCTTGAGCCCAGGCATCATAGTAAGAACCTGTCTTTACAAAAATGTTTTAAGAATTAGCTGAGAGAGTTGGCACATGCCTGTAGTCCCAGCTACTCCAGAGCCTGAGGCAAGAGGATTGCTTGAGCCCTGAAGTTCAAGGCTGCAGTGAGCTATGAACATGCCACTGCACTCCAGTGAGCTATGAACATGCCACTGCACTCCAGACCTAGCGAGACACTGTCTCTTAAAAAAAAAAAAATTCTGAGCTAGGGGCAGTGGCTCATGCCTGTTATCCCAGCACTTTGGGAGGCTGAGGCAGGTGGATCGGTTGAGCTCAGGAGTTGGAGACCAGCGTGGGCAGCATGGTGAAACTCTGTCTCTACAAAAAACCCACAAAGATTAGCAGGGTGTGGTGGTGCTCACCTATAGTCTCAGTTACTAGTATGCTGAGGTGGGAGGATCGCTTGAACCCAGCGAGCAGAGATTACAGTGAGCCATGATTGCACCACTGCTCTCCAGCCTGGGTGACAGAGTGAGACTGTCTCAAAAAAAAAAAAGAAAAAAAAAATTCTGCTTGAATGCACTGTCTGCTTTACTAGTTTCAAATATTTCTCTTTCCTTATCCATAATTTTATTGCCTTTCAGATTATACCTGGGTGTTGGCACCCAGCCACTATTCTGCCAATGAAGTACATCCTGGTCACGGGTGGGGTCATCTCAGGCATTGGTAAAGGGATCATTGCCAGCAGCATTGGGACGATTCTAAAATCATGTGGACTCCGAGTTACTGCAATCAAAATCGACCCCTATATTAACATCGATGCTGGCACTTTTTCACCTTATGAACACGGTACGAAAGAGAACCACTTCCCCCTTATAGCACTAGGCTCAACTGCATTTTTTTCTTCCGCTTTGGGTAATTTCTTTAGGATGTAGTTCCAGATTTAGAGTGACTAGATTGCATGCTATGAATATGTGAATTTTCTCATGGTCATTGACGCATTGTTCATACCTCTGATGACATTCCAAATTAATCAACCCTTTTGGAAACATTGTACTTTTTGTACTATGGATTCTGTTTTATTTTTATCATAAAGGTAGTATGTTTCTCTTAACATTTCCCACTGCCTGAAGTAACTATTATTAATGGTGACATTTTGATGTATGAGTGGATTCTATTTATTTTTAAAATGGCTTTAGCCCTTACATGCTATTTAAAAAAAAGTTTTATGAGTTTTTTAAAAGTTATTTAAAAGTTTTTATGAGGTCGGGCGCGGTGGCTTACGCCTGTAATCCCAACACTTTGGGAGGCCGAGGCGGGCGGATCACGAGGTCAGGAGCTCGAGACCATCCTGGCTAATACGGTGAAACCCCGTCTCTACTAAAAATATAAAAAATTAGCTGGATGTGGTGTCATGTGTCTATAGTCCCAGCTACTCAGGAGGTTGAGGCAGGAGAATCACTTGAACCTGGCAGGCGGAGGTTGCAGTGAGCCAAGATCAAGCCATTGCATTCCAGCCTGGGCGACGGAGCGAGACTCTGTCTCGAAACAAAACAAAACAAAACAAAACAACAACAAAAAACCAACCAAAAAAAAAACCTTTTTATATACAAGCAAAAAGCATAAATCATAAGGGTACAGTTGGAAGAATTTTCATTAAATGAACACACTGTGTAACCAGCCCCTGATCAAGAAACAGAAATGTTTGTGTCCCTTGTTGCTATTCTGTCTTCTTGTTTTTGTTTTTTGAGACAGCATCTCACTCTATCACCCAGGCTGGAGTGCAGTGGCCAAGATCTCGGCTCAATGCAACCTCCCCCTCCTGGGCTCAAGTGATCTTCCTGCTTCAGTCCCCTGGGTAGCTGGGACTACGGGTGTGCACCACCACGCCTGGCTAATTTTTGTACTTTTGTATTTTTGTATTTTTTTTTATTTTTATTTTATTTTATTTTATTTTTTTTGAGACGGAGTCTTGCTCTGTCGCCCGGGCTGAAGTGCAGTGGCCGGATCTCAGCTCATTGCAAGCTCCGCCTCCCGGGTTTACGCCATTCTCCTGCCTCAGCCGCCCCAGTAGCTGGGACTACAGACGCCCGCCACCTCGCCCGGCTAGTTTTTTGTATTTTTAGTAGAGACGGGGTTTCACCGTGTTAGCCAGGATGGTCTCGATCTCCTGACCTTGTGATCCGCCCGTCTCAGCCTCCCAAAGTGCTGGGATTACAGGCTTGAGCCACTGCGCCCGGCTTTGTATTTTTTTTTAAATAGAGCTGGGATTTTGCCATGTTACTCAGTCTGGTCTCGACCTCCTGGGCTCAAGCAATCCTCCTACCTCGGCCTCCCAAAGTGGTGGGATTACAGGCATGAGCCACTGCGCCCGGCCTTGAATATTTTGTTTTAAACTTCACTAACTGGAGAATGAAACAAACAAAAAGAGGGTATCTTATTGTTTTAGTTTAGATTTCTTTGATTTTGATTTTGTTTGTGAATGACTTATTCAAGTCTGTGGTAGATTGTATTTTTGCTTCAAAATATCACCGACCATCCCTCTGTGGAGTACATTTCCCTACCCTTTGACCTTGGAGTTTGGCCACGTAGGATAGTTAACTTGTCTTGGTTTGTTTGGAATGTTCCTGATTTTAAAACAGAAAGTCCGGTGTCCTGGGAACCCTCTTAGTCCTGGGCAAACCAAGCAGGTTGGTCACTCTGTTTGGCTATGTGATTTGTTTTGTCCTATGAGATGTTAGGGAATATTAACATATGCCTTGTTGAAGCAGAAATGTGAAATGCATCTGCGTGGTTTGGCTCAGTCTGTTTTGTGGTTCTGCCCTCCACCATGAGAACAGCTTGCTTTTCAGAGATTTCTCGTTCAGCCTTGGTCCTGGAATGAGAAGACACAAAGAATAGACTCACAAGTGACTCACAGCCCGCATGTAACATGAGGGAGGAATAAATAAATGTCTTGTAAGTTGCAGAGATTTTGGGGTTGTTGTGCGGCACCATTGACTAATGCCATGTGTTACACTAAATTTTCTTTGGATTTTTTTATGAATTTTTTTTTTTTTTTTTTTGAGATAGTCTCACTCTGTCACGCAGGTTGGAGTGCAGTGTGCGACCTCGGTTCACTGCAACCTCCGCCTCCCAGGTTCAAGTGATTCTCCTACCCAGCCTGGCAAACATGGTGAAACTCTGTCTCTATTAAAAAAATAATAATAATAGGCTGGGCGCGGTGGTTCACGCCTGTAATGCCAGCACTTTGGGAGGCCGTGGCAGGTAGATCACGAGGTCAGGAGATGGAGACCATCCTGGCCAACGTGGTAAAACCCTGTCTCTACCAAAAATATAAAAAAATTAGCTGGGTGTGGTGGTGTGCACCTGTAATCCCAGCTACTCAGGAGGCTGAGGCAGGAGAATGGCTTGAATCAGGGAATCAGAGGTTGCAGTGACCCAAGATCGTGCCACTGCACTCCAGCCTGGCGATAGAGCGAGATCCCATCTCAAACTACTTCTACTACTACTACTACTACTAATAGTAATATAAAGATTAGCCAGGCATGGTGGTATATGTCTGTAATCCCAGCTACTTGGGAAGCTGAGACATGAGAATTGCTTGGATCCAGGAGGCGGAGGTTGCAGTGAGCTGAGATGGCACCACTGTGCTCCAGCCTGGTTGACAGTGAGACTCTGTCTCAAAAAAAAAAAAAGAAAAAAAAGTATTGTGATATCAATTTGCTTTTTTCCTTAAAATTAATTTTCTAGACCACAGTTATGTACCTTAGAATGGATAAGTAAATGAGGAGATAAAAGGTTTCTGATTAAGTTTGTAAGTTAGTCAACCTTCTTTTTTCCTGTGGACTTCTAGCAGTAGGAATAAATGATAGTTCTCTTAATAGAGGAAAGGTTTAATTCCCACAAGGTGGCTTTAGAAATATACAACTCTCAGTCAATGCCCTGAAGTGACAATAGAGATCTACAGACGTGTCTAGTAAAGTGAAGTCTGCACCTTTTATGACAGTGCATTGTGCACGTAGCTTATGGCACACACAGGCTTTTTCTCTCACTTTCACCAAGTTGCCTTATGGGTTAGCTGTGGCCTTGCTTTGTCACCTACTGTCTAATTGTGGCTTTAACCAAGATGAGAATCAAGTAAAAGTTTCTTATCGCAATTCCAGAGTCCAGGATACTGATGCTTTGACGTAAAATACTGTTTGTTTTTAAAATTGCTGTTTTCAAGTCCCTTTTTTATGTGGCATATGTTGAGTTTGGAAAAGCTAAATCTTGAAGACAGAATTTCAGTAGATAAAAAACAAAAACCACAATAGAATACTATAAATAGAATTTTCTGATGCATTTTCTTGGATAGAATTGAATTATTTTCTCCACCAAAAAGGAGATGGTGATAGAATACGGCTTAGAAATACATCTTTCACCAGCTTTTTAACAAAAATCTGTCCATCTTTGAAAAATCTACTGGAAGCAAAATTTTGATTTTTCCATTGCCTTTTTATTCCTAGGTGAAGTCTTCGTCTTAAATGATGGTGGAGAAGTTGATTTAGACCTTGGAAATTATGAAAGATTTTTGGATATTAATCTTTATAAAGACAACAATATCACCACGGGGAAGATATATCAGCATGTGATCAACAAAGAGAGGCGTGGCGATTACCTGGGGAAAACAGTGCAAGGTATTATATTCCACAGACATTATGGAGCCCTGTGTGCTGAATAGCTTTGTGCTGCTCAAAAGTAGAACTGAAGGCCAGGCGCGGTGGCTCACGCCTGTAATCCCAGCACTTTGGGAGTCCGAGGCCAGTGGATCACCTGAGGTCAGGAGTTCGAGACCAGCCTGGCCAACATGGTGAAACCCCATCTCTACTAAAAATACAAAGATTAGCTGGGCGTGGTGGGGAATGCCTGTAATCCCAGCTATTTGGGAGGCTGAGGCAGGAGAATCACTCAAACCCAGGAGGCAGAGGTTGCAGTGAGCCGATATCGTGCCATTGCACTCCAGCCTGGGCGACAGAGTGAGACTCCGTCTCAAAAAACAAAAACAAAAACCCACATAGAACTGAAAATGTTACAGTTCCTGTGCTCTACAAGTTCTAATTCTTTTAAACTTGTTGCGTTTTTTTCTTTTCATTTTCCAAAAATATCAGGGTAGCTTGTCAGGTAACTTTCAGGTGATTGGGGAGGCCTAAAGCACATTCTTTTCTCATGAACATGGAATAAACTTTTGTATTAATACTTCTTTCTACAGTTGTCCCTCACATTACTGATGCTGTCCAGGAGTGGGTTATGAACCAAGCCAAGGTGCCGGTGGATGGTAATAAGGAAGAGCCCCAAATATGCGTTATTGAGGCAAGCACAGAACTTTCTTTATAAAATTATATCCTGCTGGGTCTTTGAGCATCTGATCTTCATTTATTTGACAAATACTTACACACACCCTCCTGAGTGCTGGACACTGGGCTAGGAGGTGGGGTCACAGCAAGAAACAACATAGATGGCTTCTGTCTTTGTGGTCACAAGTGAGTGGGCAAGATTGGCATTAGACAGACAATCACACATACTCGTGGGTGGATGTGCAGTGATCTGCTTGTGGAGACTGACCAGCTGCTGATAAAGTCCATGTGAGGGCCTCTTCTGTGCTGGGGCCTGGGATGGGCACAGTCTCTACCCTTGGGGAACTTGCAGACAACCCTGTCCACACACGACAGACTGCAATCTAGTGCATGCTATTTGAAAAGTATTTCCGAAGTGCTTTGGAAGTGTAAAGAGACACTGGGTTAGGGAAGTCAGATGGTAGAGGTGATAAGTGATTAGTATCAGCTGTTTAAAGAAAGAAGCTAGTGGCTGGGCGAGGTGGCTCATGCCTGTAATCCCGGCATTTTCAGATGCCGAGGTGGGAGGATTGCTTGAGCCCATGAGTTTGAGATAGCCTGGACAATATGGCGAAAACCTGTCTCTACAGAAACTACAAAAATTAGCTAGGCATGGTGGTACGCACCTGTAGTCCCATCTACTCGAGAATCTGAGATGGGAGGATCTTTTGAGCCCGGGAGGTTGAGGCTGCAGAGAGCCATGATTGCACCAGCACTTCAGCCTGGGTGATGGAGCCAGACCCTGTCTTAATTAAAAAATAAAAATAAGCCGGGCGCGGTGGCTCAAGCCTGTAATCCCAGCACTTTGGGAGGCCGAGACGGGCGGATCACAAGGTCAGGAGATCAAGACCAT
>NW_012115021.1:4536254-4543756 GCF_000951035.1 Colobus angolensis palliatus
GTGAGCCACCGCGCCCGGCCAACCTGGCAAATTTTCAATTTTATTTCTTATTCTACCTTTGGATTGACTTGTTTGCCTTCACAATGATTAATTTAGCACTTAAAATGTACTAGCCCTGATGATAGCTGCTAGGGATGTGAGGTTGAGTGTGATCTGACTCCTGCTCTCCAGGACCTCATTGGCTGGATTTAAAATTTTATGGAAACAGAGAAACTGACAAAACAGAACCCCTTCTCCATTATAACCCTGATGTTTATATTTGCTTATTGGATACTAGTGGTCAACATCCTCTTTGGTTCATTGTAAATTGTGTTCAACAGCTGTGTCTGTGCACCATTTAAGCTTTTGAAGAAGGACTGCCAAAGCTGATTTTCAGTTTTAATCACAGAGGAGCTGTTGAAATGTCTTCAAAGCCATTTTATGAGTGAGACCTCAACTTCTCAGAGCAGTGGAGCTGACAGGTTTTATTTATATTAGTACGAGTTATCTTGGCATGAACCTGAAATAACTGATGCTTGTCTTAAAGGAATAACATGTTTCTTTTTCTCTTCTTGTTTATTTTCCAAAAAAGAAGACTCAGCCAGGTGTGGTGGTGCAGGTCTGTAGTCCCAGCTACTTGGGAGGCTGAGGCGGGAGGATCACTTATACCCAGGAGTTTGAGGCCGCAGTGAGCCATGATCTCACCACTGCACTCCAGCCTGGGTGGCAGAGCGAGACACTGTCTCTAAAAAAAAAAAAAAGAAAAGAAAAAGACTCCTTTCATTAAAGACAGGCAAAAACAACTTTGCACATCTCATAAATTTGCTGCTGCTTCCATTTCAGCATAAAGTATTGTTATGGGTGATATTTTCCCTTTTATTTGGGGCAACAGTTAACTTCAAACTATTCCAATAGTAATATTGAAAGTTTCTGAACACGATAATGATGGTGACCTAGAGGTATGGTAATGGGAACTTCTGAATTAGCAGAGAGACTGTAGTACCACTATTGACCACGTGAGGGCAGAAGCGGATAATGTTTAAAGTTGGCCTCCTTTTCGCAGTCACTATTATTGACCCCCCAGAGAATCCCCATCAAAACACAGGGCAGAAGCATACGGTTTAGTTGAAGTGCAGACCTCTGTTTTTCCTTAGAGAAAACAAATGATTTTAAAAAATTAGATTTTAGTGCCTTGTATTTAGTGGGTACTTACACTCACTTCTTCATCCCTGCCAGGTTCCTGATTGCATGTGATGTTTTCATTTCGTTGAGTTGTTGTTGTTTTTTAAAGAGACAGCGTCTCACTCTGTCCCCTAGGCTGGAGTGCAGTGGCATGATCATGACTCACTGTAGCCTGGACTTCTCCAGGCTCAAGCAATCCTCCCACCTCAGCCTCCTGAGTGGCCGGGACCATGGGCGCCGTGCCACCATGCCCAGCTAATTTTTTATGTTTTTGTGAAGGCAAGGTCTCACTTTGTTGCCCATGCTGGTCTCCAACTCCTGGGCTCAAGTGATACGCCTGCCTCCCAAAGTGGTTGGGGTTACAGGCGTGAGCCACTGCACCCAGCCCTGGCTTTGGTTCTGTTGTAGTTTTGGTAACAGGTGCTAGAACACTGTTACTTAGGGCTTATATTGAATTTCAGGACCTTTCTGTCCTGTCCTGACTACTAAAGTAAACCTCCAGTGCTGCCTGCAGGGTACTGGGCTCATGCCCTCATGGGGCTTACAGTCTAGTGGGGTAGAGAGCCAGGAAACAAAGACGGAAATGAAATAGAGGCAACTTGTGCTGAGTTCCGAGGATGGGTACAGTGCTGTGACAAGGGCTAGTGGGATGTAGGCTGCTTTAGGTGGGGGGGTGGGGTCAGAGTCCACCCTCCAAGGAGGATGCATCTCTCTTAGACTGGAGGATAAAAAGAGGTTGCTGTAGATGAAGAAGGAGGGTAGGAGGGCTTGAGGGGCAGGAAGGAAGAGCATGGAGTACCCAAGAGGCCAGTGGGGAGGGGACCGGATGGCACTGGAGACTCAGTGCAAGAGCCAGGTCCTGAGATCCTTTTGTTGGCTGCATTAAGGAGATTTGATGTTAGTTTTTGTTTTTTTGAGATGGAGTCTTGCTCTGTCGTCTAGGCTGGAGTGCGATGGCATGATCTCGACTCACTGCGACCTCTGCCTCCCGGGTTCAAGCGATCCTCCTGCCTCAGCCTCCCAAGTAGCTGGGACTACTTGGGTGTGTGCCACCACGTCCAGCTAATTTTTGTACTTTTATTAGAGAAGGGGTTTCACCATGTTGGCCAGGAAGGTCTCGATCTCCTGACCTGTGATCCGCCCGCCTCGGCCTCCCAAAGTGCTGGGATAACAAGCGTGAGCCACCGCACCTGGCCTCATTGTTAGTTTTAATGAAGCAGTGGGCTGCTGTAGAGTATACATTTGGAGAAATCTTTTATGAAGTTTTATTTTTTATTTTTATATTTTTTCAGAGACAGGGTCTCGTTCTGTCAGCTAGGCTGGAGTGCGGTGGCATGATCACGACTCACTGCAGTCTTGACCTCCTGGGCTCAAGTGATCCTCCTGCATTGGCTACGAAAGCACTGGGATCACAGGTGTGCGCTGACACACCCAGCCACAATTTAGTGATTTTGAATGTATTTATAAACCTCTGTGTAACCATCAAACTTTAGTTCTTATGCTCGGTTTATTAAGAACTCTTTTTATTAGCTTGTGTACTGTGGGAGATGTGTGGTCATTTGTGTCTTTTTTTGTTTTTCATTCCCAGCTGGGGGGCACCATTGGAGACATCGAAGGAATGCCATTTGTGGAAGCGTTTAGACAATTCCAGTTTAAGGCGAAAAGAGAGAATTTCTGTAATATCCATGTTAGCCTTGTCCCACAGGTGGGCTTTCCAGATAAGTATGTGGACAGCAACTTTGATAAGTTTTCCTATGATATTCTATGTGTCCCGCATTTGAAAGTGGGGCACCGTTAATCATCCATAGGAGCTAGTGTCCAGTGTGCTGATGGGACCCCATTTTTTTTCAGCTCAGTGCTACCGGAGAACAAAAAACCAAACCCACCCAAAACAGTGTCCGCGCGCTGAGGGGGTTAGGCCTGTCTCCAGATTTGGTGAGTTGAGGACAGTGGGTAAGTCTATCCCAAAGGTCTCTGGGAGCAGGCCCTTCACTTCTTTTTTTTTTTTTTTGAGACGGAGTCTTGCTCTGTTTGGCTCATTGCAACCTCCGCCTCCCGGGTTCAAGCGATTCTCCTGTCTCAGCTTCCAGAGTATTTGGATTACAGGCACATGCCACCACACCTGGTATTTTTAGTAGAGACGGAGTTTTGTCATGTTGGCTAGGCTGGTCTCGAACCCCTGACCTCAGGTGATCTGCCCACCTCGGCCTCCCAAAGTGCTTGGGATTACAGCCAAGAGCCACCATGCCTGGCTGCCCTTCACTTCTTTATCTTTATCATTATCTAAGTCCTTTCTCATTCTCAAACAGCTCCTATGACAATGAGGCTTTTCTGTCTGGGAGCTGGGAAAGGCTTATTTCCTTAGCCTCAAGTGTTGCTTCAGTCTGTTCTTCCCTAGGCTCTCATTTGATGGGCCACATTGATAGTTGGGCAAGTGTGATGTCCTATCATTGATCATTGATTCTTGGATTTTTTTTTTTTTTTGAGACGGGGTCTCGCTCTGTTGCCCGGGCTGGAGTGCAGTGGCCGGATCTCAGCTCACTGCAAGCTCCACCTCCCGGGTTTATGCCATTCTCCTGCCTCAGCCTCCGGAGTAGCTGGGACTACAGGCGCCCGTCACCTCGCCCGGCTAGTTTTTTTGTATTTTTTAGTAGAGACAGGGTTTCACAGTGTTAGCCAGGATGGTCTCGATCTCCTGACCTCGTGATCCGCCCATCTCGGCCTCCCAAAGTGCTGGGATTACAGGCTTGAGCCACCGTGCCCGGCACGATTCTTGGATTCTTTAGAATGAAGGTGAAATCTTGGGATTTTCCTGTAATCCTGCTATCAGTGATAACCCTGTGATGGGTTTTCGCTGTTCTTTTTTTCTTTTTGAGACAGGGTCTGGCTCTGTTGCCCAGGCTGGAGTGCAGTGTTGTGATCTTGGGTCACTGCAACCTCTGCCTCCTGGGCTGAAGCGATTCTCCCACCTCAGCCTCTTGAGTAGCTGATACTAGTGGTGTACACTACCACAGCGCACTAATTTTTGTGTGTGGTGTGTGTGTGTGTGTGTTTGTAGAGACAGGGTTTTGCTATGTTACCCAGGCGGGTCTCGAACTCCTGGGTTCAAGCAATCCTCCTGGCTTGGCCTCCTAAAGTGCTGGGATTGCACCACGCCCAGCCCATTGCTCTTATTTTTAGTCTAAACAGTAATGTGTCCTTATAGCAGGTGATCCAGTCATCACCAATAGTCTCTGTCAGAGGCTGACAAATAACAGCCCACAACTTGCATGCCTGTTTTTGTAAATAAAGTTGTATTATCATGCAGTCACGCCCATTCATTTACATATTGTCCGTAGCTGCTTTCACACTGCACCACGATTGAGGATCAGGACAGTGACTGTGTGACCTGCAAACCTAAAATATTTCCCATCTGGCCCTTTTGAGAAAAAGTTTGCTAACCTCGATCTAGCTCTTTTCTTATAGTTAATGAAGCAACACTTATGAGCCTAGACTCTTTTCACCAGAGACGTCTCGATGTTTCGAGTTCTTACTGATACACTTGTGCTGAATTTGATTATACTTATATTAGTGCTCAGACCAATTTCTAATAGTCCAGTGGAATGTCCAAAGTGAACAAGTATATACTTGGCCAAGTTTCTTGTAAAAAGAAATGAATGTGGCATCCTGCTGAAAATGAATCCTGTTTGCTAATGCATAACTGGCTTTGACAGATTGTCTGCCGAAGTTCAACGCCCATCGAGATGGCCGTGAAGGAGAAGATTTCTATGTTTTGTCACGTGAACCCTGAACAGGTTGGTGCTACTCTTTAGATTTTATTGTCTGGCAGGCACTTCTGCTGATGCCAGTGTTTTGTGCCTCTTCAATGATCATATTACTTTTCACGGCATTTATGCAAGCGCCAGGCACCCTGATCCAATCATGACTCCCTAGCCCTTAAGTGAGATAGGATGCATGTTTCTTTGCACGATCACTCAACTTATGTCACAAAACCAGGGTGGGATTTATTTCTTTTCTTGAGACAGAGTGAGGCTGGAGTGCAGTGGCATGATCTCAGCTCACTGCAACCTCTACCTCCCAGGTTCAAGCAATTCTCTTATTTTAGCCTCCTGAGCAGCTGAAATTACAGGTGCTGCCACCATGCCTGGATAATTTTTTTTTTGTATTTTTAGTAGAGGTGGGGTTTCGCCATCTTGGCCAGGCTGGTCTCGAACTCCTGACCTCAGATGATCCACCCGCCTCGGCCTCCCATAGTGCTAGGATTACAGGCGCGAGCCACCGTGCCCAGCCTACCAGGGTGGGCGTTTAACTCACAGTCAAACCTCTAGAGAGAGAACCACATGAAGCCTACTTATCATCTCTTTATCTTGTCTTTCCTTCTGGGACACTTACTGCTTTCACTCATTTCTCCTCTCTACCTGTGGCAGCTTAAGTCACCCCAAACACACGAGCACGTTGACATTCACACTAGCTCTTCTGACTCCATCAGTGGGCCCAGTTGATTTCATTGGTACAGAAACCCTACTGTGATTTGGGCTTAGGTTCTCTGCTCTGCAGGGCTTTCCACCTCAGTATTCTGATAATTCGCTTTTCTTTTTTCTTTCCTTCTCTGATCTCTGTCTCTTGATTCCAATAAGGCTTGGGTATAAGGGATTGGAGTTGCCTATAGTTTAAAGAGAGGGATATAAATGGCACTCAGGAAAAGGGTGAGGTTTGGCAGAAATCTTTTCTTCAGATTATAACCCTGGGTTCTCTGGAGTCTAAAAACGATTAAATTGAATTTTGGCATCTTGGAAAGCACTCTGATGGAGAGCCCCTGCCTGATGCCTCAGAGTCATTGCCAAAGTCTGAACTACTTTGAAAAATGTGATGGCAGATTGAAGGGACACTTCTGCATTTGTATGTTGTCATGCCATTTTGTTTGCATCCAATCCTTTTTTTTTTTTTTGAGACAGAGTTTCACTATTGTCACCCAGGATGGAATGCAGTGGTGCACTCTCGGCTCAGTGCAACCTCCACCTCCCGGGTTCAAGCGATTCTCCTGCCTCAGCCTCCTGAGTAGCTGGGATTATAGGTGTGTGCCACCATGGCCGGCTAATTTTTGTATTTTTAGTAGAGATGGGGTTTCACCATGTTAGCCAGGATGGTCTCGATCTCCTGACCTTGTTATCCACCTGCCTCAGCCTCCCAAGTAGCTGGGACTACTTGGGTGTGTGCCACCACGTCCAGCTAATTTTTGTACTTTTATTAGAGAAGGGGTTTCACCATGTTGGCCAGGCTGGTCTCAAACTCCTGACCTCAGATGATCCACCTGCCTCGGCCTCCCAAAGTGCTGGGATTACAGGCTTGAGCCACCGCGCCCGGCCTTTTTTTTTTTTTTTTGAGATGGAGTCTTGCTCTGTCGCCCAGGCTGGTTGGTATGCAATGGTACGATCTCGACTCACTGCAACCTCCGCCTCCCGGGTTCCAGCGATTCTCCTGCATCAGCCTCTTGAGTTGCTGGGATTATAGGCACATGTCACCATTTTTGTGTTTTTAATACAGATGGGGTTTCACCACGTTGGTCAGGCTGGTCTCGAACTCCTGACTTCAGGTGATCTGCCCGCCTTGGCCTCCCATAGTGCTGGGATTAGTTTTCTAATTAAATGAAGCTAACCATGTGCAAATTCTGATGCTAGCTTTGATTGCTGGGTTTTTGTGTGTATGCGTGTGTGTGTGTGCGCGTGTCTGTGTGTGTGATATCAGTGTAAATAAACTGCCAGTCTCTCCTGAATTTTGTCTCATTCTTGTGGTGGCATATTTGAGTAGATCCATCTAAGTAAGGTGATTTCTCATCATCACTTAGGTCATATGTATCCATGATGTTTTTTCCACATACCGAGTTCCTGTGCTTTTGGAGGAACAAGGCATTGTCAAATATTTTAAGGAGAGACTGCACCTGCCCATTGGTGATTCTGCAAGTAATTTGCTTTTAAAGTGGAGAAATATGGCTGACAGGTAAGCGAAAGGAATTACTTGTATAATCTTTAATAATTCTTGAGTTTGGGGGGTAGAAATAAGACCTACTTGGAAGGGTAAGCATGTGTATTTGGCATTTTGCATTTGCACATTTCAGTCTGGATATGTCTAAACATGGAGTATACTGTTACGGTGCTTTGCTGTATTATTTGAAGATTTTTGGAGCCTTTGATTTTGTTATAGATAAACCAAAGTGAATTAAAGGAATTTGAATTCTGAAGGAATGATTTTAACTCTGGAAGGATTTTGATTTATTTACTAGTTCATTTTTTAGTTTTCGGGTATTTTAAATGTTTTTTTTTGTTGTTGTTGTTTTGTTTTTT
>NW_012115021.1:4549227-4551397 GCF_000951035.1 Colobus angolensis palliatus
CTGGGATTACAGGTGTGAACCACCGCGCCCGGCCCTTTCTTTTTTTTTTTTTAAGACAGAGTGTTACTCTGTCGCCCAGGCTGGAGTGCAGTGGCGCAATCTCGGCTCACTACCACCTCTGCTTCCTGGGTTCAAGCAATTCTCCTGCCTCAGCCTCCTGAGTAGCTAGGATTGCAGGTGCCCGCCACCACGCCCAGCTAATTTTTTGTATTTTTAGTGGAGATGGGGTTTCACCATGTTTGCCAGGCTGGTCTTGAACTTCTGACCTCAGGCGATTCGCCTGCTTAGGCCTCCCAAAGTGCTAGGATTATAGGTGTGAGCCACCGTGCCTGGCCCTGTTTTTTTTTACTAGATGTAGTTGAGATGGGACTTCTTGGGCAGCTTAGGTCAGAGCCGGTAGGTGCAGCTGTTACATATGTAGGTTCTGGATTCAGATCCTGACTTCTCCTCTTTTTTTTTTTTTTTTTTTTTCTGAGACGGAGTCTCGCTCTGGGCCCAGGCTGGAGTGCAGTAGCCTGATCTCAGCTCACTGCAAGCTCCGCCTCCCAGGTTTTCGCCATTCTCCTGCTTCAGCCTCCCGAGTAGCTGGGACTACAGGCGCCCGCCACCTCGCCCGGCTAGTTTTTTGTATTTTTTTTTTAGTAGAGACGGGGTTTCACCGTGTTAGCCAGGATGGTCTCGATCTCCTGACCTCGTGATCCACCCGTCTCGGCCTCCCAAAGTGCTGGGATTACAGGTTTGAGCCACCGCGCCCATCCAGACGTCTCCTCTTACCAGCTGTGTGAGTTTGGGTGATTACTTAACCTCGCTAGGCTTGTTTTCCCATCTGTATATAATAAAGGGATACCAGTGCCTGCCTAGTGGCAATTATGAGAGGAAACCTGTAAAGACTTAACATTGAGTCACGTACTATAATAAGTATCAGTTGCTGATGTTGGTAACTATAATTAAAATGATGGTCACAAAATCACTGACCCTTGGTAGATGACTAATCAGATTGAGGTTCTCTTGCCCTTTCATTTACAGTTTTAAAAAATGCTTTAGACTTTCTGGGGCAAGTGAAATCGGGAAGAAAGAGCACTTTCTGAGCTTAGATTCTCTAAAACCCTTGCTCTCTGGAGCGCTTAAAGTGCCAGTCATTTCGTAGGAATTTTCTAAGTAGCTTGGGGCTGATACACTTTAGGCACTAGAAATTTTAACATTTTAACTCTTTTTATTGGAAATAGCTCTAAATTATACTCTATGCGTTTATGCTTTTTTTCATTTTCTTTCTTTTTTTTTTTTTTGACCCAGAGTCTTGCTCTGTTGCTCAGGTTGGAGTGCAGTGGCGCAATCTCGGCTCACTGCAGCCTGAACCTCCTGGGCTCAAGCGATCCTCCCGCCTCAGCGTCCCCAGTAGCTGGGACCACAGGTGCGCTCCACCACGCCCAACTAATTTTTGTATTTTTAGTAGAGACGGGGTTTTGCCATCTTGCTCAAGTGATCTTCCTGCCTCGGCCTCCCAAAGTGTTGGGATTACAGGCGTGAGCCATGTGCCTGGCGCTTCTGTGCTTTTTTTTTTTTTTCTCCAGCTCAGAGGTCTTTTATTTATTTATTTATTTTTTTAACACCTATTATGCCATGAATTCATAGGGAATAGGTTCCAGCAGCTCAGGCTCCTTCCCATTGGTTCTCACAAAGTGTGCTTCTCTGGGTGGAGCAGGCTGGCGCTTCAGTTGAACCCAGGTACCTTTCTCTTTGGCTTCTTTCTTTTTCTGATCATTTTTCTTCACGCGTTTCAGGAAGCTATCTCGGCTCTTAGAGTGCTTAATGTGCTCAATACGCACATTAATTCTCTTGGCAAGAATCTTGCCCTTAACTTGTTTGTTTACAACAATGCCAACAGCATGCTGGGTAACGTTGTAGACTCTCCCAGTTTTGCCATGGTAACACTTGTGGGGCATTCCTTTTTGAACAGTACCCATTCCCTTGATGTCTACAATATCACCTTTCTTATATATTCGCATATACGTGGCCAAAGGAACAACTCCCTGTTTTCTGAAAGGCCTAGAGAACATATATCGGGTGCCTCTCCTGTTTCCCTCTGTGTTCGTCATTTTGGAGAATTACTGGAAGATGGCGGTTCCAGCCCAAAGGGCTTCTGTGCTTTTTTTTTTTTTTTTTTTTGAGG
>NW_012115021.1:4555849-4566680 GCF_000951035.1 Colobus angolensis palliatus
TAGCCTGGCCAGCTGCTGCCGCCGAACCACTGCGACCACTCCTCGGGCAGCCGGGGCAGCCCGAAGGCCTGGTCGAAGAGGCGGCTGTGCGGGTGCCAGTCGCGGAAGGGGTCCCAGCTGGGGCCCCGCAGGAGCGAGAAGGGGACGCGGCGCTCGGTCATGCTGGCCGACTCTGCTCTGGACGTCTGCTCGGAGAAGTCTTCTGTGCTTTTTAAAGCCAAATGTTTGGTCTTTGTATTAGCCTCCTGGGGGCTGCCATAACAATGACCACAAACTGGGTAGCTTAAAAAAACACCACAGGAATTTATTCTCTCACAGTCCTGGAAGTCAGAAGTGCAAAATCAATGCATTCACAGGGTTGGTTCCTTCTGGAGACTCTGCAGGAGAATCTCTGCCACACCCCTTCTCCTGGCTTCTGGTGGCTGCCAGCAATCAGTGGTGTTCCTTGGCTTGTGGCCACATCACTCCAATCTTGTCCTCCATCTTTTATTTCCTTTTTTTTTTTTGAGACGGAGTCTCACTCTGTCACCCAGGCTGGAGTGCAGTGGTGCAACCAGGGCTTAATGCAACCTCGAACTTGGGGCTCAAGTGATCCTTCTGCTGTGTCGCCCAGGCTGGAGTGCAGTGGCGTGATCTCGGCTCACTGCAAGCTCCACCTCCCGGATTCATGCCATTCTCCTGCCTCAGCCTCCCTAGTAGCTGGAACTACAGGCACCCGCCACCACGCCCGGCTAATTTTTTTTTTTTTTTGTATTTTTTTTAGTAGAGATGGAGTTTCACCGTGTTAGCCAGGATGGTGTTGATCTCCTGACCTCGTGATCCACCTGCCTTGGCCTCCCAAAGTGCTGGGATTACAGGCATGAGCCACCATGCCCGGCCCTCTTCATCTCTCTTGAGACCCGACTGTTAGGGGTGGCCCTGCAAAGAGGACTCCCCTCCCCCTCCCACAGCAGCTTGAAGTAGTATCAGATGCCCGCCTCACATTCGGTGATGGCTGATGGCTGAGTGGGGCACATGAGGGAGACACTTGGTTGCTCTCGGAAGTATAGGTCCAAGGGGGAATGAGAGCTCCCTAGTAGGTGTGACCCAGTGGACTCACCTGTATCACCTGCTGCCCAGTGACTCCTCCCCTGGGAAGACCAGCCGTGAGTAAGTCGAAGGAGGAACCTGTGATACTGACCCCAGTGCTGCTTCCTTCCGGAGGCACAGCTGATGTTGTCTCTTCCGTCTATGGAGGAGGGAGAAGAGGGTGAAGCCAAACCTGCTGTACTCAAATGCGGCTGTGCCTGCCTGCCTCTGACATCATCTCTGCTACTTGGTGTGCTGTCATCCTGCTTTCTGTTACCTGCATCCTGTTTTTATTTGGAGACGAAGTCTGGCTCTGTCACCCAGGCTGGAGTGCGGTGGCGTGATCTCAGCTCACTGCAACCTCCGCCTCCTGGGTTCAAGTGATCCTCCTTCCTCAGTCTCCTGAATAGCTGGAGGCATGCACCACGACAGGCATGCACCACCATGCCAGGCTAATTTTTGTATTTTTGGTAGAGACAGAGTTTCACCATGTTGGCCAGGCTGGTCTGGAACTCCTGATCTCAAGTGATCCACCCGCTTGGCCTCCCAAAGTGTTGGGATTACAGGTGTGAGCCACCACACCTGGCCTGTTACCTGCATAGTTTATGGAGAGGTGGTGTGAGGTACAGACAGCTATGGAACCTCCAGAACAACATAAAATGAAGTAGTGAGTTCAAGGGTTAGCAGTCTTGTCTCAGCTATTTTAGTCACCTTTCTAGAAAGTTACCTTCCCTGTCAGTTTTGACTTCTTAGCTTCTTGTGCATTTTTCCTGCACACAGCCTGTTTGTGATCAAGTTTCTCTCGTACTCTTTACAGTTGTGTGTGTGTGTGTGTGTGTGTGTGTGTGTGTGTGTGTGTGTTTTTTTGGAGACAGAGTCTCACTCATTTTTTTTTTAGATGGAGTTTTGCTTTTGTTGCCCAGGCTGGAGTGCAGTGGCACGATCTCAGCTCACTGCAACCTCTGCCTCCTGGGTTCAAGTGATTCTCCTGCCTCAGCCACCTGAGTAGCTGGGATTACAGGCGTATGCCACCATTCCTGGCTATTTTTTTGTATTTTTAGTAGAGACGGGGTTTCACCATATTGGCCAGGCTGGTCTCGAACTCCTGACCTCAGGTGATCCACCTGCCTCGGCCTCTCAGAGTGCTGGGATTACAGGTGTGGGCCACCGTGCCCAGCCACTCTTTGCAGATGTTGATATTGAAGAGGGATATTCGTCATGATGGTAACATTTTTCTAAGGTGTTTGGGGAAGGGTTTGCTTCAAAGCCCTAAAACATCTTCAGCCCCAAGATGACATTTCCACGTACCTAATACCAGACCAGATATTTTTCATGTTCTTTGAACAGATTTCCTGACAAAAGCAACACTAAAAATTGTGTCTCTAATGGTAAAATGTGATTGTCTTCTGTAGAATGGAATTTTTCTCATAAAAATGATCTAAATGGCTAGTAATATTTTAAATCGTTCTCTTAACACCATTCTTCAGGCATGCCATGAATAACCAGACTTTTGTGGGTCAGCTGGGAATGTAACCATTTTAAATGTAGACACTTCGAATGCATTTTCTTACACAATGTCACCTTACAAAGTTAATATTGGAATGTTTTCTATTGACACGCAGAATGCATTTTCTTATACAATGTCACCTTATTAACCAATGTCAGAACAGCTCGTATTTATGAGATTGGGATAGCTTTTCAGTTTTTACTTTTAATGCTTTTAGCTTTTTCTCTGATATACTTGAACTTTTATCTGTACCTGCTTATGTAAGCCAACGTTGGGATTTCTTTTTTTGTTTTTTGAGACAGTGTCTCACTGTGTCGCCCAGGCTGGAGTGCAGTGGTGTGATCATAGCTCACTGTAGCCTTGACCTCCTGGGCTCAAGTGATCCTCCAACCTCAGCCTCCTGAGTAGCTGGGACTATAGGCATGCCCCACCACGCCTGGCTAATTTTTGTATTTTTTGTAGAGACAGGGTCTAACTATATTGCCCAGCCTGGTCTCAAACTCTTGGGCTTAAGTGATTCTCTCGCCTCAGCCTCCTGAGTAGCTGGGACTACAGCTGCTCCTAAGGTTTTAAAAAGTGCCTTGGAATAAGAGCAGCAGCTGCCATTGTTCTGTCTGTGATGTTCTGTTACATGCATATAACCTTTGAGTTTGTTTTCTTTCCCAGGTATGAAAGGTTACAGAAAATATGCTCCATAGCCCTGGTTGGCAAATACACCAAGCTCAGAGACTGCTACGCGTCTGTGTTCAAAGCCCTGGAACACTCAGCCCTGGCCATCAACCACAAGTTGAATCTGATGGTGAGTCCTGGCCTGGTCTTTTGGCTATCTCAGTAATTCATGCCAATAGCACATGTTCCAGAGGGGCAAGTTTTGTTAAAGGGTCCCTGAGATCACCTCCAGGACCTATGATTCACCAGAAGAACTCACAGGACTCAGCATATAGTTATACTCATAGCTAAGATTTATTTTAGCCAGACAAGGCAAAGCAAAATCAGCCAGGGAAAAGTCGTGCAGGGTGAAGTCTGGGGGTAACGAGGCGCAAGCTTCTAAGCACCCTCCCCTGGTAGAGTCCAGTGAGTTGGGATAATACATGCAAACTGCCATCTACTAAGGACGCTCATTGAAGACTTGAAGCCCAGGGTTTTTACTGGGGGCTGGTCACGTAGGCACCCTTTGCTTAACACTTCCCAAAATGCCAGCCTCCCAGAAGGAAAGCATGCAGCAGAAACTATGTTGTCTGTACAGACACTTTCAGCTCAGTGAGCTTCTCCTATCAGTTCTTGGAATGATGGGAACCCTCCCAAAGTCAGAGTTTCCAGAAGCCAGTCAAGGCTCAATCTCGTAGCAAGCCTTTCCAAGGGCAGCAGCTAGGCTTGCTGTGTAAATGGTTTTCTTTTTTCCTTTTTTGAGACAGAGTCTCCCTCTGCCGCCCAGGCTGGAGTGCAGTGGCACGATCTCGGCCCACTGCAACCTCGGTCTTCACCGTTCAAGCAATTCTTGTGCCTCAGCCTCCTGAGTATCTGGGATTACAGGCTCCCGCCACCATGCCCAGCTGATTTTTGTATTTTTAATAGAGACGGGGTTTCACCACGTTGGCCAGCTGGTCTCGAATTCCTGATCTCAGGTGATCTGCCCGTCTTGGCCTCTCAAAGTGCTGGGATTACTGGCATGAGCCACTGTGCCTAACCTGTGTAAACTGTTTTCTACATGTAGGTTTAAGGCACATTTCTGAAATTAGGCTTTGCACATTCAGATGAATGAGCATGCTTGTCCTGCTCCTTTAAGTACATCGTAATTGCCTAACAAGAAAATAATAGGATATTTTTTTCCTTTAGCATTGGAACGGAATCTAGATTTTAAAAATACTATATTCCCCTCTGTAACTTGGAAGAATGATAGCTAGCAAACAGTGATTATTTGTTTTGGAAACTCAGTATTGTGGAATAACAGAGGTGTAGTTATCTTATATAGCTTGAGTATATTCTTCCATATAAGAACGGAAGTAGTACATGTTTAGAGTAAAACATTTAAACAAAGCATAAGCCAGGTGAAGTAGTTCGCACCTGTAGTACCAGCCCTTCGAGAGGCTGAGCCAGGTGGGTTGCTTGAGCCCAGGAGTTGACGACCAGCCTGGGCAACAATGGGAGACCTCATCTCTATAAAAAAATTGAAAGTTAGCCAGGTGTGATGGCATGCACCTGTAGTCTCAGCTAACTGGGAGGCTGAGGCAGGAAGATCGCTTGAGCCCAGGAGTTTGATACTGCAGTGAGCTATAATTGCACCACTGCGCTCCAGCCTGGGTGACAGATTGAGACCCTGTCTCCAAAAAACAAAACAAAACAAAATAAAGCATAAGTCTAAAATGCAGAAAGCAGATTCCTCCTCCCTGATATCCCACTTGTTACCAGTTGGATACGTACATTTATATATCTATCTCACATTTATATTTAATTATATTCAATATATCATTGTTTAAGCAAGCCTTATCATCTTGACTTAAATGGCAAAAACTTTGTATAATGAGTAAAAAGATCCATTTACATGTTAAAGAAATTTAATGACTTCCACTTTGACACCAGCTTAGGAGACCTAGCTGCTGTTTCTCTCTCTTCTTTTTAGACTCCTTTCCTAATCACTTTAAAAAATTTTTTATTTTATTATTTTTTAATTAATTAATTAATTTTTTTTTTTAGATGGAGTTTTGCTTTTGTTGCCCAGGCTGGAGTGCAGTGGCACGATCTCAGCTCACTGCAACCTCTGCCTCCTGGGTTCAAGTGATTCTCCTGCCTCAGCCACCTGAGTAGCTGGGATTACGGGTGTGCACCACCACGCCCGGCTAATTTTTGTATTTTTAGTAGAGACAGGGTTTCTTCATGTTGGCTAGGCTGGTCTGGAACTCCCGACCTCCCAAAGTGTTGGGATTACAGGCGTGAGCCATCGTGCCTGGCCTATTTTTTAATTTTTATAGAGATGGGGTCTCGCTATGTTGCGCAGGCTGGTCTTGAACTCCTCAAACAATTCCTCCTGCCTTGGCCTCCTAAACTGCTAGGATTACAGGCATGAGCCACCATGCCCGGCCCCTAATCACTTTTTATTTTTGGCTTTCTAAGGAATAGTTTACTTCCCATTCCTCCCACTCCTCCAAGTTGGCTGCCCCATTATATAAAAAAAGAAAACAGCAATGGAAAAATTGCCATGACATATACATTTTATAAAGCCTTTAAAAATTTGTATCTTAAAGTTTATTTGGATAGTCTTTTTTTTCTTTTCTTTTCTTTTTTCTTTTTTGAGACAGGGTCTCGCCCTGTTTCCCAGGGTGGAGTGCAGTGGTGCGATTTTGGCTCACTGCAACCTCCGCCTCCTGGGTTCAAGCAATTCTTATGCCTTAGCCTCCCGAGTAGCTGGGATTACAGGTGCCCGCCACCACACCTAATTTTTGTATTTTCAGTAGAGACAGGGTTTTGCCATGTTGGCCAGGCTGGTCTTGAACTCCTGGCCTTAAGTGATCCACCTGCCTTGGCCTCCCAAAGTGCTGGGATTATAGACGTGAGCCACTGCGCTTGGCCAGGATAGTCATTTTTACAGAAGAAATAGTAAACTAATATAGATAGAGAGGGACTGTTATATACCTAGGAATTGGTGCACATGATGCTTCATCTGATAGGATTCATTGACATTAGCTTCTCCTAAGTACTATTTGAATTGTTGCCTTGTCATCTTCCTTCTAAGGTTGAGCTGCATCTGTCTCTCTCTCCTGGTTTGCTGCAGCTGCAGCGGCTTCCAGGCTGGTTTCCAGCTGCCAGTCTTCCCTCTCTTTACCACACTCTACCAGAGTGATCTTTGTAAAGTCTTTCTCGGTTCTCTTTGTTCCTGTCATACCTTTACTTAAGATCTTTCAGTGGTGTCTCAGTCTGTTCAGGCTGCTGTAACAAAGTACCATAGATCAGGTGGCTTACAAACAACTGCCATTTCTCTCTCACAATTCCGGAGGCTGAAAGTCCAAGATTAGGGTGCCAGCATGTAACCGGGTTCTGGTGAGGGCCCCCCTCTGGTTGCACCCCCATGTGGCGGAACGGTGAGGGAGGTCTTTGGGGCCTCTTTTATAGGGGTACTAATCCTATTCCTGTGTGCTGTGCCCTCTTGACCTAATCATGTCTCAAAGACCCCACCCACCTCCTGATACCATTTCTTTGGGAGTTGGGATTTCAACATAGGAATTTTGGGGGATCACAGACATTCAAACCATTGCAAGTGCCTTCAAGTGTCAACTCTGTGTCATGGCTTCTCAGCCTCGTCCCTTGCTTTCCTCCAACTAATCAGGTCGGTCCTCTCGCGGGGTGGGGCCTTTTTTGAGGGTCCCAGAGTGGCTACCACTTTCTCTCTTTTTCCTCTGAGGTTTCATATAAGTGGCTCCTTTGCTGGAGATTTCTTTTTATTTTTTATTTTTTGAGACGGAGTCTCGCTCTGTTGCCCAGGCTTGAGTGCAGTGACACAATCTAAGCTCACTGCAACCTCTGCCTCGTGGGTTCATGTGATTCTCCTGCTTCAGCCTCCCGAGTATCTGAGATTACAGGCACCCACCACCATGCCTAACTAATTTTTATGTTTTTAGTAGAGACGGGGTTTTGCCATGTTGGCCAGGCTGGTCTTGAACTCCTGACCTCAGATGATCCGCCCGCCTCAGCCTCCCAAAGTGCTGGGATTACAGGCGTGAGCCAATGCGCCTGGCCTGCTGGAGATTTCATACCCTTCTCCCCTCCTCTGTTTGTCTCCTGCACGCCTTCCCTGCTGTGTCCCATCACACACATGCTTATCTTGCTTCTGCTGTCCTCTCGGCTGGCTTCTTGAACATTACCTCCCGAGAACTCTTCCTTGATGTCGATCCTTCCTGTCTTTCCTCCAGTGTCCGGTTCTAGTGATCTCCCAGTTGCTTTTTTTTTTCTTTTTTTTGAGACAGGGTCTCACTCTGTCACTCAGGCAGGAATGCAGTGTCACGATCGGGGATCATTGCAGCCTGGACCTCCCAGGCTCAAAGGATCCTTCCGCCTTAGCTTCCCAAGTAGCTGGGGCTACAGGCATGTGCCACCCCACGCAGTTGACCCCTAGTTACTTCTGCATCGTTCTCTTCTTTGTCTGTCATAGCCATTATCGTAGCATAGTGTGGATGCCCATTTATCTGGTTTTGTAATCTTTCCGAAAGATGATAAGAGCCACAAAACAGAGACTATGTTTTCTATCCCTAGTGCCCAGTACAGTGTTTGCGTAGTAAGTAATTACTGAATAATGTGTCATAGTATTAGATGGCTGTAGTATTTTTGAGTGTTTATTTTTCTTAAATACTTCTTTTATCGGTTGGATGTTTTTTAGTACATAGACTCCATTGATCTGGAGAAGATTACTGAAACCGAGGACCCTGTGAAATTTCACGAAGCTTGGCAGAAGCTATGCAAAGCTGAGTGAGTACCAGGACCCATGCACACCAGTTAGGACAGGACCATTGTACTTTTTCTGTAAATGATTCAGTCTACCCTAATTGCTAATTTTCATGCATTTTGAAAGGTACTTTGGAGTATTTGTGGTCTTTGCAGGTGGTTGTGCCACAATCATATGCATTGATTTGAAATGTGCCATGTTAATGCTGGTGGCATGTGCATAGAAATGGTTTTATTTGGGGAGGATGGGGATACTGTACTGGAGGGAAAGTGTGTTGATTCTCCTGAAAGATGCAGAGATAAATCTTATATATACAAAGTTAAAGTATAAGAATGACAGCTTTTTTTCCTCTCTCTGTTTTTAAAAAGTGAAAGCAAGTTTATTAGGAAAGTAAAGGAATGAAGGAATGGCTACTCCACAAGCAGAGCAGCCCTGAGGGCTACTGGTTGCCCCTTTTGTGGTTATTTCTTGATGATATGCTAAACAAGGGATGGATTATACATACCTCCCCCTTTTAGACCTTATAGGGTAACTTCCTGATGTTGCCATGGCATTTGTAAACTGTCATGGCATTGGTGAGAGTGTAGCAGTGAGGATGACCAGAGGTCACTCCCATTGCCATCTTGGTTTTGGTGGGTTTTGGCCGGCTTCTTTACTGCAACCTGTTTTATCAACGAAGTGTTTATGACCTGTATCTTTTGCTGACCTCCTATCTCATCCTGTGACTTAGAATGCCTAACTATCTGGGAATGCAGCCCCGTAGGTCTCGGCCTTATTCTACCCAGCCCCTATTCAAGATGGAGTTGCTCTGGTTCAACATTTCCCCTCTCCCTTTTATAAGAGAACTCTTATTACTAAGGGTTGCAGAGGGACAAAGTTCCATCTTCTGTAACTTCTTCGTGTTGAATAGGGGCAATGACATTCCTCCCTAACTATTAGAGTCTCTTGTATTTGGGGTAGAGAAGAGGTCAGTGAGAAAGCGTCAGATGGTGAGGGCCATTCACAACTCTGAGTTCCAACAAAAGGTGATATCTGGAAGATTAATAAATGTTTAATTTAAGAAAACATTGAGTAAGCTTATTCTGCATTCCTACACAAAGAGTACAATAGCAATATATTCCACAACAGTAAAGCAAAAAATTACCCCCAAGTAAACTAAATTAGAAGGCTTTCCATGAACTGGGCAACTATTGGAACCAAACTGATACACAGTTGCTAGCTGATTTCAGTACATGCCCAGAATTAGAATACTGATCCCAATTACAATTAGAATTAGAACACTGATCCCAATTTTTACATTATCCTTCCCTTTTTTTTTTTTTCCCCTGAGATGGAGTCTTGCTCTGTCTCCCACACTGGAGTGCAGTGGCATGATCTTGGCTCACTGCAACCTCCGCCTCCCAGGTTCAAGCAATTCTTCTGCCTCAGCTTCCTGAGTAGCTGGGATTACAGGCATACACTACCATTCCTGGCTAATTTTTGTATTCTTAGTAAAGATGGGTTTCACCATGTTGGCCAGGCTGGTCTTGAACTCTTGACCTTGTTATCCACCTGCCTTGGCCTCCCAAAGTGCTGGGATTACAGGCTGAGCCACCACGCCCAGCCCTGCTCTTGTTTTTTTCTGAGCTGCAGTCACAGATCACTGATTGTTTCACAGGAATAAGCAGAGTCAGTCGAAATTGCAGAAAAAAACTTCAAAAACAACCAATGCATCTAGAATCTGTAATAATAACAGGTAGACAATAGTTCTTGGAACATAATTTTTTCTCTCTCCAGTTTCCCATTTTTACTAAAGACAAATCATGGTAAGAACAGTTTGCTTTATTATACTTGGCCTGATTATTTCTATAAAGTGCAGCAAGAATAATTATTTTTCACATGGGCTTTTAAAATTGGCTTTGATGGAACCTTATTCCATAAGGAATCTCAGATAAGACCTTTTTTAAAGCTAAGCCCAGCCTCAAATACCTATGAATTGGGTAAACTCCTCTCCTTTTGAGGTCCCAAGATAACTTGAGGCTCCTGGACCTGTGAGAAAGTGACATTCTTTAGTTACCACAGGTCAGAAACCCTGTACAGGGACTGTGTAGACAAGGTATGAGGCTAGTTTTCCCAAGGGGCTTGTATTGGCTTTGCAATTCAAGTTTGATTCTTTACAGGAAAGCACACCATTCCGGTCAAAGCCTTGGTAATACAACCAGTTTCTCCCTCCAATTGTGTCCTGTTGCAAAATAAAAAAGTATTGCACTTATGCAAATAACTATATTGCCATAAGTTAAGAATAATCACAAATAGTTTCCAAATTCTGGACAAATCAGGTAGAGAGAAACAAATATGCTCCAAATTTTGTTCACAGGAGTATACTTTACTCAACTGTTACAAGCTGCATATAGCTCAAAAGAACAGTTTTCTTGACTCTGAAAAATAAAAAGGATCAGCAACATTTTAAGCAAAGTAAAAAATATTAATTTTTTATTAGTTCATTCCATGGAGCTAACTCCTGTTCTACTTGATAGTCATGAATATTTCAGCTCTCCATGAGAGTCCTGAAAGATTTTCCTCTATTCTGCTGTCACAATCTCCAAAGTGATCAGAAACCTACATTTAAGAACACCTGTTAGAGTTCTATAGTTGATTATTAACTACCTTCTAAAGAGTACCAAAACAATACAATTGTCTGTGGGTGACAGAATGTTTTAGGGCAGCCACTCTTAAAGCCACAATTGGCCGGGCGCGGTGGCTCAAGCCTGTAATCCCAGCACTTTGGGAGGCCGAGACGGGCGGATCATGAGGTCAGGAGATCGAGACCATCCTGGCTAACA
>NW_012115021.1:4567625-4568218 GCF_000951035.1 Colobus angolensis palliatus
CACAGTCTCTTGCTCTGTCACCCAGGCTAGAGTACAGTGGTGTGATCTTGGTTCACTGCAACCTCCGCCTCCTGGGTCCAAGCAATTCTGCCTCAGCCTCCTGAGTAGCTGGGATTACAGGCACCTGCCATCATGCCTGACTAATTTTTTTCGTATTTTTATAGAGATGGGGTTTCACCATGTTCGCCATGCTGGTCTCGAACTCCTGACCTCAAGTGATTCGCCCACCTCAGCCTCCCAAAGTGCTGGAATTACAGACATAAACCACCATGCCCAGCTCCTTTACAGGTTTTTGTTAAAGAGCAGATCAGCACTCTAAGAGAAACCTGTTGTGCTTTCATTTCAATGTTCAGTTTATGGAAAACCTGAGTATACCTTTAACTTCAGCCAATGTCCACACGCATAATTTCTTTTATAAGATTAATCTTTCACAAACCTTCTACAACTTGCTCAAACTTTCAGCTTTATCTTATCTAACTTAAAATAATCCGTTAGCTGGATGCGGTGGCTCACGCCTGTAATCCCAGCACTTTGGGAGGCTGAGGTGGGTGGATCACCTGAGGTCAGGAATTTGAGACCAGCCTGACTAACAT
>NW_012115021.1:4568793-4573787 GCF_000951035.1 Colobus angolensis palliatus
AGCCAGGATGGTCTCGATCTCCTGACCTTGTGATCCACCCGTCTCGGCCTCCCAAAGTGCTGGGATTACAGGCTTGAGCCACCGTGCCCGGCCTAGTAAGCAATTTTAATTATGTACTAGGTATGGAGCCTAGGACACTAGATAAGGTCTGACCTTTTCTAGCATAGCTAAGGGGCATGACTTTCAACATGTCCCCAGGCCTTATCTAGAATCTAATGCTCCAAAGTAGGTAAATTGAACAATTGTCAAAAGTCAAAGCAGTTTATGACCTTAAAGCATTGAGAAAACCTAATCTGACCTGCCTAATTTAGACCAAATGTCTTTATTTTCCCAATAATCTTTAAAGCTGTTTTTATTACCCAAAGATTACTAAAGTTATGTGAACTAAAAGTCATTACAATTTTTACTTTTCTTACAAAATACTTCATTGAAGGCTTACTATTTTTAAACCAATTAAAGCTTTTTTTTTTTTTTTTTTTTTTTTACATCACACATACAACACATATAAATGCACAGAAAGGCTTATCCCCTAAACTAGAAATTGAACCCTGAACCCAGGTTGCCATTGTGATGGTGGAGACCAAGAGAAAGTACTGCCACATGGTTACAAGGTCAAGCTCCCAAGGACATGAAACAAGATGAGAGGGAACCCTTATCCAGTTTTTCTTCAGGGACCTACAGCAAAGTTTGTGATTGACCAGTTTGCTGGGATGGCTTGAACAGCAGGCTTGCAGGGGTCCTAGGCCCACATCCTATCCTAAGGTACCCCTCGTTATAACAGAACAATAAGGAAAGACACACAGAGCACACCAGATTCACTGTAGCTTAAGAGTAGCCTCACAAATCCTTTTTACCGTTAATCAAAACTTTACAGAGGAGATAAACAGTGATTTTTACCATTCATTCAACCAATTTGCACAGAGAGAGGCCAGAAGTCTGACTAGTAAAAAATTGTTAGCCTTTTGTCAGTGTGCTAGGCTTCTGGGTTCCCTTTCCTTGAGCAGCCCTAGTGACCCAGCTGGCTGCACCACAGCCCTGGGGGCCAAACTGCAACACAAAGGAAAATTATCTTTTCCTGTTCTGGCCAGAGCAAAATATGTGTGACAAAACGACATTAGCCACTCTGCCTAGCACCCAATATCTTACTGGCAGGGCTCAAACTTGTCCCCGGTTGGGCCCCATCATCATTAATCCAACCTCTGACCAGGAATTTCAACTTGTCTCTGGGCAAGATGGTCGCCTTGAGTAATAGAAAAGATAAGAAAAGGAAAGGAGAGAGAGGGAGAAAAGCATTGCCCGTGGCATTTTGGGGAAGGCAAAGAGCTCAGGGAGTCCAGAGAAAGACACACCTATTGCAGCGACACTGAAAAGTTCAGGTGGCTGCTTGTCAGTTGTGAAGGGATCTTTTCCAGGAAGTCTCATCAGCTCTCAAGTTTCCCCTTTTGGGGAGGAAAAAGCTCCCCATGTCCCATGGTCCTGTACATGCCTAGTTCTGTCACCCGTAACTATCAGCAAAGAGTGCAAGGCAGAATAATCCAAAGAGAATAGCAGTTAACATCCCATAGTGCCAAACCCATTCTTAGCAGAGAGGGACTTTACTGAGAGAGGCCTCTAACCCCCTAAACCTTAGGAAGGACTCTAACCTTCCTAAATTGTACGTCAAACCCAAGGTCAGTCAAGCATCCTTGCCTTTTATTCAGAGGAGCCTTTAACCCTCTCTGTCTTAGGAGAGACTCTAACTCTGCTAAGTTCGGCCTCTAACTCAATCCCATCCTTTACCTGGGTATATGCACCCCACTTACCCAAAGTCAGCCAACTGGTGCACACAGATGAATTTCCTTTGGGAACGGGGTCCCTTCAGTGTTTTTCCTTCCATGTTTTGCTAGAAAGATGTTACTGGAGGCCGGGCATGGTGGCTTATGCCTGTAATCCCAGCACTTTGGGAGGCTGAGGTAGGCGGATTGCCTGAGCTCAGGAGTTCGAGGCCAGCCTGGGTAACATGGTGAAACCCCATCTCTACTAAAATACAAAAGATTAGCTGGGCGTGGTGGTGCGCGCCTGTAATCCCAGCTACTCAGGAGGCTGAGGCAGGAGAATTGCTGGAACCCAGAAGGCGGAGGTTAGAGAGGGCTGAGATCGCGCCACTGTACTCCAGTCTGGGTGACAAGAGCAAGACTCTGTCTCAAAAAAAAAAGAAAGATGTGCCGGGCGCGGTGGCTCAAGCCTGTAATCCCAGCACTTTGGGAGGCCGAGACGGGCGGATCACGAGGTCAGGAGATCGAGACCATCCTAAAAAATACAAAAAACTAGCCGGGCGAGGTGGCAGGCGCCTGTAGTCCCAGCTACTCGGGAGGCTGAGGCAGGAGAATGGCGTAAACCCGGGAGGCGGAGCTTGCAGTGAGCTGAGATCCGGCCACTGCACTCCAGCCTGGGCGACAGAGCGAGACTCCGTCTCAAAAAAATAAATAAATAAATAAATAAATAAATAAGAAAGATGTAACTGGACCCCACCACGTACTCAGTATTGTTCCTTCTGTGGTCACTAGAAAGATGTTAACAGAAAAGGGTCCCAATCCAGACCCCAAGAGAGGGTTCTTGGCTCTCGCTAAAGAAAGAATTCAGGGTGAGTCCATAGAGTAAAGTGAAAAGCAAGTTTATTAGGAAAGTAAAGAATAAAGAATAGCTACTCCGTTGACATGGCAGCCCTTTCTCTCTTGATTATATTTTCTTTTCCACATGTCTTAGATTTGAGGTTTGATTTTGTAAGTAATTGACAGAACTCTCGGGGGCAGCATTGCATCATGAGGTTAGCGGGATCCTCCTGGGTTTTCTGTTGAACTGTGTTGCTGTTGTGTTTGCCTAGGTCTCTAAAGTCTTCTAGCCAAGAAATTTTCATTTGCCACTACTTAATGAGCATTTGAAATCTTAGGCTGATTTTTCCAATTTAACTCTTTCTGATGATGTAAGAAATCTTAACATTTTTGTAATAGTGCTTTGAAAGAACCTTAACCTATTTTCATTCAGTTTCTTTTCCCAGTGCCATTCTTAATTGAATTGGGTTTCCCAGTTAGTATGCTCTGATGCCACAAAGACTTATCATACAGTATATATTGAGGTCAGTTGTGAGAAATTGTCACAATTTCTTCATAACATTGGGAAGATTTCAGAAAAAAAGTTCAGGGTGTGAAGTCATATCATTGATTCTGAAAATAGAGCTTGAGCATAGTCACTAGTGATTGGAGCAAGCATTGCATGAATGGCTGAAAACACTAGTTAAAAAAAAATAATGGATAGTCAAGTTTACCCTCATTTTGTATTGATTTCAGTGGTATTCTTGTGCCTGGAGGCTTCGGAATCAGAGGAACATTGGGAAAACTGCAGGCGATTTCTTGGGCAAGGACAAAGAAGATTCCTTTTCTGGGTAAAACTCATGTTTATTGACCCTGACTATGAGTTTATTAGATTTTTGACACCTAGGTGGGGTAACACTAAAGGTTTGTTATCATAAAGGTGTGAACTCGGATTTGAAAGTTCAGGTGCTGCCGGGCGCGGTGGCTCAAGCCTGTAATCCCAGCACTTTGGGAGGCCGAGACGGGCGGATCACGAGGTCAGGAGATCGAGACCATCCTGGCTAACCCTGTGAAACCCCGTCTCTACTAAAAAATACAAAAAACTAGCCGGGCGAGGTGGCAGGCACCTGTAGTCCCAGCTACTCGGGAGGCTGAGGCAGGAGAATGGCGTAAACCCAGGAGGCGGAGCTTGCAGTGAGCTGAGATCCGGCCACTGCACTCCAGCCTGGGTGACAGAGCGAGACTCCGCCTCAAAAAAAAAAAAAAAAAAAGTTCAGGTGCCAAATAGTCTGCTATAGGGTCAACAAACTATATTCTAAATTTGGCCCACAGCCTGTTTTTATAAATAAAGCTTTATTGGAACACAGCCACACCAATTTATTTATATATTGTCTATGGTTGCTTTTGTGGTCCACCGTCAGAGTTTCAGACCCTATAGCCTAGAAGATTTACTATCTGAAAGAGTCTAGAATCTTTACTATCTGACCCTTTACAGAAAATGTTTCTCACCCTAGGAGAACTTGCTGCTATTCTGGCTGGGTAGCAGAGGCTGGGAGGAGGCTCCATCTGCAACTGTGCTTACCTTCTCCAATTCCCACCTCAATCTCCAGAGTAGCTGGGACTACAGGTGCACACCACTGTGCCTGGCTAATTTGTGTGTGTGTGTGTGTGTGTGTGTTTAGAAATGGGGTCTTGCTGTGTTGCCCAGGCTGGTCTCAAAATCCTGGGCTCAAGCAATCTGAACCGCTTCAGACTCCCAAAGTACTGGGATTACAGGCTTGAGCCACCGTGCCCGGCCGAGTTGAGCCTTTTTAATGCTTTTTTTCAAATTGTGAAGTATGGCTTCTGTACCAGGGAAACCAGAGGAAATGAGACCTTGACGTGGGAGAGGCAACCCTGTAGCTGGGGACTCAGGCAGGAGGGGGAGTGTGGAGAGGCTGTGTTTCCCACTGTGCAGTGGACGGCTGGGTGGGTTTATGAGCTGATTGGACAGGCTTTTAGTGCCAGCAGACCATTTATTTCCCCCCATTACCTGCTCTTTGATTAGCTTCTTAGACTCTCTCCTCTTAGGATCCATTTTCAAAATAGAAGCCTGGAGTAGTTACCTGGATACCTTGTTTTCTTTTACTGGTCTAAGCTCATCGGGAGCCATTGTTTTCTTTTGAAGTTTCTGTCTAAATGTGGGTAATGTTCCTCAGATTATTTTAATGGTATGGAATGGTTTGCAGGTCTTTAGCTTTTCCTCTAGCATAGCATCTCTTTATGTCCCAGCCATACGGAACTTTCTGAAATCCCCCTCACTGCCACCCCCACCCCAGAGCATTCAGCTGTTTCCTGCTTATTGACTTCTGTTCTGGCGTCCCTGATATATTGATTGCTCCCTTCTTTGTTTCCCCTGTGTATTTCTTTTTTTTTTTTTTTTTT
>NW_012115021.1:4574187-4574808 GCF_000951035.1 Colobus angolensis palliatus
CCAGGATGGTCTCGATCTCCTGACCTCGTGATCCGCCCGTCTCGGCCTCCCAAAGTGCTGGGATTATAGGCTTGAGCCACCGCGCCCGGCCTCCCTGTGTACTTCTTATGTATCTATCGGAGGAGCATCTGGGATGCTCTTTGGCATTTGTTTAGTGGAGAGAATTGGTGGACTGCAGTGAAGGCAGAGCTGGGTCTGGGAGCATCCCTGTGGCAACAGGCTTGGGCGACACAGGTCTGCCTGTCTTCATCACCGAGCACTCTGTTCGGTCCCATTGTGTGTCTCCTTCCCTGCTGCCCACCATGCTCAAGCCCACTGTGGAGTCTCCAACCCCCACCCCCACTGCTGCTTTTCCATACAGTGAAGGTTATGGGGCTGTCCTGCAGGTTAGCAGCCTGACGTCCTGTAGGCGCTCACCCTCTGGCCAATCCTATGTTTGTGGCTGTGAAGTCACCATGAGAAGGAGTGGGAAATCTTAGCCCAGGAAACTCCCTCTGAGTTGGGGTGTTAGATGTTCTCTGAAGGAATCAGGCACTGCAGCCCACTGAGATGCCTCAACTCAGGGACAAATCTAGAAGGTGGCAGATTTGTCTCAGGGACTCTTTTTTTTTTTTTTTTTTT
>NW_012115021.1:4575842-4582217 GCF_000951035.1 Colobus angolensis palliatus
TTTTTTTTTTGGTAGAGACAGAGTTTCACAGAGTTAGCCAGGATGGTCTCGATTTCCTGACCTTGTGATCCGCCCACCTCGGCCTCCCAAAGTGCTGGGATTACAGGCGTGAGCCACTGCACCCGGCCCCTCCTTCCTCTCTTTCTTTTTTTCTTCTCTTTCTCTCCTTCCTTCTTTCTCACCCAGGCTGGAGTACAGTGGTGCGATCTCAGCTCACTGCAACCTCTGCCTCCTGGGCTCAAGTGATTCTCCTGCCTCAGCCTCCCAAGTAGCTGGGATTACAGGTGCATGCCACCACACCTGGCTAACTTTTGTATTTTTAGTAGAGGCATGGTTTCACCATGTTGGCCAGGTTGGTCTCGAACTCCTGACCTCAAGTAATCTGCCCACCTTGGCTTTCCAAAGTGCTGAGATTATAGGCTTGAGCCATTGTGCCCGGCTGACTCTGCACTTTTCTGACCTTGTGTTCCTTCTTTGTCAACTTTGGGACTTAGGTGGCTTCTTGATAGTCTAAGCCCCTGCCCTGCTCTCTGCCAGGGATTGTTCTGAGGGGACAGCAGGGAGCAAAACAGGCAGAGTCTTGCTCTCTGGGACTCTGCATTCTAGATAGGGGAGACAGGCAGCCAATAAATGAACAGAAAATATGAACAAATACAAAGTGAGTTCATTTGCTTTGCATATGTGCTTTTTAAAATAGGAGTTTGTCTTGGGATGCAACTAGCAGTGATAGAGTTTGCAAGAAACTGCCTTAACTTGAAAGGTAAGTTTGAGGTTTACTAATGACCATTTATTTAAAAAATTTTCTCTCTTCAAATATTTTTCAGCACTATTGGTGAATTACTGAACTCTTTTCTTAATCTTCAGATGCTGATTCCACAGAATTTAGGCCAAATGCCTCAGTTCCTTTGGTAAGTGGCTTGTTTATCTTTCTGCGTCCAGTCATTGTCACTTGGGTCCTGGCTCTTGCCTAAATTCATAAGGGGCTATTGGCTGGGCGCCGTGGCTTACGCCTTTTGCCAGCACTTTGGGAGATCAAGGCAGGCGGATCACTTGAGGTTAGGAGTTTGAGACTAGCCTGGTCAACATGGTGAAACCCCAGTCTCTACTAAAAATGCAAAAATTAGCTGGGTGTGGTGGCAGATGCCTGTAATCTCAGCTACTCAGGAGGCTGAGACAGGAGAACCGCTGGAACCCGGGAGGTGGAGGTTGCGGTGAGCTGAGATCGTGCCACTGCACTCCAGCCTGGGTGACAGAGTCCAAGGGGGGGGGTCTATTATTTTTTCTTTACAGCACCAGAACATTTTAAATTATATTAGTCTTATATTAAATTCCTTTGTTCTTGATAGTCCATCTTCTCAGCTATGCTTTAAAGACAGTCACAATCCTGGACTGATTTCTCTTTGTCACAGCTTTCAAGCTTAATGTTTAGGAAAGGATTAAATTGACTGTGACAACAATTTATAACATCTACTATAAATAAATGAGCTGTCCTGTCTCCAGACTCATCGCCAGTCTGCCTATTTTCCACACTGGTGGTCATCTGTCTTTCTAAAACAAAAGTGACAGTGATTCTGCTGCCAGTCCTCATCTTCTATCAGTTTCTTTTCCCTTAAAATATTCAGTCCAGGATTCTGGGCTGGGTCCCAAAGCCATTGTGCTCTGTCACCTGCTGCTTTGCTGATTCATCCCATGGTATCCTGATTCCTCCCAGGCTTTGAGTTTTTTCTTTTCTGTGTTTTTTTGAGGCAAGGTCTCACTCTGTCACACAGGCTGGAATGCAGTGGCATGATCGCAGCTCACTGCATCCTAGACCTCCTGGGGTCAAACAATCTTCCCACCTCATTTTTTGATTTTTTTTGTAGAGACAAGGTCTCACTATGTTGCTCAGGCTACATGCTTTGAGTTTTACGTTTGGACAGTCTGAACTAGTTTTCAGATGCAGTCTGAGGTTCCCTATACCTGAGATGTCCACCTGCCTAAAATCCCTCTCCCCCTGGAATCTCAATGAAACCAATGAAGAATTTAATTAACAACAATTCAGTTACCGACAACTTCCTATTCACCTGAGGAAGGCTTTCCTGACCTCTTTTCTTTACCTGCCTCTGCCCTCTGCCCCATGCTACTGTGCTCGCCACTAACAGAGTGAGCTCTGCAAGATGATGGTTGGCCTTCAGTCAGGCTGTTTGCCAGCCACCCATGCACACCCAATCATGTCCCTGCTGCTGGGCACCTCCTTCTAATGGAGCTGACGCCTCACAATCGTGATTTTTTTTTTAAACAACTTTATTGAGATATAATTCATATACCACAAAATTTAGCCATTTAAACTATATAATCCGGCCAGACATGGTGGCTCACGCCTGCAATCCCAGCACTTTGGGAGGCCTAGATGGGTCGATCACTTGAGGTGAGGTCGGGAGTTCGAGACTAGACTGGCTAACAAGTTAAAGCACCATCTCTACTAAAAATACAAAAAATTAGCCGGGCGTGGTGGTGCATGCCTGTAATCCCAGCTGCTAGGGAGGCTGAGACAGGAAAATTGCTTGAACCCGGGAGGCGTAGGTTGCAGTGAGCTGAGATCGTGCCATTGCACTCCAGCCTGGGCAACAGAGTGAGACTTTTTTTCAAAAAACAAACAAACTGTATAATCCAATGGTTTTTTAGCATATTCACAGATCTGTGCCACTCTCATTACAAGCAATTTTGGGCCATTTTCATTACTCCAGAAAGAAATCTCACACACCTTAGCTGACACCCCCAAACCTCCTATCCCCACCAGCCTCAGGCAACCATTAGTCTACCTTCTGTCTTTATAGATTTGCCTATTTGAATCATTTCGTGTAAATGGAATCATCCAATATGTAGCCTTTTGGGACTGATTGCTTTTACTTAGGATAATGTTTTCAAGGTCTGTCTATGTTGTAACGTGTGTCAGTACTTTGTTTCTTTTTATTGCTGATTAATATTTCATCATATGGACATGCAACATTTTATTTACCCATTGATGAACATCTGCATTGTTTCTACTTTTTGGCATCGTGAGTAATGCTGCTGTGAACATTCATGTGAAAGTTTTTGTGTGGACATATGTTTTCATTTCACCAGGAGTGGAATTGCTGGGTCATATGGTAATTCTGTGTTTAACCCTTTGAGGAACTGCAGGACTGTTTTCCAAAGTGGCTACAACATTTTAATTTCCTGCCAGCAATGTATGATGGTCCTAATTTGTCCATATCCTTGTGAGCATTTGTTATTTCTGTCTTTTTGATGATAGCCATCCTAGTAGATGTGAAGTGGTATCTCATTGTGGCTTTGATTTGCAGTTGCCTGATGGCTAAGGATGTTGAGCATCTTTTCATGTGTTTATTGGCCACTTGTATGTCTTCTCTGGAGAAATGTCCATTCACATCCTTTTGTCTATTTTAAAATTGGGATATTTGTATTTTTATTATTGAATTGTAACGGTTCTTTATATATTCTAGATATAAGTTCCTTATATATAATCTGTGCTATCGACATTTGGGGACACATTATTCTTTGTTGTGTGTGGGAGCTTCTGCCCACTAGGTGCCAGTATCACTCCCTCACCCCTGACCAATTGTGCCACTAAAAGTACCTCCAGATATTGTCAAATATCTCTTGGGGGCAGGAGCAGAATCACCCTGGTTGAGAACCACAGATTTAGAGAAATCTAGTTCTATTTCTGTCCCCTGTAGCCTGTTCACTCCCTTCCCTTATGGCAAGCATTCATTCTTTTTTTCTTGGTTTATCTTCCCATTTTTTAGATATAAGTAAAGCTGTATGTCCTTGTAATCCACTGCCCTTCTTAGGGAAATGGTAGCATACTCTGCACGGTTTTTTCCTGCCTTGCATTTTTCGCTTAACACTATATGCTGGAGATCACCCCACGGAAGCACACAGAAGCATTCTCCACTCTTTTTTTATAGCTTGTAACTCAAACCAGAATGAACCATAACTTACCAGCCAGATGGTACTTTTAACTCTTATGCTCAGAAGGCCTAATGCCAATGAAGGGTTCCTTATGAGCCTTTAATATAAACATATTTCCTGACTAATAGCTGAAATGGTTGTGCCAGGAAAAGTATGGGTTTTCTTTTCTAAGGTACACTTTGGGATAGGAAGTGATTTTACCAGTAGGTGCCACTGTTAGATAGTGTTGGCAAGGTTAATTCTTTGATGATTATTCTTTACTGGGGGTATGTGTATGTGCATTAAAAAATTTTTACACATGGCCGGGCGCGGTGGCTCATGCCTGTAATTAGCACTTTGGGAGGCCAAGGTGGGTAGATCGCAAGGTCAGGAGATCAAGATCATCCTGGCTAACACGGTGAAACCCTGTCTCTACTAAAAATACAAAGAAATTAGCCGGGCATGGTGGCACGCGCCTGTAGTCCCAGATACTCAGAAGGCTGAGGCAGGAGAATGGCGTGAACCCGGGAGGCAGAGCTTCCAGTGAGCCGAGATTTCGCCACTGCACTCCAGCCTGGGCGACAGAGCGAGACTCCACCTCAAAAAAAAAAAAGAAAGAAAAATAAATTTTATACACAGGGTAAAGAAGTTAAGCCCTGCAGAAAAGGTACAGAACTGTCTCTCCTTTGCCACCACCTCACTTCAGTTCCCTTCCCCAGTGGCAAGTACTTTGATCTATTTCTTTCTTTCTTTTTAAAGAGATGGGCCGTCTCACTATGTTACCCAGGCTGGATATTCACAGGTTTGATCATCGCGCACAACAGCCTCGAACTCCTGAGCTCGAGTTATTTTCCCACCTCAACTTCCCAAGTAGCTGGAACTACAGGAGCTCAGTTGATGCATTTCTTTAGTTATTTCAGAGATTTGTGTATGTGTGTTTGTGTGTGTGTGTACCCACTTAGCCACACACGTATGAATATGTATTCCCTTTAAAAAAAAATCTTGGCTGGGTGCAGTGTCTCCTGCCTGTAATCCCTGCACTTTGGGAGGCTGAGGCGGGAGGACTGCTTGAGTCTTGGAGTTCAAGAGCAGCCTGGGAAACATAGTTACACCTTGCCTCTACAATAAATAAATAAAATTAGCTGTGCATGGTGGCATGCACCTATAGTCTTAGCTACTCGGAAGACTGAGGTGGGAGGATCACTTGAGCCCGGGAGGTTGAGCTGCAGTGAGCTGTGGTCGCGCCGCTATATTCCAGCCTGGGTGACAGAGCGAGACCCTGTCTCAAAACAAAACCAAACAAAACAGCTTTGTAGCATGCTCCAGACACTGTTCCCACCTTGCTTTATATACTGATCACTCCACATCAATGTGCAGGGATATCTTTGATGTGCTTGCCCTGCTGTATGCTATATGGCTGCATCCTTATTTATTTAACCAGTCTCATATTTAGTTTGTGTCCATTATTTTGCTCTTTAAATTATGCTGCAAATTAGTATCCATGTACATATATCCTTGCACCCATGCGTGAACACATCTGCAGGGATAAATTCCTAGAAGGGGAGTTGCTAAGTCAGAGGATGTGTGCATTTTACATTTTGATGGCTCCTATACACGTAAGTGAGATGAGAACAATAAAAGCTAATTGCTATTGAACATCTTTATGGCCTGCAATCAGTTTGTTGGAGAAAAATAGCCTTAAGAGCCAGCATTTCTATCGATGTCAGAAGTCTTATTAGAAAAAAAGACTAAGGAGATAGAATCATAAGGCAGCAAGCACCATGAAGCCTGCAGAGTTACTTAAGCTTGAGCAAATAACAGTTACTTTGTGGGGATTGGTCATTCTGGCTCTTCTAGCTAGGAAAGTAAACAATTTGGAAACCAGGAGCCTTCTATAGGGAATATTTACTCCTAAAATCTGTTCATGGGCCATCATAACCCACCTTTGGCATGCATGATTACTGCTATGGCTGATTATGAAATCAGTAGGGACACTGACATCCAGAACAGATCCAAGAGAAGGTGTCTCTTACAAACATAAAAAGAGAAACAGATTTTTCCTTAAGGGTTAGGGTAGACTCTTTCTGCGTCTCAGAGTGCCCAGGAGAGAATGAGTAACATTTATTTTATTGTGTCATTTCCCTGCTCAATCCACAAGGTGAAATTGAAGGCTCTGGGACTTTGCAGAATACTTAAGGTTCTATAGCAACTCTGGTTTTTTGCCCTGCTTCAGAGTAGTCTCAGCTGCCTTCTAGATGGTACACAACCAGGAGCGTAGCTGTTGCTGACTTACATTCTAACTCTGTATCAGTCACATGGCTGCTGCTGACATCCTTGACCTTGAATTTGGCTTCAGATCTCTCCAGTTCATCTGTAGGGTAGTTCACAGCATTTTGGACTTTGTGTTTTGAATATTTTCAGGTTTTGAGGCATATTTTATATATT
>NW_012115021.1:4585111-4586253 GCF_000951035.1 Colobus angolensis palliatus
GCCTTCCAAAGTGCTGGGATTACAGGCATGAGCCACCGCACCTGGCCTAGTAAGGGATTCTTATTACAACCAGCAACAAATAAAAAATGTGCACCATCATGAACAAAACAGCTGTTAAAATGAGACCAGCAAATGCTCTCTGGGGAGTGAAGCTGGCATTCCCCTTCCTGCCTGTAGAGTTATGAATCCATACAACCTCTTGGGAAATCAGTTAGGTGGTCTGTTTGACAAACCATACAAACATCCATACCCTCTGACTCAGACATTTACTTCTCAGAAATTCTCCTAAGGAAATCGGAAATGTTGACAGAAATATGAATAGGTACTCATTACATTTAGAAGAATTAGCAATGACAACAGTCTACTCATCATAACATTTGGAAGAATCGGAAATGACAACAATCTAAATGCCCCACAATGGGGAAATAGTTAAGACTATTATGGGGTATCTGTACAGTGGAATGTGATGAGTCGTTAGAAATGTTTAAGAGTTTTAATACCATGAGAATGCTCTTGTGTTAAGTTAGAATGATACAAATTGTATTTAAACGGTCCCTCAACTGTTTATAAAAATCTCCTCTGTTTCTTGGTGGGTTAGAAATCACCTTTTGTTTTTTTTTTGAGATAGAGTCTTGCTCTGTCACCCAGGCTGGACTGGAGTGCAATGGCACAATCTTGGCTCACTGCAACCTCCACCTCCCAGGCTCAGGTAATCCTCCTGCCTCAGCCTCCTGAGTAACTGGGATTGTAGGTGTGCACCACTATGCCTGGCTAATTTTTGTATTTTTTGTAGAGTTTTGTCATGCTGCCCAGGCTAGTCTTGAACTATTAGACTCAAGTGATCCACCTGCCTCGGCCTCCCAAAGTGGTGGGATTACAGGCGTGAGCCACTGCGCCCAGCCACTTTTCTATTTTTCTGGTTAACTTCTAAATATTAGTAATGGCTTCCAATGAATTTCATTTTATTATTAGGGGAAACTTCCATACTTTCTTTCTTCCCAAATCTCCACAAGTATTACTCTCCTCCCAAAATTTAGATAGTTGTATTTTTCAGATTATTCCAAATAAGAGTGCTGAGAGGCTAATCACAAAGAGCAGCAGCCAGAGATTTACAAAGTGTTCTCTTACTATTGAACATTTTC
>NW_012115021.1:4587973-4595352 GCF_000951035.1 Colobus angolensis palliatus
CATGGTAGCTCGTGCCTGTAATCCCAGCACTTTGGGAGATGAAGGTGGGTGGATTGCTTGAGCCCACGAGTATGAGACCAGCCTGGGCAACACAGGGAGACCCCTGTCTCTACAAAAAGTAAAAAAATAAAAATTAGCCAGGCATAGTAGCACATGCCTGTAGTCCCAGCTACTTGGGAGACTGAGGTGGGAGGATCCCTTGAGCCCAGGAGGTCAAGACTGCGGTGAGCCCTGAAAGTGCCAATGCACTCCAGCCTGGGCTACTGAGCGAGACCCTGTCAAAAAAACAAAAACAAACAAACAAACAAAAATGAAAACAACAACAACAAAAAAGAAAAAAACACAAAAAAATCCCTAAAACTGAAAATAAGTCAAAGGCAGTACTTTGCAGGCAGTGATTTTCAGCTTGAGGGTAGGGCCGTATAGCAGAATCTTTAGAGGGCTTATGTAGTTTGAAACGCCTTCAGTAGCATCATTTTCTACACTTTGAAATCGGAAATGATCTCATATCTTTCTGATGTTGACTACAGAAAGTATAGTGTGGCAGTCTGGGCTCTAGAGTGTGAGGTAAAAATAATCAACGGCTTGAAGAACATTGTTCAAAAGCATATCATGTCAATCCCAAGGGGTTACAGTTGGGTTTTGGTGGGGAGGGCAGCAGTGGGGTTAAAAAAATCTTCATGTCTAAAGCACAGATATGCACACAGCACATAAACAGATGCACAAGACATCTCTGGAGTTAAAATTTCCTGGAGGGTGGTGATTAGAAACAAGTGTTTAACAAGGCTCCTTAGGAGGGTGATAATGGCTTAAGAAAGGTTGAGAGAGGCTGGGTGTGACCTGTAATCCTAGCACTTTGGGAGGCTGAGGCTGGCAGTTCACCTGAGGTCAGGAGTTTGAGACCAGCCTGGCTAACATAGTGAAACCCTGTCTCTGCTAAAAGTACAAAAATTAGCTGGGTGTGGGGGCACACGCCTGCAATCCCAGTTACTTGGGAGGCTGAGAGGCAGGAGAATTGCTTGAGCCCAGGAAGCGGAGGTTGCAGTGAGCCAAGATCATGCCACTGCACTCCAGCCTGGGCGACAGAGCAAGACTCTGTCTCAAAAAAAAAAAAAAAAAAAAAAAAAAAAAAAGAAAAAAAAGAAAATAAGAAAGGTTGAGAGAGACTGTTCAAAGGCAACGGGACCCAATACTGATACTTTGATATTTCATGGGTGTTTTGCGGAGGAGAGTTGCGAGGATAAAGAAGAAATAAAAATCTAGCTTCTGGGGCACTGCTGTGACCAGGCTATTGGGGTCAGCTTGAGCCATTGGTAACTTGGACAAACTTGAAGTTAACATTTGAACTCTTATCTGGTAAGGGGTAGCAGAAAGTTCCCTTCCCTCCTCTGCACTTCTTGCCTCCATATTCCCCACTGTCATCACTTCACCCCCTGCATCCCCCAGCTGGACGCAAAAAGTGGAACTTGAACTTGAGGGCTGGCTGTTTTGTCAGGATACAGGATGCCAAGAGTTGAGAGGGCCCAAGGTCTTCCTGTGATCTTTTATATTACATGTCACATGCCAGAACCACAGCGTTAGGCTGGTAGACGCGAAGCCACCCGGTCAGTGATGAGTGGGGCCGCCTCTAGGTCCTGTGTTCCTTCTGTAGGGTCATTCATTAAGAAAGCACAGCGAGGTCTGGGAGATAGCATGATGTCAAGTGTCTGTTTGTGAAGTGTTTTTCTCACTCACTGGTGGATAGTGTGAGATCAGAGTGGAAATTGGAGATGACCCGAGCACTGAGGAGTTAAGGAAGGAGAGCAAGCAACAGGGTGATTCTGGCAGAAAAGTGGAGCAAGGGAGTTGGTTTGGCATTTCTGAATTCTTTTCAGGTCTCCCACACCATCTTTGTAGTTTTGGGCAGGATCACAGAGCTCTCTTGGCCCTCACATTTCTTTCTTTCTTTCTTTCTTTTTTTTTGTTTAAGACGGGGTCTCCCTCTGTGGTCCAGGCTGGAGTGCAGTGGTGTGATCATGGCTCACTGCAACCTTGACCTCCGGGGTTCAAGTGTTCTTCCTGCCTCAGCCTCCCTCTCTCTCTCTCTTTTAAATCTATAGAATTAGTTGAATCAGACTAAGGTTACTTTCAAGTCTATTATGTTGTGAGGGTCAGTACTTAACAAAGTAAAGTATGTCTAATAATTTCTTTATTAATAATAACTGAACCTCACAGCCAGATCATTGTAATTGCAAAGAATTAAACCAGAGACTTTGGGGGATTCCACAGAGGATAAAAGCACAGCACAGGCGCTCTTCCTTCAGTGCCCAGGGTTCTATTTTGTTTTCTCCTTCACTGGGATATCTTTTTTACTAATACTTGGAATTCTTCAAAACTAACTTCTCCATCTCCATTCTTGTCCAGTTCTTGAAAGAGATCATCAAGGGTGTTTGGACCCTGTTTTAGATAAAAAAAGAATGGGGTGGGGGGAGAAAACATGAATCAGTTACTGCTACACATTCTCAGAAATTAGAGGCCTTGGGTCTGTGTGGGAAGAAGGCAGCCCAGGTTTCCAGTGAGATGCATCTAATGGCTACCAGAGGGAGACCAGCTTTAGCTGTCATGTTGCTCTGTGTCATAGAACTGGCTACCTTTTTCCCCCCCATATCACACATTTATTATTTTAATACAATGTGTATTTTAATACAGTTGTTTTCTTATGTAATCTTGGGTCTTTTTCTTTATGCCTCTAAAAACATTCTTCTGAGAAGGGATCTTTGGGCTTCACTGGATTGCCCATGGTGCACAAATAGTTGAGGAACCCTGCCGCAAGGTTTTCCTGGGAGCTGGGTTTGTCTCCTGCTCCAGGGCTAGGGCTGACATATTACATGAGGCAGCAGGCTGGGAGGGCTCCTTCTGTGATCCTTTTGACCACGCTATGAGGGAGCTCCACTTTACAGGTGGGGAAACAGGCTCAGAGATAGACGGTCACTTGCTTGAGTGTCCACAGCTGGTTAGCAGAGGGGTTGGGGTCCACACATTGACTCCAGAGCTCAACCCCTTAACTAACCACTGCCCAGTTTTTCCCAAACGCTGAGTTATGCAAAATGACTTTGGCTCAATGGTTCCCATGCTTTAGCATGCATCAGAATCACACGATAGGCTTGCTGGCTTTAGTAAATACAGATTGCCAGCCCCACCTCCAGAGTTTCTGACTCACTAGGCCTGGGGTGGGGCCTGAGAATCTGTACACAAGGTCTTGCTCTGTCACCCAGGCTGGAGTGCAGTGGCATGATCACAGCTCACTGCAGCTTCCACCTCCTAGGCTCAAATAATCCCTCTGCCTCAGCCTCCCAAGTAGTTGGGACTAAAGGCATGTACCACCATACCTGGCTAATTTTTGAAAATTTTTAATAGAGACAAGGTCTTGCTGTGTTGTCCAGGCTGGAGAAGCTATAGTTTCAACAGCTTCCCAGGTGGTGCCAATGCTGCTGCTCTGGGACCACACTTGGAGAACCACTGTTTGAGATGTCATGTGAGATCATGTGCAGGCTTTTTGACTACTGAACTTCCTGCAGTGTCTTAAGCAGACTTAATTTTTGTCTCTACCATAAAACTCTAACCTTAAAGCTATTACTACTTGGATTTTCAGGTAAGAGTCTATCTGTACAAAATACTACTTAGAAAACTGATTGAAATAACAGTTCAGTTTGTCAGTTTCAAATTAGACTATATTGCATATATGTATATATAAATTGTAAAAAACACATAACATCGAATTAATGCTCTTAATCATTTTTAAGCATACAGCTCAGTAGTGCTAAGTAGATTCACAATTTTGTGCAACACACCTCTATGGAAGATCTGTTTTAACCCCTAAGATTCCTACAAAAACACTCAGCACTTTGCTTTGATTACAAGACCAAACTGTAAGTTACTTATTCAGCCTTTGATTTATGAATATGAAACACTGTTTTCCTGAAGCCTTTACTAGATTCTAAACCATACATGGTGATGATATATGTAAACAGAGTATGGTGGAAAACTTTAGTAATGGAAACCTTATGGAAATATAATCAGGTACATGTAAGTACACTTTCAGAACTTACCATTTGTCTTCCTACCTTGTTCCAGATTATGTCTTATGTACTTTTTGTAGGAAGGACATAAAGTATAGAAAAAGTTACTCATGTTACCTTTTGAGTTAACTTGTTTGAGTACATGGCCTAGGCTTTCCTGTTAGATGATTATTTTTCTTCCTTTTAGAAAAAAATAAAGGGTTTTTGAAAATTTAAAATGTCTCACTAACTTGTTTTGCTTTTCAATTAAAAAGTCCATTTTTCTGCTAGTGATTTTTTTTTTTTTTTTTGAGACAGAGTCTCGCTCTGCCCCCAGGCTGGAGTGCAGTGGCCGGATCTCAGCTCACTGCAAGCTCCACCTCCCGGGTTCATGCCATTCTCCTGCCTCAGCCTCCCGAGTAGCTGGGACTACAGACGCCCGCCACCTCGCCCGGCTAATTTTTTTGTATTTTTAGTAGAGACGGGGTTTCACCGTGTTAGCCAGGATGGTTTCGATCTCCTGACCTCGTGATCCGCCCGTCTCGGCCTCCCAAAGTGCTGGGATTACAGGCTTGAGCCACCGCGCCCGGCCTCTGCTAGTGATTTTAACTGTTTTTACAAGTTCTTCTATATTTCAACTATAAGAAAATGAGAAAATATCAGATTATAGGGTCATTGAATTCAACTTTTTTTCTTTTTAGTATTAAAAACAGAAGTCTTTCCAATTGTTATATTGGCAGAAGGGACATTTCTGGTTAATCCCTGGAGAACTGGTTAAAATATTTGAAGAAATGTTCTCTCCTGAAGTTAGAGCTAAATAGTGACTGAGTCATAAGAAACAATTGCATGTCATTTCTGTTGTGAAGATGGTTTTTAATTGCAAAATGACAATGACTCTCTCCTTTGAGTCCTCTGCTTGACTAGGCCCGACCTTGGGCTTCCCTCTCTGTCCTTGTATCTGACCACCCTTAATATCTGATCACCTGGCCTGCCTTCAGCTAGAATCCTATCAAGACAATTTAACCGGAAACTCCTTATCCTGGATATTTCTCTGGTAATTTTCCATCCATTGGCCCCCCATCCTGTTCCATGATCATAAACCCCCACTTGTCCATTTAGGAGTTGAGCCCAATCTCTCTCCCCATGGCAAGAACCTGTTTCCGTATGGATCGCCATGGCCCTCCTGGAGTAAGTTGCCTTACCATCTTTAGCAAATGTCCTCAGTCAGTTTTTTCTTTAGCAAAAGGAAAGTACTGTATATTGGAGAGAGGAGGATCAGCTCTTCTCTCCACTCTGTTGCCTTGAATACATTTTGATTTTGACAACTCTGGGGTGATTTTGATGTGAAACTTTATGGCCCAGGAAATTTAGTCCTTTCTTGAAAGTTGTTTAGAAATGCATGGTTGCCTCATTAACACAAATTTAAGTGATGAACACAAATTTAAATGCTTTTGAAATATAAATGAGTGCTGACAAGGCAATTTGTCAGTGGGTTTTCCTAACAGGCTGCTAAGTAAATGTTGGTCTTGTTGAGGGATTTTACATATAAAAATGAAGCCCATCCAAGGCCAGCTAACACTATTTTGCAGTCCTCTTTGTTTTCCTAAAGCCTGGCGCAGAATTACTGAATCCTTGCTGAAGGCCTTAGTGGGTTTGCTTGGTGACTTGTGGGTCTTCCAGGCATAATTTGGCATTGCTTCCATTTACCATGGCTAGTCCTGCAGAGTCCTGTGCTGAGGCTGCGGGAGGGATAGAAGGCTTGGCCCTTGTTTTCTGAGAGCTTGCCTTCTGAAATGTGGCCTGACTTAAGGGGAAGAAAGCCCACCTGCAGGTGTCCTCCCTCAAGCGATGGTCCCTATAAAGCTTTACCAGAGTCCTCTCCCCTCCCTCCCTCCCCTCCCACCATCAGTCCCATTAAGCGGGCTCTGCGGATGGCCACTTACTTTGAGTAAACTGGGGAATTCAGCCTGAATTAATAGCTTCAGTTCATCCTTTGACAGCTGGTCTGGATCACCTTCTTTGGCTGCATATTTTTCAAAAATCCTCTTCAATTCCTCGGGAGACTTTTTAGTACTCATTATGGTGTCCTGTAAATTGGGAAGAAAATAAACTTACCAAAAAGCTGAAGCAGAGTTTTGTGCTGAGGGTTGTCAGCAGGATTTTAGTGCCATTGGGCCATTTCCTTGGCATAAATGGGGAAGAATAAGGAAAAGAGAACGTCGGGGTGGGAACAACACCAGTAACTGCCAACATGTTTTAAAAATAAGCATCTTAGGCCAGGCACGGTAGCTCATGCCTGTAATCCCAGCACTTTGGGAGGCCGAGGAGGGTGGATCGCTTGAGGTCAGGAGTTCGAGACCGTGGAAGCCTGGCCAACATGGTGGGACCCTGTCTCTATACCAAAATTAGCCAGGTGTGGTGGCACGTGCCTGTAGTCCCAACCACTTGGAAGACTGAGGCAGGAGAATCGCTTGAACCGGGGAGGCAGAGGTTGCAGTGAGTGCGATGCCACTGCCCTCCAGCCTGGGCGACAGAGCGAGCCTCCGTCGCAAAACAAAAACAAAAACAAAAACACAACAACAAAAAACTATCTTAGATAGTATGTTAAATGTCTGTTCTTAGAGTACATCTGTTAGGAGATTGGGGGGGATGGTCCCTGGAGCCAAACATTTTTATTAGCAATTAATGGCATTCTTCACTTTTTATGTACCTGATCTGCACTCTGCATGCTGTGGTCTCCAAGAATACTTGACCATAGCTTCTAGCATCTAAATTACAGGGAATATCTTCAGATGGCATAAACTCACCTTCTCCCCAGACCATTATCTGTCACACAATTCTGAAAGGAAGCAGAGTATTAATGCAAACAGAAGGAGCTCTAGGTAGTACCAAAATCACACTAACCTGGTCGCCCAATAGTGAAACAGCTAGAAGAATCAAAGAGGAGTTTGAAGAGCTGAGCAGAATTGTGAGACTTTTATAGTCTTTACAGGCACACCACCCTGATTATGAAAATATCCTTTTGTTGGCCATTTAAGGGTAATTATTAATGGTTTTTGACACCCGGGCTTAAGACTGCATGAACTCCATAATTAAGGGCAAGGTCCAATAAAGGTCCATCTCGACAGTTGCTTCATGGTTCAGAGTCCTAAGTGTAAGCTTGAACTTTTTTCCCCCCTGAGATTATGTTTTCCCTCCAATGTATAATTATGATATTTGCTCACAGTTCACATTTCATAAAGCTTAGATATAGGCCGGGCGTGGTGGCTCAAGCCTGTAATCCCAGCACTTTGGGAGGCTGAGACAGGCGGATCACGAGGTCAGGAGATCGAGACCATCCTG
>NW_012115021.1:4600458-4605255 GCF_000951035.1 Colobus angolensis palliatus
AATGGTCCCAATGCTGCCTATTGTCAGAATTTATATTTGCAGCCAATGCTAGCAAAACTTGAACCTGAAAAACAGCCTGTGGGGCTTCTTAAGTTTTTACTTGTTCACTTCTACCAGTCACATCTCTTGTCTCTTATTTTTCTCTTTACTCATAGACTTAAAAGCATGAGGGTAAACTTGCACTTGGAAACATGAAAAATCCACTAATAGATACTCTCGTGAAACATTAACTAAAAATATATGGAGATAAGTGATAAATACAGGGTGTGTTCACAAGAGTGTGTTTTGAAACTAGAGAAAGGGGGGAAATGTCAGGCACAAGGGTGGTAATGGAAAAATGGAGAGGCAAAGGTTATTTATCACCTCACTGTTCAATTGTTTGATCTTTGGACAGACTTAATTTTTCCTGGGAAAGCCAAGAGTAACATATTTTAAGAGCTCTGGGCACCACACCACAGGCTTCTCTGGGTTATTCTGCTTGAAGTTGACAGCAAGGAGTATCTTGAAAAGCACCTTCAGGAAGAGGGTACAGTGTTAGTACCTGGTCCCTGCAAAACAAAATGGGTGTGAAATGCTATCCATGGGTTCTTACTATCTTTGATCCTGAAGTTTAAAAGAGACCTTGAATACTCAAACGCAACTTTCCCAGAAAGAAGTATAGCTTGCTTGTCACCTGACCTGGTGTCTACCTTTCCTGGACCTTCAGACAAAGCTCACTTCCAACCTTTGCCTGGGCTGTGAGGCTCACTTCTTTTGGGTCAGCCTGTGCTCACCTTCAGCAGTTGAGTTCCCAGAGGCCTCCTGACCATAGCCTATGCTTCTTGAGGGCGTATTTTTACCATGGGCAGTGTGCTGACCTGGGCATCCAACTCCCATGGCCTCATTAAATCCTTGCTGCAACTTTATGAAGTGGATGCTGTTGGTCCCCCCAGTCTGTAGAGACATCCAAGGACCTTCAAGGTCACATTGCTGGTCAGTAGTAGAGCTGGAATTCAAGTTCAGGCCCAGCCTGCACCCTCAACCACCATGCCACATGCCCCTCCCAGGAGAAGGGCTTCTCTGAGGACAACCGTTGTATGTTAACATTAGGACCACAAGTAGTATCACACTTAAGTGTTATGTTTACATCTGGAGGTATAAGAAGATTCTTTTCTGAGGTGTAAGAAAGTTCTTTTCCTGATGAAAATGATATAGGCTTTTGTCTGTTTTGAGCTGTTATAACAGAGTACCTGAGACTGGCTAATTTATAAAGAAAAGAAATTTATTTCCTCACAGTTCTGGAGGGTGGCTGGGAAGTCCAAGATCAAGGTGCTGGCATCTGGTGAGGGCCTTCTTGCTGTGTCATCATGTGGTGGAAGGTATCACATGGGTGAGAGAGAGGGAGGGGGACTGAGCTCATCCTTTTACCAGGAACCCATTCCCATTAATAACTAACTATTCCAATGATAATGGCATTAATCCACTCATGGGGGCAGAGCCCTTATAACTTAATTGCTTCTTAAAGGTTCCAACTCTCAACACTGTTGCACTGGGGATTAAGCTTGCAACGCATCAAATTTGGGGAATGCATTCAAACCATAGCAGCCTTCTTTTACCGGTGGGGAAAAAACCAAGTTTAAAAGACTGGAAAAATACATATGTACTTATGGGACTGCTCATTGGTTTCCCCATTGTAGATTTCATTCTCACAGTACTTGGTGACACAATGCAGGTTGGAAGCCAGAAATGGGAAAAACACTGCTTTAGGTTAGAGGCAGGACTCTGTCAGGCAGGACTGGGCATAGTGTGTACTCGGCCTCTGAGCAGGGCACCATCCCTCCCTTCCCGTCTGCTGAAGTGACTTACCTGCAACTTGGGACATCCATGAATATCTCAGACACCCCTCTGCTACTCTCTGGCCCACTGACCCATCCCTTAGTCTCTTCTGTTAGTTTTTAATACATTTAAAACACTGGGAGATTCCATTATTGAGTACTTGATCTCAACTTGACACTGTGTTGAACTCCTCGGTGGAGATGGAAAATGAAAAGATCTAATCCTTGTGCTTGATGAACCTACACTTAATTTTTGAGAGGAGATGCATTTATGAAATAATAGAGGAAGTTAAAGCTGTTTGTAGTAAATAACGGTATTAGATTCCTATGGTTGTTGTAACGAATTACCACAAACACAGTGACTTGAAACACATACACATTTCTTCTGGAAGTCAGAGGTATAAAGTGGGTTGGCAGGGCAGTGTTCCTTCTGGAGGGTGTAGGAGAGAATCTGTTTCCTTGCTTTTTCCGGCTTCTAGAGGCCACTTGCACATGGCCGTCCTCCATCTTCAAAGCCAGCAGCATAGCATCTTCCAGTCTATCTGATCTCTACTTTGTGGTCATATCCCCTTTTCTGACCCTGACCCTCCTGCCTCTCTCTTTTATGAGCCTTTGTGGTTACACTGGGCCCACCCTGATAATCCAGAATCTTCCCTCCTCCAGAACCTCAATTTACAGGCTGGGCATGGTGGCTCATTCCTGTAATCCCAGCACTTTGGGAGGCCAAGGCTGGAGGATCATTTGAAGCCAGGAGTTCAAGACCAGCCTGGGCAACATGGCGAAACCCCATCTCTACAAAAAAATACCAAAAAATTAGCCAGACATGGTGGCATGCACCTGTGGCCCCAGCTACTTGGAAGGCTGAGGTGGGAGGATCACTTGAAGCCAGGAGTCAGAGGCTGTAATGAGCTGTGATCATGCCACTGCACCCCAGCCTTGGAGACAGAGTGAGATCCTGTCTCAAAAAAAAAAAAAAAAAAAAAGAAGAAGTGGAAAGAAGATACTCAGTACTTTGTGGTTTTATTTGGCAAATCAAAATATTGAGTAACATGGTCATTTTTTCAGCTCTTTTATTATTTGTTGGTCCCATGTCTGCTTTTTATTTCTCATTATCCTTTTCCTTACCAAATATATTTTGTTACCATTTGAAAAACTTGTGAGAACACTTGACTTACTCTTGTTCAATTGGAAATACTTCAAACTTTTTGGAACTGCCGTGATTTAAAATTGCCAAGGCAATTGATTTCTACTGGAAAGAGTTCCATGAAATAAGTAGGACGTTTCCAAGGGACATTGATCTAATGCTGATTGTAACTCGCAGGAAGGGGTTCCAGGTGGATTTTAAGAGCACTTTACAGCTTTGAAACACTTGTACACTTCCACACTTAAATAATTTTCTGTGACTCTGCCTTATATCACCTACAAACTGAGGACTGAACTATTGGGACTGTATTGCTCCCTGATGTTTCTCAGCTCTAAAATTCTAGGGCCTTATTTACATTGGAGAACAAATGGGAAATCTAATAGAATTCCTTAAAAGCTTCCCGCCAATCTTGAGCATTTATCATTCCATGTGTCTTTGCTGTCTTGTATATATTCTTCTTGTGTTTATTATGGATTCTTTGACTTTGCTATGTACCAATATAGAATATGTATTAACTCACTGGTTGGAGTAAAGACAGGCATTTTATTTTTAGTTATAAGATTTTACACAAAAATATTCTGATTTTGGCAATGCATTTTAATCAAGATTTTAGAAAATTGCCAGTGTTTTTACACATATGTTCTGTTTTCCTGGGAGGAAGTAGGCTTTTGTGCTTAATCATAACAAGAACTATCTTTTTTAAACATCTTTTAAAAAATATTTCAAATCTACAGAAAAATGGCAAGAATGGTGCAATGAACGCCAGTCTGCCATTCAACTAGATTCACTAATTGCTAACATCTCCACATTTGCTTTCTCTTTCTCTGGACAGACACTTTCCTCCGCCCCGAGTCATTTGAGAATGAATTACAAACATCCAGATGCTTCCCCCCTAAACACTTCAGCATCTGTCTCCTAAGGACAAAGACATTCTCCTATGTAACCACCATGCCATTATCATAGCCCATGTCAAATCTCCCCAGTTGTTGAACAGCATCTTAAATCATCTTTTCTCTCAAATTACCACTTGTGAGCTAAAATCAAATGGGGTGATTATTGCATTTCTTGCATCTGGTTTTTTTGTTTGTTTTTTTGAGGCTGCTTCACTGTGTCACTCAGGTTGGAGTGCAGTGGCACAAACACAGCTCACTGCAGCCTCAACCTCCCCGGGCTCAGGTGATCCTCCTACGTCAGTCTTCCGAGTAGCTGGGGCTACAGGCATGCACCACCACACCCAGATAATTTTTTTTTTTTTTTTTTTTTTGTATTTCTTGTAGAGAAATACAACATGGGTTTTGCTGTGTTGCCCAGGATGGTCTCCAGCTCCTGGGCTCAAATGATCTGCCCGCCTCAGTCTCCCAAAGTGCTGGGATTACAGGCGTGAGCCACTGCACCTGGCCTATTTTTTGCATCTGTATTCAAGAAATGATTTTAATAACTATATGTCATCTTAGTAACGATATGTTTGATGGAAGATAACATGTTCTATATAACACACCCATATATTACATATGACATGTGTGTATGTATATATATAAATTATCTCTAAGAAAAACTTTTGGAGCAGTATTGGTTAATAGTTTTTTAGGCTACCAATCTCTTATTTCAAGGGACAACTTCTGATTAGAATTGGCCCAATGCAGCTGGGCACGGTGGCTCACGCCTGTAATCCCAGCACTTTGGGATGCCAAGGTGGGCGGATCACCTGAGGTCAGGAGTTTGAGACCAGGCTGACCAACATGGAGAAACCACATCTCTACTAAAAATACAAAAATTAGCCAGGCATGGTGGTGCCTGCTTGTAATCCCAGCTACTTGGGAGGCTGAGGCAGGAGAATTG
>NW_012115021.1:4610554-4625227 GCF_000951035.1 Colobus angolensis palliatus
AAAAAAAAAAAAAAAAAAAAAATTCCTCAACTTAATCACATCTGCAAGTCCCTTTTGCCACAGATTCATAGGTTTCAGGGACTAGGATGTGGATAGCTTTGGGGTGGGGGAGGCATTATTCAGTCTCCTACAATGAGTTACTGAAAATGAATTGACAATGTATAGGTTATTTATTTGGTAGGCTGAGCATAACAATGGCATTAATTATGAGGCAGTAAGGGGAACTGGAGGGAGCCCCTAAAGCCTGAGGAATGGGAGGGAGAAGGCATCTTGGGAAAAGTAGAGAAGGAGGCGGTCTGTGTGTAGTATGGTGGTGGGTAGGAGAGCGGAGGTGCCATTGACAATGGCCCCAGCTAGCTGAGGTAGAAGCTACAGGTTAGAATACACAAGGAGGGCATGGCTAGTCTGGGCTCCTGTGTGAGGTAGGACCTGAGAGCCACCCAGAAAAGTTTAGGTTTAGTCTGTAGGGGTGGAGGCTGCTGGAGCTAGCAGTGTAACCCAACATTAGGGAAAGTAATGCTGATGTAAAACTGCTTGATACTTTATGTACAACTTGGATATGACTTAGAATCAAAGTCAGAATCAGGCTTGAAAACCTAATGAGTAGTAGGAAAGGAATGAGTTGGAGAATACTTGTAAAGAACACTAGAGGAGGCCAGGCGTGGTGGCTCATGCCTAGAATTCCAGCACTTTGGGAGGCCAAGGCGGGCAGATTGCTTCAGCCCAGGAATTCAAGACCAGCCTGGGCAACATGATGAAACCCCGGTGCTACAAAATGGAAAGAAAAAATGCTAGAGGAAATTGCTATGTGTTGCCTAAGAGTCTGGAAATAGAAATAGCTGCTGGTGAGTAGGCTTTCCCTTTGTCTCCAGGTGAAATATTCAAAGATAAGGAACAAGAGGAAAGCCGGGCTTACCTTAAGGGCAGGTCAGGTAGGTCCCGTCAGGAATTTCACTGTTGCTAAGAGAACCTCACTCCTGTAGACTTTGTTGTTTAAGGCACTTGGGATGCTGTAAAGTCTTGAACTCATTACACTTTTATTATGGGCTGCAGAAAACATCAGTAAAGATTAATTAGTGCCATATTTATCCTTACATGCTGCTTTTACATCTCCTAAAGCTTTATCACTTATTGATCCTTTCTTATTTTTCTCGTGCTATATGGCTCAATTCCAAGAGAGGGCAGATCTGGGGATCAGATGACAGCCAGTATTTAGGCTGAATTAGAGGAAGCAAAGGCAATCCTTTTGCAACGGAAGATGCGTTTTCCTTTCAGATGCATCTAGATCTAGAGTATTTTGGAAATGTTGGTGTTAAATCTCACGCATATTTGAGATTATTTCTTTTTTTTTTTTGAGACGGAGTCTTGCTGTGTCGCCCAGGCTGGAGTGCAGTGGCCAGATCTCGGCTCACTGCAAGCTCCGCCTCCCGGGTTTACACCATTCTCCTGCCTCAGCCTCCCGGGTAGCTGGGACTACAGGCGCCCGCCACCTCGCCCAGCTAGTTTTTTGCATTTTTTAGTAGAGACCGGGTTTCTCCGTGTTAGCCAGGATGGTCTTGATCTCCTGACCTCGTGATCCACCCGTCTCGGCCTCCCAAAGTGCTGGGATTACAGGCTTGAGCCACCGCGCCTGGCGAGATTATTTCTTTAACCACCCCAGTAGTGATAAAATAGGTATGTTTTGAAACTGTGATGTTCTTCTGTCTCTCAGCCTTTTAGTAGAAGGAATGCAGGGAAGAAAGACATTTTTGTTAATTTTTGCTGCTGAATCAGGTTGCTTATAGCCCAAGAGGCAGCCACCCATCATCATCTTGTAGGGTCTAGCTTGTAGGATCATCTGATAACTCTGCAAGGCAGCTGGTGTGTCAGGCTTGGGCACCTAGTCTCTGCCCTCCCCTGACCTTCCCCTTCCTGAGCGTTGGGGTTCCACCAGCTGGTGCCTGGTGGTGTTCTTCTTTGCCTGAGTATGCAATGGTGATTCCCAGATGAGACCTCCTAAGCTAGGCCCACACAGAACCCTCCTGTTCCCTCACTCCATCAGCGACTTGCCTGTTAATTCTCTCCCTGCTTTTCTCCTTTCACTGATGTTCAGGGCAACATTTGGTACTAGAGACCTGTTTTCACCTGCTTCCCACCTCTTCTCTAGCATTTTTTGCCTTATCCAATGGTTCCTACGCTAGCATGTTTTAATCAGAGGATCACAGTGGCGTTTATACCCTGGATTTTCTTTCTGTGCTATCATTTCAGGAGAAGGTAGTGTTTATTACTTCTGAAAACAGCAGGGATAATGTGAACTAATACTCTAGTGTAAGGCCTAAATACTACATTTTACTCTTGATGACTTAAACTTGTATTTTCTTTTTTTTTTTTTTTTGAGATGGAGTCTCGCTCTGTCGCCCAGGCTGGAGTGCAGTGGCCGGATCTCAGCTCACTGCAAGCTCCGCCTCCCGGGTTTACGCCATTCTCCTGCCTCAGCCTCCCGAGTAGCTGGGACTACAGGCGCCCACCACCTCGCCCGGCTAGTTTTTGTATTTTTAGTAGAGACGGGGTTTCACCGGGTTAGCCAGGATGGTCTCGATCTCCTGACCTCGTGATCCGCCCGTCTCGGCCTCCCAAAGTGCTGGGATTACAGGCTTGAGCCACCGCGCCCGGCATCTCATAGTATTCTTTGAGGACTTTTTAGACTTCTCTCACTTTGTTGAAGGAGTTTTTAATGCTCTTAGGCAGCCCCTATGCCTACTGCATTTTCCTTCTCTCCCCACTTCCCACCTCCCCACCCCCTACACTTCACTTTTGGAAATATTTTCTGGTCTTAAAGTGCTTGTCAAGTTCATCCCAAGTAAGCAGTAAGGCAGGTTTCCTGTTCTTTTTCTTCACATTTTTGAGACAAGGTCTTGCTTTGTTGCCCAGGCTGGAGTGCAGTGGTGTGATCATAGCTCACTGCAACCTCCGCCTCCTAGGCTCAAGCAATCTTTCCACCTCAGCCTCCTGAATAGCTGGGACTGCAGCCTGTGTCACCACACCCAGCTAATTTTTGTATTTTTTGTAGAGACCATGTTGTCCAGTCTGGTCTTGAACTTCTGGCTCAAGTGATCTGTCTGCCTTGGTCTCCCAAAGTGTTGGGATTGCAGGCATGAGCCACTGCGCCTGGCCTCCTGTTCTTAGTTGGCTAATTTTACTCTAATCTCAATGCTTCACACCAGAATGTTTCTTGAATACCAACCTTGCCAGTAACTGAACAAACTACATGTAAAGACTCTTCTTGGGTATTGGAACCCAACACAGTGTGGAAGGGTAGACTGAAGAGTCATAGTGCACTTCTATCAAGAAATTAGGGGAGGTTATCCCTGTAGTCTGCCTAGATGGTTCAGGTTGTCTGAAACTTAAATGGAAGTTGAGGCTCTGAATACACATAGGACTTCTGAATCTGTGGCAGGTAGTGCAGCCTTACCTGATTTAGAGAATACATAGAGAGGCCAGGCATCTATGTGCAACTCAGCTTCATCAGCCAGAAGCGAATGCCCTCTCTCACCTCACCCCAGTAATACTTAACCTAGCCATAATTAGCCAACCAAAGATAGGAACAAGATGCCAAGGCCAAGAGCACTTGAGAATTGAGCACTCCGTCTAACAAGGGAGGTCATCGAGTTTCTTCTCCACCCTTTCCCTGAAGTAACTCTTGGAACGAGCTCGGGACACTGGGTTCAGATGGCTTGGAAAGTTCTGGGGCACTAATAAGATCAGACATTTTCTTGGGAATTTTTTACCTCAGAAAATTCCAGTTGTCAAAGATTCCTGTAGAGCAATGTGTGGCAATTACAGTATGGGAAAAACAACAACAGCAACAACAAAGGAAAGGTTTTATGAGAGGGAAGCTCAAGCAATTCCATTAGAACAGGTTGACTCACCCAACTGTAGTCTGTTCTAACAACTTTAGAAAAGAAGATGAAATGAAACCATGAGATCATAGTGAACAGAACTGAGAAAACGGATGAGTTACGAGACAAGCTTTTCATAAAAATCACCTGTTTCTCAATTTCTGCGGTGTGATTGCAATCATAAACATAAAGCCACTCCGGCTCTCAAAGATTGACTGTCTCTCCCACAAAGCACTCGCCAGACACAAACTGAGAGAAGGGAAGGGATGGGGAAGAACCTCGTTCTGTGAGGGCACAGATAGAGGACACTGACTTGGCTACGGTTCCCAGAAATACCAGCTCCTGGAGTGGCTGATGTTGGATAGTTGAGCTAAGATTTCAGGGTTAAGGATGGTTTCATTTGAGGAATGGGAGGAGATTGTCCAGGCAGAAGGCACAGCATGTGCCAAGTCGCCATGGCAGGAAGAAAGGAGATGCAGTTGAAAAACTCAAAGAACCAGCTCTCAGGATGAGAGGGGCAGGGAATCTGAGATAAGGCTGGAGGGTTAGGCTGGCCCGATACCATGAGGTCAAGGGTTTCAAGCAAGAAAGAATGCCGCACTAAGATTTGCTGTGTGAATAGACCACTCTGCCTGTAGTAGGCAGGGTGTGCTGGGGCCATGGGAGTGTTGAGTGGCCAGTCAGTGAGCCATTGCTGTAGCCTGGGGGAGGGCTGGAGAAAAGTGGATGGATGCGGGAATTTTGGAGGGGGTGAATCCACAGGACTTGACAGAGTGGCTATGAGGGAGAGGGAGTGATCAAGGATGCCACTTAAGTTTCTGACCCACAGAGTGTGCTAGACTGGATGATACTACTTTTTCTTTTTCTTTTTTCTTTTCTTTTGTCTCATCTTCCTCCTTCCTTCCTTCCTTCCTTCCTTCCTTCCTTCCTTCCTTCCTTCCTTCCTTCCTTCCTTCTTCCTTCCTTCCTTCCTTTCTGTCTTTCTTTCTTTCTCTTTTTTGGAATCCCTCTGATGGTTTTCTAAAAATAGGTTCTTTTGGTATACCTTTCCATAGTAGAAGTACTGATAGATTTGCTTATGGAAAATCTTTAGGGAATGCACTGGGCAGTGGGAAGAGGGTTATCATGAAAGATATGAACACTGATGTGGGAGGCCTCAGCAATCCAGATATTGAAGTGGGAGGACTACTTAGAACTGACAGTTTGAGTAATGGCAGGAGGGACATCATCAAGATGCTCCTGATACATTATTTATAAGTGATTTAAATGAAAGATGAGAAGCAGATGGAAAGGAAGTACAATGTGCGGTGTGTCTACATCATGCCTGTATTTGAACATGATCATTGGAAAGACTGATCAAATGTTATAGTTTAGGGACCATGCTTACCCAATGATCATTCCTCTAAAAGTAAAGCTTGAAATTTGGGAAATGACATTTTTACAAGATGGCAAAACTGAACTTGTTTTGTTTTCTAAGGTGATTGATATGCCTGAGCACAACCCTGGCAATTTGGGAGGAACCATGAGACTGGGAATAAGAAGAACTGTTTTCAAAACTGAAAATTCAATCTTAAGTAAGTTTCCCATGTTGTTTATTTTACAAGACGTCGGATGTCGCTCGTGTGACTGCAGATGCCCCATACTCTGGGTGATGGAGACTCACCCCTGCCCCTTCCAGCATCCTTGGAGGGCCCTGATTCTCCCTCTTCCCATCTCCCTTACCCTCACTGACCCTCTGCTCTGTAAGCTTGTCCTCTCCCTAGTAAGCTTGTCCCTTGGGCTGGCCTCAGTAGAACACATTGAATGCCCCTCCGCGTTTGATCTGCATGACTACCTCCTGTTCATTGGGCTGTTTTGTGAGTTACCGAAGCTCCTGGAGATGAACTTGGACTGGGAGAGAGAGCCCTGATTCACACTCAGTTCTTTTGAATCCATGGTTCTCTCTTTTACATTTGAACCAGTTCCCTGTTTAATGTCTGTTTACCTGGTCTTAGTGACTCACAAATGAACTTCCAAGTAGGAGGGCAGTTGTGCATCTCAGAAGCGTATTTCTCTGTTCCCTGGCAGCCCCAGTGTGGGGAGATGGCTTGCCATTTGCTATTTGCTGATCTTTCCACTCCCCGAAAGGTTAATTCTAATTTCTGTGGAACTGTTTTCATAAATTAGCATGTTACATAAGAATAACTTATTGTTTAAAACAGCCGGGCGCGGTGGCTCAAGCCTGTAATCCCAGCACTTTGGGAGGCCGAGACGGGCAGATCACAAGGTCAGGAGATCGAGACCATCCTGGCTAACCCGGTGAAACCCCGTCTCTACTTAAAAATACAAAAAACTAGCCGGGCGAGGTGGTGGGCGCCTGTAGTCCCAGCTACTCCGGAGGCTGAGGCAGGAGAATGGCGTAAACCCGGGAGGCGGAGCTTGCAGTGAGCTGAGATCCGGCCACTGCACTCCAGCCTGGTGACAGAGCAAGACTCCGTCTCTATCAGCAGGAACAAAAAGAACCCTATTTCTGTTCATTGCTACAAAGTGAAAACGTTTGCTACCTCAAATGTTGATTTACTTGTGTGTATAGTGCCCAAGTCTGAAGTCCTTATTAGGACTTATGGGTTGGTAAACTTTTTCAATAAAGGGGCAGATAGTAAATATTTTTGGCTTTGTAGCCATTGTGGTGTGAAAACAGCTAGAGGCAAATATGTGACTGAATGAGCACGGCTGTGTCCCAACAAAACTTTATCTATGGGCGCTGAAAGTTGATTCCATATCATTTTCATGTGGCATGAAATATTATTGTTTGATTTAATTTTTTCAACCAATTTAAAGTGTAAAAACCATTCTTAGTTCAAGGGCCAAACAGAAACAGTCAGGGGGATCCCATGACTGTGGGCTGGTCCATAGTCTGCTGAATCCTGGTCTAAACAAGAACCTTTCAGCCTGGGCAACATAGTGAGACCCTGTCTCTACAAAAAAATTTTAGAAAATCAGCCAGGTGTGGTGGCACACACCTGTAGTCCCAGCTACTCAGGAGGCTGAGGCAGGAGGATTGCTTGAGCCCAGGGAGTTGAGGCTGCAATGAGCCATGATTGTATCACTGCACTCCAGTCTGGGCAACAGAGCAAGGCCCTGTCTCAAAAACAAAAAAAAAGAAAAGAAAAGAAAAAGAACTGCACATTGAATGAACTCCACGGATGAGGCAGTGAGCTACTCCCATCCTAGGCAGAATTGAAGGACATCATCTCCCCACTTCTCTACTGGCTTGCATACATATCCTATTTCATGACAGAGAATAGGACTAAGGGGGCTTTCAGAAGTCAGTTGATACAACCTCTTTATTTTTCAGCTGAGGAAATGGAGGACTGAGAAATGAAGTGGCACACAGTTGGGAGAGTCAGAACTAGGGCTGGGACACTCTTCCCATGTTCTAGAAAGACCATTTTCTAGTCTTCTAATAAAACATGCTGTCCTGGCTCCCCCGTCTAGTGTTATAATCACTCTCCAAAATGTAACTCTTGGCCAGGCATGGTGGCTCATGCCTGTAATCCCAGCACTTTGGGAGGCCAAGGTGGCTGGATCACTTGAGGTCAGGAGTTTGAGACCAGCCTGGCCATCATGGTGAAACCTTGTCTCTACTAAAAATACAAAAATTAGCTGGGCATGGTGTTACACACCTGTAGTCCCAGTTACTCAAGAGGCTGAGGCAGGAGAATAGCTTGAACCCGGGAGGTGGAGGTTGCAGTGAGCAGAGATCACACCACTGCACTTCAGCCTGGGTGACAGAGAGAGACTCTGTCTCAAAAAAAAAAAAAGAAAGAAAGAATAAAAGGTAACTCTTGAAATACACAATTGTTAGACTCCTTGATGCTCTACCCTTCAGGTCTGTATATTTTATTGCATGTAAATTATATCTCGATTTTTAAAAAACTAATTTTTTTCCTTTTTAAAAAAATTTTTAATTTAAAAAAATAGAGACAGGGTTTCTCTTTGTCGCCCAGGCTGGGCCTTAACTCCTGGCCTCAAGCAATCCTCCTGCCTCAGCCTCCCAAAGTGGTGGGATTACAGGCATGAGTCACTGTGTCTGGCCTTAAAAAAGCTTATACTATCTGGAAAGTTAGATAGTAGGGCTTGTCTCCTTATAGTGATGCTATTAGTCGATTAATTAACTCATTAGACGATTTTTGAAAAGCAGGGAGAAAGTGGCACAGTGTGGGTAAGTCTTAAGTGGGGTGCTTTGAAAAGTAAGAAATATAGAATGAGGAGTGGCTAGAGATGGAGGGATCAGTCTCATGTGAGAGGGGAGCCAGGGGAACACTGAGGAACTAAGTTATTAGACGGTTTTAAGACTCCAAAAATAAACTTTATTGTTTTGCTTGTGGCTCTCAACTGAGAGCACAAGAGATGGGAACATAATAAAGCGCAAAGAAATTCAGACAAGGTTCGGAGCTCATTCAGGGATGGTCAACAACTTGATAGTGTCTCTAAAATATTACAAGACCCTGTCCTTAATTTGCTTGGTCAAGTCCCAGATGTGTTGGCAAGACATCCAGCGAGGGACGCAAGACTTTGTCTGTGTTGAGTGTGGTTTCCAAACCAAATTGCCACCTGCTAGAAAGGACATGTTTTTCAGACCATTTCAGCTCACGTGTTTGAATACTGCACAATCTGATGTGTGTGCATTTAGTAGGAATACTAGCCCCAAATTTATTTATTTCTTTATTTTAGAGACAGGATTTTGCTCTGTTGTCCAGGCTGAAGTGCAGTGGTGTGATCGTAACTTGCTGCAGCCTCTACCTCCTAGACCCAAGCAGTCCTCCTGCCTCAGCCTCCTGAGTAGCTGGGACTACAGCCACATGCCACCACGCCTGGCTAATTTCTAATTTTTTTTTTTTTTTTTTGAGACGGAGTCTTGCTCTGTTGCCCAGGCTGGAGTGCAGTGGCATGATCTCGGCTCACTGCAACCTCCGCCTCCCAGGTTCAAGCAATTCTCCTATCTCAGCCTCCCAAGTAGTTGGCACTACAGGGGCCTGCCACCACGCCTGGCTAATTTTTGTATTTTTAGTAGAGACAGGTTCACCATATTGGTCAGGCTGGTCTCGAACTTCTGACCTCAGGTGATCCACTCGCCTCGGCCTCCTGAAGTGCTGAGATTACAGGCATGAGCCACTGCGCCCGGCCTCAAATTTTTGTAGAGATGGGATCTCTTTGTTGCCCAGGCTGGTCTCAAATTCTTGGCCTCAAGAGATCCTCAATGGCCTTTGGTACACTTTTTCAATAAGGGACCAGATAGTAAATATTTTTGGCTTTGCAGCCATTGTGGTGTGAAAGCAGCTACAGACAAATATGTGAGTGAATGAGCATGGCTGTGTCCCAACAGAGTTTTATTTATGGGTGCCGGAAGTTGATTTCATATCATTTTCACGTGACATGAAATGTTCTTCTTCATTTTGTCCAGCCATCAACCTAATTTAAAGCTCCCAAATTCTCTATGCCCTCCAAACCAGCACCCAAACAGTTAGGGAGCACTTGCCCTTAGAAGCAGGGAAATGCCACGAGGTGGAAGGGTGCAGAGAAGGCCCACAGGCTCAGGAGAGAGAGGAGGAAAGAGGTGGGCCTTGAGCGTGGGGTTGTACTGTGGGCTCCCTATAGGGAGGTGTATCTGGTCCAGTTAAGAATGCAACACAACATAGGGCCAGGCGCGGTGGCTCACGCCTGTAATCCCAGCACTTTGGGAGGCCGAGGTTGGCGGATCACCTGAGGTCGGGAGTTTGAGACCAGCCTGACTTACATGGAGAAACCCAGTCTCTACTAAAAATACAAAATTAGCCAATCGTGGTGGCGCATGCCTGTAATCCCAGCGAGGCAAGAGAATTGCTGGAACCCGGGAGGCAGAGGTTGCAGTGAGCCGAGATTGTGCTATTGCACTCCAGCCTGGCCAACAAGAGTGAAACTCCATCTCAAAAAACAAAAGGAAAAAAAAAAAAGAGATAATGCAACACAACAAACTTGAAGGAATTAGGAGCCCAGGGCAGTGCAGTTTATACAACTGGAGACCAGGACCTGGTGATTTCCAGAGTTCTGTGAAGCTGGCCCTCATCCTCAGAGCAGATGACATGGGGACAGTGAGGTTTGATGCAGGCAGATGACAGCTGGCAGAGGAGGCCGGGGAGAGCTCCTCAGGTTCATGCCGGCAGGAGCATGACACGACTCTGGGATACAAGATACCAGTGAAGCCTTCTGGACTGAGATGGAATGCTTTAAGAAAAGGCTTCATTCCTTTCAGGGACCTTCTTTGCATTTCCTCGTATTAAAGAAGAACTTGACTAAAACGACCAGTTCTGCTTTAATGTAAGGGAAAAAGGGTTTTGTTTGGAAAGAACAGAGGCACGAGGCCCCTTAAAAAGATATTGAGACCCAGTGCTGGGAGTCCCTGTACAGTTTATGGCATTGCAAATGCAGAGTGGTTAAATCTAAAATGTGAAAGAGCTGAAAGAAATGGGGAGAAGTTTTCAGGGGCTAGAAAAATGGCTTTGGCTTTCTTGTCTCTTATCAAAGCACTGATATGGAAAAACAGCTTCTGGTTCCTGGTGTGATTACATTAGGAAGTTTAAAAAATAAAACCAGGCTGGGCGCGGTGGCTCAAGCCTGTAATCCCAGCACTTTGGGAGGCCGAGACGGGCGGATCACGAGGTCAGGAGATCGAGACCATCCTGGCTAACACGGTGAAACCCCGTCTCTACTAAAAAAGCGCCTGTAGTCCCAGCTACTCCGGAGGCTGAGGCAGGAGAATGGCGTAAACCCAGGAGGCGGGGCTTGCAGTGAGCTGAGATCGGGCCATTGCACTCCAGCCTGGGCGGCAGAGCGAGACTCCGTCTCAAAAAAAAAAAAAAAAAAGAAAGGAATCTTAGCAAAGTTAAGTCACTTGTTAGAACGTCATTGAGCTGACTCTGACCACCTCACTGTACCAAACGGCTGGACCTTAATCAAAGAGGGGGCAGAAGAACCCAAACAGCTCCCAGAGCTGAATGCTGCCCTCACTGAGAATCCTGAGAAAAGGTTCTGCAGGTTTCAGGAGTGTCTTGTGGGCGGAGAGCAGGGAGTGCAGAAAGCAAAGACCCTACCCTAGGCTTCTTCTGAAAGCCAGTCTGAAACCACGGGTTTAGCTTAAGGATGGACACAAGCACTGAGTCAGTATTGCACTGAGCATCTAGGCCAGTAGGGCCAGGGAGGGAATGCAGACAGGCAGGTGTGAGAAATGCCACAGCTTAAGCTCAACAATCAGCAACAGCTACACTGAGCCTCAGAGTTAGAAAGGCAGTAAGGAGTGATGGGGACTGTGGCAAATCAGCAAGCATGTGCCCCATCAAAGAAGCGACTTCCACAGTTGATAGTTGTATGAAGAACTGTGGATTCACTGCTGCCAGTCTTCTAAATTTTCAAGAGAATCTGGAAATCTGGAGTTTTATGTAAAATCTCCTGACTTTTAAATGTTGGCAACTTATTTACATTTTTAAAATATTGTGTGTTTGCCAGCCCTCTGCAAGCGAAATACAAGAAATATCTGCACCCTGGGAAGCCTCTTAGGATCTTTGAATTAGATAAGCACTGAATTAGATAAGCATCAGCAAATTCTTGCACATACAAGAGAACTCTGGTCTTTAAAATGCCTAATTAGCAGAAGGTGTGGATGCGGCTAGTCTTAAAAGTGAAGTAAGTTAAGACACTGGTGCAAAAAAGACATTTGTGTAAAAGCAAGGCAGTTCTACCAAGAAAAGAGGTAATGAAGCCCAGCAGGTAGTGGTTTTACTTTTTTATTAGGTTGGTGATTTGTTTTTCTAAGACCAGCCGAGCGGGCACAAAAGAACTAGCAGGTAGGCAAGGGTAGGAGCAAAACTGCAAGTTTATTTTGGTCACCTAAGGTGTGGGGAAGAGGTCTGTTGGCCTCCGGCAAAGAAGGCCAGCAGAGTTCCCCGCCCCCGCGGTGGGGCTCTCGGATGGAGTTCCAGCAGTCCTGACATCCCGACAGGAGTGGAGGACTGAGGAAGTCCGCGTGGGACCTGGGCCGAGAGCGCCTTTTCTAGGAGTGGGAGGGCAATAGGCGGGGCACGGGCGTGTCGGGGGCGTTCTGCAGGTGCGACCAGGTAAATCTTGGTCTCTTCGGATTGACGTCACCTGGCGCATGCCTGGTTGGTCTGCACCCTCCTAGGCGCCCGCTGCATTTTCGCGTAAAGCCGGCGGGGGACGGCGGGATGAAGAACCCGGAAGTGCACCATCTTGCCTCCGTTCCTCCAAACAGTTGGTGCAAAAGTAATTGCGGTTTTTGCCATCAAAAATGGCAAAAACCACAGTTACTTTTGTACCAACGTATTAGATGCTATGGGTGATTGCCTTTAGCCCCCTGGAAATAGGAGATATGGCACCACGGGAAAGATAAGGATCAGAAGGTATAGAATGGGAGTGGACAGCTATGTGGATGATAGCTTCCAGGGGAGCGAATGTGGGAGAAGAAAAGAGGGTACAGTCTTGGGCAGGGGTCCCCAGTTGAGGATAACGAACAGGTAGATGGGGCAAAAAGTGCCTGGGGGAGCAGAGATCACAGAAGGGGAAGGGTGGCAGCTGAAGACAGACCTGCTGGATTTTAGAGAGCAGTTCTGTCAAGTCACAGGAACAAAAGCCAGGTTGCAAAGGGTGGGAGTAGGAGGTTTGAATAAAGGGTGAGTCAGAGCAAGAGGACATCGTGGACAAGAGTGGGGCTGGATGTTTTTTGTTTTTTATTTAAAAAAAAATTAATTGTGATAAAATATGCATAACATAAAATTTACCATCTTAACCATTTCCTAGTGTACAGTTCAATTGTGTTAAGTACATTACATTGTTGTACAGTCTCCAGAACTCTTCTCATCTTGCAAAACTGGAAACTATACCCATTAAACAACAACTCCCCCTTCCCCGACCCCTGGGCAACCACCATTCTATTTTCTTTCTTTCTTTTCTTTTTTTTTTTTGAGACAGAGTCTCGCTTTGTTGCCCAGGCTGGATGGAGTGCAGTGGCACAATTTTGGCTCAGTGCAACCTCTGCCTCCAGGTTCAAGCGATTCTCCTGCCTCAGCCTCCTGAATAGCTGGGATTACAGGCGTCCACCACCACGCCCAGCTAATTTTTGTATATTTAGTAGAGATGGAGTTTCACCATGTTGGCCAGCCTGGTCTCGAACTCCTGACCTCAAGTGATCTGCCCACCTTGGCCTCCCAAAGCGCTGGGATTACAGGCATGAGCCACCATGCCTGGCCTCTGTTTTCTGTCTCTTTGGGTTTGACTACTCTAGATGATACGGACAGGAGACAGGGAAATACTGGATAGAAGAGGGCGATTCTCTGGCAAAGGCCCCACCCTCAAGCCTGGAAGCCTGTGGCCCTAAATAAGAACAAGCATTCCTGTTTTCACACCCAAATGTTGCCTTTTGGCCTGCCATGCCCCCTATCCTGTACTATATAAACCCCAAACCCCAGACTCCCTGAGCAGAAGAGCGATGTGGCAGAGAAGGAGAGAAGAGAAGGAACATCTGAAAATGAGAGGAGTTCAGCTGGGGACCATTGGAGAGGAGATCGGCCGCTGGACTGCCAAACTCCTGGGGAAGATCATCTTCCCACTCCATCTCGTTTCCTCCTCCCCATCCATCCCGCTGACAGCCACCTCTACCACTCAATAAAATCCCCGCATTCATCATCCTTCAAGCCCATGCGTGACCTGATTCTTTCTGAATGCCAGACAAGAACCCAGGCACCAAGAAGGCACTGAGCTGGCTAACACTTAAGCCGTCTGTGGACGGCAGAGCTAAAAGAGTGCTGTAGCAAGCCCACTGGAGTTTCCGTAGTCACAGGCACCTACTCCTAGACGCTACTGTGCGGCCGGAGCCCAAAAGTGTTCACCCTGGATCCTGCACCTGCCCGTCTGTGTGCTCCCCTTCCCATAAGGGGTTTGAGTGCCCATAGTGGCTGAACAGATGAGCCACACCCCTGTCGCGCTTCCTGCAAGCGGGGTCAGGGAACTCTGCCGTTTTATCGGTACCTCCTATAAGTGGAATCATATGGTATTTGTCCTTTGATGAGTGGCTTATTTCACTTAACATATTTTCTTCAAGGTTCATCCATATCGTAGCATGGGACAGGATTTTCTTCCTTTCGAATGCAGAATAATATTCCATTGTGTGACTGGATATGCACATTTTGTTTATCCATTCATCCCTCAGTGAACATTTGGGTTGCTTACACCTTTTAACTTGTGTAGCTTTTTTGGGGGGATATTTTGGCTCTCAAAAGGAGAAAGGAAAAAATGAGGTTCAGTTGCTAGGATGACTCACATGAAGGTAGGCATGGGCAGGACCAGTAAAGGGGTAAAAATATATTCTGTATGAGGCAGTATCTACCCAGTAGCAAATTAGAGAAAGGTGGTTTTTGTTTCTGATAACCCTTTTATTCACATTTTTGGTGTCTTTCTGTCTGCATTGGGAGTGCTTTATAGGTCCTAAGACTTCTGTTGGTTTTCTTTCTCTAAAGCTTTGCTGACATTTACTTCTTAAGTGAACATTTTATTTTGTCTCCAAAAGACTAGGACAGAAAGGAAGACTGAGTCACTTTGTTGTTGAGATTTTCCCCCATTCCTAGGATCATTGCATGGCACCTGTGACAGAGGACTGCTCTTAGGAACGTGGTGTGTAATCAAATCAGAATCAATGGTACTGGGGTGCCCGGGCCACCCTTCCTTCCTTCCTTCCTTCCTTCCTTCCTTCCTTCCTTCCTTCCTT
>NW_012115021.1:4625277-4629990 GCF_000951035.1 Colobus angolensis palliatus
TTCCTTCCTTCCTTCCTTCCTTCCTTCCTTCCTTCCTTTCAGCATCTCACTCTGTCACCCAGGTTGGCAAGTTGGAGTACAGTGGTGACATCTTGGCTTACTGCAATCTCCACCTTCCAGGTTCAAGTGATTCTTGTGTCCCAGGCTCCTGAGTAGCTGGGATTACAGGTGCACACCACCACGCTGGACTAATTTTTGTATTTTTAGTAGAGATGGGGTTTCACCATGTTGGCCAGGCTGGTTTTGAACTCCTGACCTTAAGTGATCCGCCCCCTCTCGGCCTCCCAAAGTGCTGGGATTATAGGTGTGAACCACCACGCCTGGCCTTCCTGACGCTTCTGTGTTTTCTAACTGTATGTTATTATGCTTTATTTCCCATTTTTCTTTTAATTTTTATGAAGCAATTGTTTTAGTTTAGGCTGTCCTGAATGACCCCTGTCAGTGGTATGTTGGCATTCTCTCAGAGGAACTCCCTGCCCCAACTATCCTCTTTTTTCTAAAATATATACCTTAAATGTTCACTATCATTCATATCATCACCAGGGAGCTCAGTCTATATGGACAGAATTGCAAATACAAGTTCAGCTGCGATCATTGATCATGCAAAGTTGTATGAGAATACAACCCGTTTGTGTTTGCTTGATCCAAGTCAAAAGCTCAAACAAGACACAAAGAAAGCATTTCTTTGTTTTTTCTTGGTTGAAACATCCTGTTCCAGCTTCATGATGTCTTTGAGAGTCTGATAATTCCCTGCCTGTTGAACTGAGCATGGCTCCCGATTCTGTTGGAGTTTGAACATGACATCCAGCACTGTTATCTTCTTAACCCTTGGCTGTGTACCTGGGGTCTGCGTTTTGAGGGCTGGTGCTGTAGGAAGAGTCTCTGGCCTGCTCAGACTGCTCCAGTGCTGGAACCCACTTGGTCCCTGGGCCATCCTGCTTCTCCACATGCTCCAATGGGGGCATTCATTTTATTATTATTATTATTATTATTATTATTATTATACTTTAAATTCTAGGGTACATGTGCACACCATGCAGGTTTGTTACATAGGTATACATGTGCCATGTTTGTTTGCTGCACCCATCAACTCGTCATTTACATTAGGTATTTCTCCTAATGCTATCCCTCCCCCAGTCTCCCACCTCCAACGAGCCCTGGTGTGTGATGTTCCCAATGGGGGCATTCTTGAGAGGTTTTGATGATGGATCTGACTCCTATTCACCTGACAATGAAGTCACTAGGCAGCTCGCTGATCGCTGTGCCCGTCGCCACACTGGTCATGCCCAGGGTGCTGCACTTAGCTGCAGTGCCTCAGCTATGTAGGCATGTTTAGGCAGCTCCCCAGATGATTCTCAGCCACACACCCCTGGTTAAGAGCTGTTGGCATAGATGTACTATCATTTAATCCACCAGTTCTTCTATTCTTGATGCTCAGCTTGCTTCCAATTGTTTGCTATTAAATAATTCAGCAGTGCACATCTTTGTGGTTAAGTCTTTGTCCTCATTTCTATTTTCTGGGATAAATTTTGAGAAGTCCAATTGTAGGATCATAGGATAGGTACATTTTTAAGCTGGGGTACATTTTGAATGTGGCCAGTACCGTGTGAAAATCTGGAGGGGGCTGGTGGAGTGGAGAAAGCATTGGGCCAGGTGTGAGGAAGCCTGGGCTCAAGAACGGGCTCTGCTGCCCAGCAGGGCAGGGCTTTGGGCAAGTCCCTTCCCTGTCCCCAGTTTTGTTTTCTTCCTTTGTAAATGAGCCTCATTACAAATCTGCAGTGAAGCGATAGTGCAGACATAACCGTCTCTTGGTCCCGCAGGCAGGTGTGTATAAGGAGGGCAGATCTGCTGGATTCCGTGGTGGACTTGTGTAGCATCTGGCTTCCTTTTATGTAATGGTGATGGCTTACTTGAGAATTGCTTCAGGGTTTCAAAGAAGCTATCGCCATCTTCTACTAGAAAAGAAGAAAATCTAGATGACTATGTGGAGTCTATTAGTTTGTTTTTAGTCCTCTGATAGATAGCGATCCAAGCATCTTCCTCCATAAAGTGTCATGGATGTGCTTATAAAGCTGCTTACTCGGCCGGGCGCGGTGGCTCAAGCCTGTAATCCCAGCACTTTGGGAGGCCCAGACGGGCGGATCACGAGGTCAGGAGATCGAGACCATCCTGGCTAACACGGTGAAACCCTGTCTCTACTAAAAATGCAAAAAACTAGCTGGGCGAGGTGGCGGGCGCCTGTAGTCCCAGCTACTCGGGAGGCTGAGGCAGGAGAATGGCGTAAACCCGGGAGGCGGAGCTTGCAGTGAGCTGAGATCCGGCCACCGCACTCCAGCCCGGGTGACAGAGCAAGACTCCGCCTCAAAAAAAAAAAAAAAAAAGCTGCTTACTCTAATATTAATCTCACTCTTCTATCTTTACAGGGAAACTTTATGGTGATGTTCCTTTTGTAGAAGAAAGACACAGACATCGGTTCGAGGTACGGCTTTTATGCTGAATTCCTGGGGAATATGGATGCTTAGTGTGAGGAACCCAGTGATTACAAGCTGAGCCTCTGGAAAAGGTGTCCAGCCTGGTGGTATTCACAGGGCTCAGAGAGGGCCAAATTTCCCACAGTCTCCCACTTCCAGAGGACATGGGCAGTGAGGGGTGGGGAGGGGGTGGGGGATGGAGACTCTCATCTTTTTGGCTTTCCAAAGGCAAAATCTTTACATACCTGCACACGGGGCCTATCAATGCCCTTTGTTAGTCTAACCGCCATCTTCTAAATCATGATAAGGCCATCATTTCTTATCCTTAGCCCCCACCCTTTATTTTGCCAGGTTTGTGGAAAAGAGGACTTGAATTTTCTGAGAAGGAACCAAGTGCCTTTTGGGATGGGGGTGCATACCTGGGTATCAGGGGGTGATTGGTTTGAGAACCTCTTTGGAAATTTACATTAAGCTTGAGGCTTAGCGTCACATGACTAAAAGGAGTTAATTGTTGAGGTTGTCACATGAGAAACAGGTTTCTAGAAATGTAGATCTTCTATGCCAGGATTAATGAGTGTGTCAATTATGATGCATTTGACTGTGAAGAACAGAATCCCTGCTCATTATCACTCAAACCAGCCTAAACATTAAGGAAATTTGTTATCTCATCCACCAGGTAGTCCAGAGGCTGGGCAGGCTCCAGGCATGGTACAACCAGGGCTCCTGTTGTCTCTGTGGTTACCTCAGCCCTACCCTTGTCTGTGTGTCTGCTTCGTCCTTTAGCTGGTCTCCCTCATGGTTCCCAGGTGGCTGCCAGTAGCATCTGGGACAACAGGCATCTCTCCAGACAGGGAAATCAACTTAGATTACCTGCCCACCTGTGAACTAGTAGCCATTTTCAGGGCAATGCTGAACATCAGTGGCTTAAGCCTGGGTTCTTGCAATATTCATCTTCCAAGAGGGCTGGGTTTATTATGTTTGGCTTAGACCAGTTAGAACCAGTTTCTGGAATGGGACAGATGGAGTTTCCTGGTTCATATAGGGGTGGAGTGGATACCAGGACAAGCCTAGGGCTCTGTTTTTTTTTTTTTTTTTGAGACGGAGTCTTGGTCCGTCGCCGGAGCTGGAGTGCAGTGGCGGGATCTCAGCTCACTGCAAGCTCCGCCTCCCGGGTTCCCGCCATTCTCCTGCCTCAGCCTCCGGAGTAGCTGGGACTACAGGCGCCCGCCACCTCGCCCGGCTAGATTTTTGTATTTTTTAGTAGAGATGGGGTTTCACCGTGTTAGTCAGGATGGTCTCGATCTCCTGACCTTGTGATCCGCCCGTCTTGGCCTCCCAAAGTGCTGGGATTACAGGCTTGAGCCACTGCGCCCGGCCTAAGGCTCTGTTTTGAAGGAGGACTTGTGGGAGTCAATGCTGATTAGGCAATGAACAGTGTCACTATGACCAAGGAACATGATTTGGAATGTGTAGGACATTTTTGGTCTTATTTCCATTGGGAACGGGCCCAACTGGTGGGATAAAAATTATTGAGCTGCTTTGCATAAGTGGCAGTGAGAAGGTGCAAGAACTGCTATGTACACAATAGCATAGCCATTCATTCATTCACACCTATTTTGCATCTGGTATGCATTGGAGATGGAAAGGGGAAAGACAGACATGGTCTCCCTCTTGTTAGGGAGCTTATATTCTAATGGAGAGGACAAAAAATGGATAACATAGTAATTACAGATTAAATCATGTATTGGATAAGGGACTTGTATCTAAAATATATGAAGAGCTCGTACAGCTCAATAATGAATAGTTGCAAATGATATGAATAGATATTTCTTCAAAGAAAATATACAAATGACCAATAAGCACATGAGAAGATGCCCAACAATCATTAGTGATCAGGGAAATGCTTATTGAAACCACAAAAAGACACCACTTCACACTCACTAAGCTGACTATAATCAAACACAGACAATAATAACAAGTAGTGGAGAGGATGTGGGGTAACTGGAACCTTCATGCATTGCTGGTTGGAATGGAATATATTTCAGCCCCTTTGGAAAACCGTCTGGAAGTTTCTCAAAAGGTTAGATATAAGAATTACCATATGACCCAGCAGTTCCACTCCTAGATATATACCCAAGAGAAATGAAAATGTATGTCCACACAAAAACCTGTATCTGAATGATCATAGCAGCAATATTCATAATAGCCAAAAGGCAGAAACAACTCAAATGTCAAGGCTGGG
>NW_012115021.1:4635740-4645600 GCF_000951035.1 Colobus angolensis palliatus
TTAGCCAGGATGGTCTCGATCTGCTGACCTCGTGATCCGCCCGTCTCGGCCTCCCAAAGTGCTGGGATTACAGGCTTGAGCCACCGCGCCTGGCCCCAGAGTTGTTTTTAAGAGCAAACAGAACAGAAATAAAGGCATCAGAATTGAGGAAGAACACTGAAGTTGTTAGTAACTGGGCTGGAACACCCGTGAGCACATAGACACAAACTATACATTTACTATTGATGAGACAGAAGGCAGTGTTATTCTCAGTCAGCTTTGAAAGGACATGGTAAGCTCATGGTCACAGCTGGTCTCAGCTCTTTGTCTTGATGTTCTAGCCTAGGGGTCGGCAAACGACTGCCTGTGCACCACGTCTAGCCTACTGTTTACAGCTAGCTTATGAGCTGAGAATGATTTTTACATTTTTTAATGGTTAAAAAAATTTAAAAAAATACCGTCTGTGACACGTGAAAATTATATGCCATTCAAATTTGTGTCCATAAATAAAGTTTTATTGGAACACAGTTTAGGGGTGGAAAGGTGTTATCTGTGATCTTCTTACCTGTCATAAGGGTCATGACCAACAGCCGTATAACAAGACAGGTTGACAAGAGAAAAGCATAACAAATTTATTTAATCGGAGTTTTATGTGGCACTTTAGTCTTCGGGGATGAATACCCAAAGACTTGGGCAAAACTTCATTTTTATGCTTAGGTTCGATGAACAGTGGACAGCCATGTAGCAATGTGATTGGGCAAAAGGGCATACTCTAATGGTAATAGACTGACGGGGAAACCCCGAAAGGCCTGTCCACTCAGATTCTTCTTGGCCTTTCTGTGTGGCATCCCATTCCCCCAGGTCTAGAGCAGGACTCATCTGGAATGAGGGTCTTATGACCTACTTTCAGGAAAGGGAGGTCAGATAATTTCTTTTTTTTTTTTTTTTTTGAGACGGAGTCTCGCTCTGTGTCGCCCGAGCTGGAGTGCAGTGGCCGGATCTCAGCTCACTGCAAGCTCCGCCTCCTGGGTTTACGCCATTCTCCTGCCTCGTAGCTGGGACTACAGGCGCCCGCCACCTCGCCCGGCTAGTTTTTTGTATTTTAGTAGAGACGGGGTTTCACCGTGTTAGCCAGGATGGTCTCGATCTCCTGACCTAGTGATCCACCCGTCTCGGCCTCCCAAAGTGCTGGGATTACAGGCTTGAGCCACCGCGCCCGGCAGATAATTTCTTTATAGCCAGCTTTCACACGGAAAGGCTGGGGAAACAGCAGAGTGACCTTCTTGCTTTGGAGGTCTTCCCAGTCACCTTCAGTTCAAACTACTTTAGGGTAGCATTTTCTGAGTCTCAACGAGAGCAACACTCATTCATTTATGTCTTGTCTATGGTTGCTTTTAATTTTTTTTTTTTTTGAGACAGGATCTAGCTCTGTCACCCAGGCTGGAGTGCAGTGGCATGATCATGGCTCACGGCAGCCTTGACCTCTTGGGTTCAAGTGATTCTTCTGCCTCAGCCTCCTGAGTAGCTGGGACTACAGGCATGTGCCACCATGCCCAGCTAATCTTTGTATTTTTTTAGTAGAGACGGGGTTTCACTATGTTGGCCAGGCTGGTCTTGAACTCCTGACCTTGTGATCCGCCTGCCTCGGCCTCCCAAAGTGCTAGAATTACAGGCATGAGCCACCGCACACAGCCAATTTTTAAATTTTTTGTAGAGGCAGGGTTTTGCCATGTTGCTCAGGCTGGTCTCACCTCGGCTCAAGGCCTCTTCCCTCTTCAGCCTCCCAAAGTGCTGAGATTACAGGCATGAGCAACTGCACCTGGCCCATGACTATTTTTTATACTACCATGGCAGAGATGAATAGTTAAGAAAGAGACCTTATGGCTCACAAAGCCTGAAATATTTACCTTTTACAGAATATTGGCCCTTTACAGAAGCATTTGCTAACTCTTGGGCTACACTCACAAATATACACTTTGCTGAACTAACTCAAATTTAACATTTTCTCGTGCCTCCTTGACCTGTTTGTGTATTTGGATGTTCTCTTGACACTTCCATCTCAACTTATTTAAAACTAAATTTACATGCTCTCTCAATTAGTTCATTCTCCTGTTTCTGTTAAGATATCATCAATATCCTTGTCCAGGGTTTCTCAGCCTTGCCACTGTTGATTGACATTTGGAGTGGGATAATTCTTTGTCGTGGAGGCTGTCCTGTGCACTGTATAGCAAGCTTGTTTAACCCACGGTCCGTGGGCTGCTTTCACCCCAGGACAGCTTTGAATGTGGCCCAAAACAAATTCGTAAACTTTCTTAAAACATTATGAGATTTTTTTGCATTTTTTTTTTAAGCTCATCAGCTATCATTAGTGTTAGTGTATTTTATGTGTGACCCAAGACAATTCTTCTTCCAGTGTGGCCCAGGGAAGCCAAAAGATTGGACACCCCTGTTGTAGAGTGTTTGGCAGCATTCCTAGCCTCTACTCACTGCCAGTATCACCACTACCTCCCATGTTGTGACAACCCAGAATATCTCCAGACATTATCAAATGATCCTGGAGAGCCAGGAGCAGTGGCTCTCGCCTGTAATCCCAACGCTTTTGGAGGTGGAGGTCAGAAGATCACTTGAAGCCAGAAGTTTGAGACCAGCGTGGGCAACATAGCGAGATCCTATCTCTACAAAAAACTAAATAATTAGCTGGGCATGGTGGTTCGTGCCTGTGGTCCCAGCTACTCAGGAGGCTGAGGTAGGAGATTTAGCCTGGGAAGTTGAGGCTGCAGTGAGCCATGATCATGCCACTGCACTACAGCCTGGGCGACAGAGCAACACCCTATCTCAAAAAAGAAAAAAAAAAAGTAAGTCCCTGGGGGACACATTTGGTGGAGAACCATTCTCCTAGACTGTCAGGCTAGAAATTTCACATATTAGCTCTTCTTCCCCTTCAGATCCCAACTAGCAGTGAGTTGTCAAGTCCTGCAGATTCCGCCTCTGGAAAGAAAGCTGGTGTTTGGAATTGCACTGCGGTACCTAGAACACTAGTCCCAGTGCATGCCAACTCCAGCTCAATCTCCTTCCTGCTTCCAAGCCATCCCTTCTCCAATACCTCCTAACAAGAACAGAACTCTGCAGTGTGTGACACTAATTTGTTGGATAAACCACTCTCACATATTGAGTACTAAGTGTGTGCAGAATACTGTAAAAACGGTACCGTGATATTTCAGAACCTGCATTTCCAGCCTATATGCTTGAGGCTCCAGATAAACTGGATTACCTCTGCGTCTTCTAACCTCCCTCTTCTTTGTCCATCTTAGCTCGTGTCACTATTCTCCATTTCAAATGCCTTTTCTCTGTCTCTTTTCCTTTTTGTCTCTAATCTGTTCAAGTACTTCCAGAGTCCTGAGCAGAGGGGAGAATTGAAGTCTAAGAAGGCTCCTTTGAACAGAGCAGCATTTTACCTAGACTTGAAAGAAGGAAAGCAATGGACATTTAGTGTGCACTTACTGGATGCTTGTCACTAGACCTCTTGCTAGGGACTTTGCATACCTTATATAACTAAGAGCAGATGATGCTATTCCCACTTTACAGAGGAGACCGGAGTGCAAAGAGGTTAAATGACATGCCCAGGGCCATCCAGCTAGTCCTTTGCGGCAAGAGCAAACCCAGGTGGTTACCTCCTTCTGCCACCACTGCTGTGGGATTTTATTGTTTCTCTTGTTTTCACATTGTACCTAAGGTGATCAATTCATGCCTAGAGTTTTGAATTAGAATAGTAAGTACACATTTCCAGGAGTCTTTCTGATGGAAATGCCCATCATTTAGAATTAAAGTGTGGATCGCTGTTGGTATTGAAGCCTCTTAAATTGTCCTAGCATGTGAGAAGGCAGAAAATTTCTTAAGCAAATTACTATTTGTTTACTTTGTTTGAGTACTTATTCACTTTTAATTCTCCTGGTTCTCATTATTGTCATCAAATACTTAGAAGGTTCTTTCATCATAAGGATTTAGATTCCCATTGGGACTTTCAAATTTCATGTGGATTGAAAAGGAAATGAGAGCTGCTGTAAAACCTTGCAGTTTTTAAAAGCTGACTGCAAGCACTTATTAAGGAAAATTCCCCAGAAGATGTTGATCTTAGATACCCTTGGAAACATATCCACGAATCTCCACTGTTCCTGAAGGGTTCCGAGAAGAACAACAAAACCTGGGATTAATATTATATAATGTCAGAATTTGGTTTAAAGCAATCAACGGCATTATTTTAAAGATAATTGTATCTAATTGATAGAACATCATCAAAATAAAAACTTTTTACTTTCTCCTCATATTGGCATAGAGGATTTTTTGGATAAAGTGATTCAGAGCAATGATCCATTCATTCACATATTCTGTCCCTGGCTATTACATGATTACATTGCTTAGCATCTGTCTGTAGTGATACAAAAGCACAGTTACTGTCTGCTTTTTTTTCCCAAAGATGTCCCTAGATGTTATGCAGTAAGATTTATTGTCTCTTAAATTTAAAGCTACATTGCTTAATTTCTTCTCTAAGTGTGGATGATTTCTCTGCGTTTCTTGAGGGAATACATTCCTGGGAGAAGGTGGCATTCCCCTTATCAGGCTTTCTTACCTGCATATTCCTCTAATTCAAGGAAGTTTCTTCTTAGATGTAGAGGATTTCTACACTGGATTTTTCTGGAATCAGAGCTGTCCTATAGAACTCACTGCAATGATAGAACTAGTCTACCCTATCCAATATGGTAGCCACTAGCCACATGTAACTTTGAACATGTTTCAAATGCTCAATTAATTTTAATGAATTTAAGTAGCTACATATGGCTAGTGGCTACCAGAGCTTTTTTTTTTTTTTTTTTATAATTTCAACTTTCATTTTGGATGCAGGGAGTACATGTGCAGTTTTTTTTTTTTTTTTTTTTTGAGATAGGGTCTCGCTCTGTCACCCAGGCTGGAGTGCAGTGGCATTATCATGGCTCATGGCAAGTCCACTTCCTGGGCTGAAGCGATCCTCCCACCTCAGCCTCCCAAGTAGCTGGAACCGCAGGTGCACACCACCACATCTAGCTAATTTTTGTAGTTTTTGTACAGACAGGGTTTCACCATGTTGCCCCAGCTGGTCTCGAGCTCCTAGGCTCAAGCAATCTGCCCACCTTGGCCTCCCAGAGTGCTAGGATTACAGGCATGAGTTACTGTGCCTGGCCCTTGTGCAGATTTGTTACATGGGTATATCGTGTGATGCTAAAGTTTGGGGTATGGATCCCATCACCCAACTACTGACTAGAGTACCCAACAGATAGTTTTTCAACTCTTGCACTCCCCTCTCCTTCCCCCTTCTGGTAGTTCCCAGTGTCTATTGTTCCCATCTTTATGTCCATGAGTACCCAATGTTTAGCTCCCATTTATAAGTGAGAACATGCAGTATTTGGTTTTCTGTTTCTGTGTTAATTCACTTAGAATAATGGCCCCCAGCTGCATCCATGTTGCTGCAAAGGACATGGTTTTGTTTTTATGGCTGCATACTATTCCATGGTATATATGTACCACATTTTCTTTATCCAATCCACCATTGATGGGCATCTGGTTGATTCCATGTCTTTGCTGTCATGAATACTGCTGCCATGAACATGTAAGTGCATGTGTCTTTTTTGTAGAATGATTTATTTTCCTTTGGGTATATACCCAGTAATGGGATTGCTGAGTTGAATGGTAATTCTGGTTTAAGTTCTTTGAGAAATCTCCAAACTGCTTTCCACAGTGGCTGAAATAACTTACATTCCCACCAACAGTATGTTTTCTTTTCTCCACAGTCTTGCCAGCATCTGTTGTTTTTTGACTTTTTAATAATAGCTATTCTAGCAGGGCTTTAAATGATTACCTTAGGAAAGTAGACATTTGCATTCAATCATAATTTCCTTATTACTGTAGTAGTAGCTTTGGATCTTTGGTGGTAAGTGATGGGAATTTGTGATTTTGAATTCCATACTAGATTTTAGATCATTTGATAAAGCACTTCATTGAAAGCTTTAAAGTTATATTTACTTCCCCCTCTTAAACTTATTATATTTTATTATCTTTAGCTTGAGTCATAGCCAGGGACAGGATATTTGAATGAATGGATCATTGCTCTGAATCACTTTGTTCAAAAAATGCTCAGTTTTATGGTGCTATGAGTAATACCCAATTTAAAACTGTGACTAGAAAAAGCAATTGTCCTCATTGCATTCCCAAGGGTAGCCCAGTGGGTCGACATTGTGCTGGTTTATCTCAGGGGACCCTTACCCTGGGAAAGGAGAAGACCTTGCAGGAAATGGCCTGAAGCCACCTAAAAGAAAGAAAGACCCAGGGTTAGCCCAAAGTCCGAGGGAAATCGAACCAACATAAATCTACAAAGTGCCTTCAAAAAGCAGGCAGATTTGAGGAAAGCGGAATTCTTCTTGCCGTTCAAAAATTTTTGCTTGACTTTGCTCACTCTGACACCTTCCACACGTAAAATTTCTAAGATGTGTTTTACAATTTCAAATTCCACGCAGGAATGGATGGATAGTGAAAGTAACTGACTATAATGATAACAGGTTAAAGAATCATTTGCCATTTAATGAGCTTTCATATTCAAAGATAAGAAGATCTTTAAAGCAGTTCTCCTGCTCGTCTGCTTTAATCCCATCGTGATTATTCTCATTTCAGATCATCCTTATTTTGTTGGTGTCCAGTTCCATCCTGAGTTTTCTTCTAGGCCAATGAAGCCTTCCCCTCCATACCTGGGGCTGTTACTTGCAGCAACAGGGAACCTGAATGCCTACTTGCAACAGGGTTGCAAACTGTCTTCCAGGTAACCAGCTTACTGCTCTTAGCAATAAACCAAGATGCGTAGTTATTAATATCTTAGGGTTTCTTACAAAAGTTAATACCATTATAGAATTTTTAAATGTGAAGAATCAGTTTTTTTCTCTTAAACATAATTTTCTCCTCTTCATGAAAATGATTTAATCACACTACAGTAGTAATGTGTCAGCTTTCCAAATCGTGATGACACTGTGTACTATTTTAGAAATTTTTTTCATTTTGATAAGTGAAAAGATTTTCTTTTGTTGATTCTTTGATTAATATATATGAATTTTTATATGTTTATTGGCTGTTTGTTTTATGAACAGCTTGTTCACATCTTTTCTTCATTTTGGTATTGTATTATTTTCCTTACTGATTGGTAAGCTCTTTATGTATAAAGGTCATTAATCCTTTGTTAGGCTGCAAATATTTTTCAAAGTGATTTTGCTTTCCTTCTAAATTGTTAATGGTAGTTTTTGTTCTCCCTAAAGAGTTTAGTCCTAGGCCAGGCGCGGTGGCTCACGCCTGTAATCCCCGCACTCTGGGAGGCCGAGGCGGGCGGATCACAAGGTCAGGAGATGGAGACCATTCTGGCAAACACAGTGAAACCCCATCTCTACTAAAAATACAAAAAAATTAGCCGGGCATGGTGGTGGGCGCCTGTAGTCCCAGCTTCTTGGGAGGCTGAGGCAGGAGAATGGCATGAACCGGGAGGCGGCGGAGCTTTGCAGTAAGTGGAAATTGTGCCACTGCACTCCAGCCTGGGCGACAGAGTGAGACTCTGTCTCAAAAAAAAAAACAAAAACAAAAAGAGTTTAGTCCTTTTTATGTTTTTTAAAAATGTATGTAGTCAAATATTTTACTTTTGTGGCTTCTGCCTTTAGTCTCATGCCTAACATCTTTCCTTTGGGAAAGATTATATAAATAATAACCCCTGTGTTTTCCTCTAGCATTTTTATGGTTTCAATTTCATAGTTTAAATCTATAATCTATATGGATTTCATTTTCAGTGAAACCTGTGAGGTTGGGATTTGGCTCCCCACTTCCCTGCCAAATTGTCAACGAGTTGAGTAATTTGACTTTGTTTCAGGGATTTCTGTTTTGTTCCTTTGATTATTCTATCTCTTACACCTGAACCTTTACCATCCTTTTCATTTTCATAGCATTATTATAAATCAAGACCTTATCGATCCTACTCCCACCATTATTAACATTTTTAATGTATTTTGCTATTCCTCCAAGCAAACTGTTATTTATTTATTATTTTCTTAGAGACAAGGTCTGGCTGTGTCACCCAGGCTGGAGTGCAGTGGTACAATCATAGCTCACTGCAGCCTTGGACTGCTAGGCTCAAGAAATCCTCCTGCCTCAGTCTCCCAAATAGCTAGGACTACAGGCACACACCACCATGCCTGGCTAATTTTTTAAATTTATTATTTTTGTAGAGACAAGGTCTCACTATGTTGTCCAGGCTGGTCTTGAATTCTTGACCTCAAGCAATCCTCCTGCCTTGGCCTCCCAAAGTGCTGGCCTTATAGGTATGAGCCACTGTGCCCAGCCTGTACAATGATTTTTAAAAATCAAGTTTGAATAAAAAATTCCTTAGGGATTTAGTTGAAATTTTATTTCATTTGTTTATTTATTTGTTTGTTTGCTTGTTTAGGGACAGGGTCTTGCTCTGTTGCTCAGGCTGGGGTGCAATGGTACAATCTCAGCTCACTGCAACCTCCACCTCCCAGGTTCAAGCGATTCTCCTGCCTCAGCCTCCCAAGTAGCTGGGACTACAGGTGTGCGCCACCACGCCTGGCTAATTTTTGTATTTTTAGTAGAGACAGGGTTTCACCATGTTGGCCAGGCTGGTCTCAAACTCCTGACCTTAAAGTGATCTGCTTGTTTTGGCCTCCCAAAGTGCTGGGATTATAGGCACGAGCCACTGTGCCCCACCAAAATTTCATTACATTTAAATACTAGTTTGGGGAGAGTTTATTTTTATTTCTTCTCATCCAAGAATATTGTACCTAATAACTTTAAAAGCAGAAGTAACCATCCAGAATATCATAGACTTTGGTGGGGGTTATTACCACAATAACCAGATATATGTTGTTCAGAAGATTACCACTGCCAACCCTCATTCTGGCAAACAACCCTTGCAGTGTTGCTGTTGAGGGCTGGCAGGATCTGTGTGTGGTGTGCATGTGTGTGCTTGTTACACAACCCTACTTATTTGTGTCATTACCTGCTAGGAGAAGCTCACAGCTCTCTAGCATTTCCTTTCACCACATGTTCATATGGGAACAGCTTCACATAATTTGCAGTTTGGGCATCTTACTGTATTAATGTTCACCCCTTTCAGTGCACTGACTTTCAAACTGTGCCCTCGGAACTGGAGTCTGGGCTGCTGCGAAAGCAGGCCATGGGGGCTCCGGGCTCTTTCCTGCTTCAGCTGAGCAGCTCCACTTTATCTGGCTCATGTGCCATGGTTCTGCAAGAGAGATTTCATCCGAAGAAGAGCTTCCTATGTTCTGAGACTGCACGGCTTATGCCACTGATTGGACATCCTAATGTGGTCCCATGTCGGATGTGGGCTGTGACCCTTTGCAGCCATTTTACAATTCCCATTATTCTAGATTCTCACACCGAAAGGAAGGTGATAATGGGACAAGTTAGATAGTTGGAAGAAATAATTCACTTGTAACTATCTGGCTGTTTGCAAATACCAACTAATATATAAATCCTGTCTGGCTCGTGTGGACTGCCCACCTGTGTGTTGTATGGCCTGCCAATTCCCGCATGGCAGGTGGTGGTCTCTGGGAAGAGCTTCCAGCAGGGTGTGGTGGCTCACGCCTGTAATCCCAGCACTTTGGGAGGCCGAGGTGGGCAGATCACCTGAGGTCAGGAGTTCGAGATCAGCCTGGACAACATGGTGAAACCCCGTCTCTACTAAATGTACACAAATTAGCCAGACATGGTGGCACACACCTGTAGTCCCAGCTACTCAGGAGGCTGAGGCAGGAGAGTCTCTTGTACCCAGGATGTGGAGG
>NW_012115021.1:4645650-4649542 GCF_000951035.1 Colobus angolensis palliatus
AACCCAGGAGGCGGAGGTTGTGGTGAGCTGAGATCACGCCATCACACTCCACCTGGGCAACAAGAGTAAAACTCTGTCTCAAAAAAGAAAAGAAAAGAAAAAGAAAAGAACTATATGTTGACCATTGTGGTAAAGTCTTGTCAGTATAGTGATTCATCTGTGTTGCTGCTGGTGATTTTGGTTTTGCTTTGCAAGAAAGGTACCATAAAATACTTTTTAAAAAGAGAGTTTTCATGATTTGGGAGGCACATGCATGCATAAGAGATATTTGCTGTGATTTTAATTAATGGTAGATAGACCTTTAAAAAAAACTTTTGGCCAGGCATGGTGGCTCACACCTGTAATCCCAGTACTTTGAGAGGCTGAGGTGGGAGTATTGCTTCAGTCCAAGAGTTCTAGGCCAGCCTGGGCAACATAGTGAGACCCCATTCCTACAAAAAATAAAAATAAAAGGTTAGCTGGGCATGGTGGCATGTGCCTGTAGTTCCAGCTACTCGGGATGCTGAGGTGGGAGGATCGCTTGAGTCCAGAGGTTGAGGCTGCAGTAAGCTGTGATCGTGCCACTGCACTCCAGCCTGGGTGACCGAGCAAGATCCTGTCTCAAAAAAAAAAAAAAAAAAAGCTTCCTAGTAGTTTCTGAGAAAACTGACTGATTGCTAGTGACTCCTGAGTGAGATATAGTATGTCTCAGAGAGAAGGAAAGACCTCTTAACCAAACTCTGATGCTGACATTGGAATTATAGCTGACTAGTAGGCTTCCATGACACTGAGGGAATTCCTATGTACATCAACCACAAACTGGTACATTCCTTAAGGCCGGCCAGCATCTTATTTATCTTTATCGCCCTGGCTCCCTTGCACCCAGGGGTTGTTTATTACCCATTAAAGTAATAAATGCAGGTAGCAGGGGAGTCTAATCTTGACACATTTCAGAGAGTTTTCCGACTAAGGATAGTGACTATGAATTAATCCAGTGATAGACACCAGGATTCCAGAGGAATCTTGCACTTCAACTCCTCTCTGCCCAGCTCCATGGGATTAGTGAGCTTTGAAAAGCAAATGACTCCTCTGATGCCAGGCTCTAATGTGAGCTGAGTTGGGGCTGTATTTCTGTCAAACAAGATTACCGCTTGTAATCAACCCTAAAAAATGTGACAAGGAATACGAACACTAGAATAATGACTTCCTTTCCCAGAAGTTGGCGCTGATGATATTCAACTGTATGGCACGTGTATGGCCAATGTCTTTAAAGCATGGAGTGTAAAAACCCTTGGCTTCGAGTTAAGCGTACCTGAGCTGTAACCTCTGCATTCTGCCTAGCGGAGAACATTTATCTTTTAGGGCCTGGGAAGTTGCAGTAAGACTATTATTTTGGGATTTACAGCTAGTGAGCTAAATTCTCAGCGACTTCATTATCTACAGAATGGCAGCAGTTAGGAAGACCAATTTCACCTGGTTTTAGGCTTGTTGTGGTCAGTTCAAGGGCACAATAGCTTCAGGACAGTATTTTTTAGGTTTTTATGAGCTATTTAAAAATACATGCAAAATCAAACTAAGAGTCTTGTTTAGGGGGTCCCCCCAAGACTGCCCACACTTTGGTGATTTGCTGAAAGTAATCAGAATATAGCTGTACTCATAGCTAATATTTATTTATTTAGAGATGGAGTTTCACTTTTGTTGCCCATGCTGGAGTGCAGTGGTGTGGTCTTGGCTCACTGCAGCCTCTACCTCCCGGGTTCAAGCAATTCTCATGCCTCAGCCTCCCGAATAGCTGGGATTACAGGCGCCCGCCACCACGCCCAGCTGATTTTTGTATTTTTAGTAGAGATGGGGTTTCATCATGTTGGCCAAGCTGAGCTCGAACTCCTGACCTCCGGTGATCTGCGTGCCTCCGCCTCCCAAAGTGCTGGGATTACAGGCATGAGCCACTGCACCCAGGCTTATAGCTAATATTTATTTCGGTGGCAAAGTAAACATGCACAGCAAGATCAGTAATGGGAAAGTGGAGTCTGGAGAAATTCATTTGCATGTTTCCTATGCTCTCTCTCCTGTGATAAGTCACATGGAGGTCGCCTTCCTTCCAGCAGTGAAAATGCAACTATGGCTATGTGATGTTTCTGCCCAGATGAGCCAGTTTGAGACTCAGAGTTTAGGGGTATTTCGGGGGCTGGTCGCATAGGCATTTTCTGCCTGGCAACCAGCAAAATTCCAGACTGCCAGAGGGAAAGCAGGTGTTCACCATAGATCACATTGTTTGTATAAACAGCCTAAGCCCAGCAAAATGACCTTATCAGTTAGTAATGGAGCACACATTCCGAAAGCCATGTTCCCAGACACCAGCCAAGAACTAACCCTGCAAGCAGGCCCTTTGAAAGACAGCAGCCTCAGGCCTGCTGTTAACTCTTTTTTTACATGAGTCTAACTAACAAACCATTTTGAAAATAAATAAATCCAATGGGAAATAATGGTCCACTAAATAAATCATTGCAATTCTTTGCTGATCTCTCTCCTCTGGTATCTAAACAATTTGTTTCACGTATAAAAGGCAACCACAAATTTGCATGGTCTTGCTGACACATAATATAAAAGAATGACACTGCTTCATGTAATTATAAGAAATAAATTTCAGGAGAATATATGAAGGTGCTTGTAATTGCAAGTTTTTTTGTTTGTTTGTTTAAATCTAGAAACAGAGCATCTAATCTCTTTCTGGAATTCCTTTTTGTGTTTGTTTTTTGTTTTTGTTTCTCAGGCTGGTCTCAAGCGCCCGGGTGCAAGCAATCCGCCTGTCTTGGCCTCCCAAAGTGGTGAGATTACAGGCATGAGCCAATGTGCCTGGCCTGAGGTCTAGCATTCCATTTTTAAGCAAGGAGAGAAGGATCAGAGTCTAAAGTTCATAGATTGTTTTTTGGCATGTGTATCTCTGTGGCTGCCTGCAAGGCTCTTAGGAGCAATCACTACACACCAAGTTTAGGCACAACTTCCAGTTTTTATTTGTCAGACCAGAGTAAAACTCTCTTCCTTGGACAGTGCTTGATGTATATCAGAAAGCAAACTTAGATGGGGTTCAGTTTGCAGTTCGCAGAAATGCAGCTTTTTGGGAAACATTTTTAAGCATAAAACCAGAATCTTGAGTCATTTGAGAAGCATTTTATTCTGGTTTTGGAACTTTGGATTCCATGTCTCCATCCAGCAATTACTGTCTCTTGTGCAGATAAATCATCTTTTTGTGGTAAAACAGGAAGCAGGGTGGTACAAAAACAATAGGAGGGAAAGGTACTCAGTGATTCACTGTATTTGCTTGACTGTTTCAGACCAAACCCAAAAGCTGAAACTACTTTGTAATAAGAGAGTCTTTAAAAGAAGTACACACCTGGAGCCGGTTCCTTCCATTTCCTCTTTCCTTTGTGTGCCCCTAGGATCTAAGTCCATTCTCTCCTCTGTGCTTAGCCCTTCCCTCTATATTTGTTGAGTTCTGGCAACAGTCAGGGTGAGAAGGAACCCATTTCATTCACCATTGTCTCTGGTCTCTCTTCTGTGATAATATTATTATCGAGATTTTCCTGCTAAGTAACATGCTGACTTCTAGCCTGGGATGGTTTTGTTTTCTGTTGACTTCTACATGTAGCATTACAGAAAATTTAGAAAAGAGAGAGAGAGAAAAAAAAAAAGCACCCGCAAACCCACCAGCCTAACATAATTACTGTGCTCATTTTCAGATATTTCCTGTGAGCCTATATCTGTATATGATTCTTTCTGTGGTTGTGATAATAATAGTGAGTGTATCTATCTGTCTGTCTATCTATCTATCTATCTAGATATATATACACACACCCCCCAAAGTCTTTTATCTATCTATCTATCTATCTATCTATCTATCTATCTATCTATC
>NW_012115021.1:4649592-4653528 GCF_000951035.1 Colobus angolensis palliatus
TATCTATCTATCTATCTATCTATCTATCTATCTATCTATCTATCTATCTATCTATCTAGATATATATACACACACCCCCCAAACTCTTTTATTTTGAAAACTTGCAAACCTGCAGAAAAGATGAAAGAGTGATACAGTGACAGTCTGGAGATCTCCTTTGCAAAGGAACATTTTTCTCCATTTTGGTTTTATTTATTTATTCATTTATTTATTTTTGAGACAAGTCTCGCTCTGTCACCCAGGCTGGAGTGCAGTGGTGTGATCTCGGCTCACTGCAATCTCCGCCTCCCAGATCAAGCAATTCTCTGCCTCAGCCTCCCAAGTGGCTGGGATTACAGGCGCCCACCACTACACCCGGCTAATTTTTTTGTATTTTTAGTAGAGATGTGGTTTCACCATCTTGGCCAGGCTGGTCTTGAACTCCTGACCTCATGATCCACACGCCTCAGCCTCCCAAAGTGCTGGGATTACAGGTGTGAGCCACTGCGTCCGGCCATTTTGGTTTTTAAATACCAAAAATTTGAAATGAACTAGGGCTCCTGGAAGAAACGGTTGATTCCAGGGCTGGGGCAGGGAGAGTACAAGATGAGCCTGGAACATATTGCTGTGTTTAAAGCAAAGAACAGCTGAAAATGAATGGGGTAGGAGTTTTCCAAGGTCAAAGAAGCCAGATTGAAAGGGCTCCCACTGGCCTTATTTTGGACAATTTGAACATCAAAAAGAACAATGACAGTATTAGATTACAACACATTTCATTTTCTGAAATTCCATGCGTCCATAATAATACTCAGAAAATACAAAAGTAAAGAAAAAAAAAGCCAATTAAAAATGTAGACATCATCTCCGATGTAATAACGGATTCAAATAAGGGTCGTCAGTGGATGGTAAAGCCACTGGGTGAAAGTTGTAAGAAACAGAATATTCATATGTTCTTGGAATAGTGCCATAAATTCTTTATTAATTACAGAAGCTTGTATTTTGAACTTAACAGCTCATATGCATTTTTCCAAGTTGCGTAAAGTTCATTTTTAATGACCGCACACTTCACCATTCACTCAACACACCCCCTATGTCAAAGCTTATTCTATCCCAGTCACTGTGCTGGGGACACATCAGGTGGTATAACTGTTCTCTAAATTTTGGGAGGTGACAGACTTCCGAGATTGTGATCAAAGCTGTGGGCCTACTTCCTGGAAAACTGCCCAAACATACCACTTCGTAGTTTCCTTACATTCATACCCCCAATGCTACCCGCCTCCCCTGCATCCATAGACTTTCTTCTAGGGGTCTTCAGCTACAGACCTTCCCATCCAGGAAAGGGCCCAGTCCTGCAAGCGTCCAGTCCCAGCAGTGTGGGAAATGCTGGCATTAGAGCTTGTTCTCTCTTTCGTGGTTGCAACCCAGAGAATGCTCCCAGGTTGCCAGGATTAACTAACATTAAGATTAATATCTTCCTGCAAGTGGTACCGTCACCTTCACAGTGTGACCTGCCTGGACTCCCCTGGGGAAGCTCAGATTCCTCCTCCCTCATCCCCATCACTCATAGTCAGCAGGTGCTGTCAATTCTTGTTGTTGGCATTCACTCCGTCTTTTGTCTATTTTCTGCCATGCTGCAAGGGAGTATGGCCCGGAGTCAGGACTCTAGTTGAGTGAACCGAGTTTAAACTGGCTCTTTTATTTCCCAGCTGCCTGTGACCTTGCTCTTCTGTGCATCGCTTTCTTTATAAAAAGGGGATGGTAATAGTCCCTACTTGACATGGCAGAAATGAAGATTAAGTTTCACACTAAATGTAAGGCACTTAGCATAGTGCCTGGTCTATGGTAGGAACTTAAATGGGAATTATTATTATTTTTTTTTTTGAGACAGAGTCTCGCTCTGTCGCCCGGGCTGGAGTGCAGTGGCCGGATCTCAGCTCACTGCAAGCTCTGCCTCCCGAGTTTACGCCATTCTCCTGCCTCAGCCTCCCGAGTAGCTGGGACTACAGGCGCCCGCCACCTCGCCCGGCTAGTTTTTTGTATTTTTTTAGTAGAGACGGGGTTTCACCATGTTAGCCAGGATGGTCTCGATCTCCTGACCTCGTGATCCGCCCGTCTCGGCCTCCCAAAGTGCTGGGATTACAGGCTTGAGCCACCGCGCCCGGCCTTAAATGGGAATTATTATGATGATGCTATTATTATTACTTTTCCTTTAGTTCCAGTATCTATCTCTTGCCTACTGCAAAGCCTCCTACTTGTTCCCTCTGCCTCCAGCTTGCTTCCTCCCAATCCATCTTCTGCTGTTGGAATGATCTCCCCACATTATTTTGGAACTTAAAATCCCCCCATGGCTTCCCTTGGTTTATAGGATAAAACGCACACAAATCCATATGGAACAGCTTGCAGTTCCCTGAATTCCCAAGAGGGTTTTGCCTGTTGCCTCTTCGCGTTCCTGACCTGCTTAGCGAGAGGAGAATAGGGATATATATCCTATTAGAATGGTTGTCCACGGAATCCTTAGGTGAACGAGGTGAATCAGAGGTGACAAGGTGGTGAATCGACGGTGAATTATTAGGTGAATCGCAGGTGAGAGTGGCTCCTCCATTGTTCACAGAGGGTGCATTTCACCCTCCCAGGCATGCTTCTCTTACGTTGGGTGGCTCTGCTGTCTCTTGGACTTGGAGAGTAAGGTACTCTTTTCCTTTGCACAAATCCGACATTCTGTTTCCAGCACTGTTGTTTCAAACTTGGAATCACTTTGCTTTTTGACTTTTGAGTTGCATGGTTGATGTTGCCAGGGGCCATTCTTGCACCATGTGGTGCGAAAATATTTTATTTCTGTGGGGACAGTATTGACAAGTAGGGTGGATGCTATGGATTTGACTTCTGGGTCTGCTGCTTATTGAGTAATTTTGTCCAAGTCACCACTCCTAAACCTCCTGATCCTCCTCCTTAGGGTCGCTGTGAGGAACAGTTGAGGTGGTGCTTTATAAACTCAACTGCTATCAAAATGCCACTTTCCCCACTTTGTTACACTTCAAGCAAAAGTGAACTGAAATTAACAAAAGATTCTATTTTGCTTTCTTTTGAACAGTTCTTTTAAACATTAAAAAAAAAAGTTCACCCCTGTGATTGTTTGACTTCAACTCCATACCTTGAGATATTTTTTAGGGTAAATTATTGTTAATGAACCACATTTGAGTACACCTTCCCTTGGGGCGGGATAAATGTTGGTTAAAAGGTGCTCCTTTTAACTAGGTCATGGTGCACTGCAGTGTGGATGGTGTGGTGCCAGACAGGAATGGAGTTAATAGTACTACAGACTACCGTGTGCTTTTACCACCCTACCTGGGTGGATTCTACTGTTTACTATAAAATACAAAACTCATTCAAAGCAGACTAGGTTTTTGTTCCATTGCTCTTATATTTTATGGCTTCCAGGGGCCCTTTGTGAAGGAAATAAGTATAGTAGTAACACTGCTTTGGGGAAAACTGTGTACATGACAACCTGTTTTTAAAACATGCTGTTTCACAGGAAACGGATTTTAATATAAAGTATTGTAAGGAACTCATGCATGCTGGGAATCCTAATAATGCCATTAAAATCTTTAAATTCCAACCACCTCTTTCTGTTAATGGAGAAGAAATGGTTTAACAGCTGCCTTGGGGTAGTGTAAAGGTGGACTATAGGAGGCATTCCTATACCCCTTCCGTAGCACCTTGGAATATCTGTTTTCTTATGTGGGGAATTTGTTGGGAACCAGAAGTCCTTGACAAGCAAACTTCACTATGACAAACCTTTCATTTGTCAAGAGCCACATGTTGGCCGGGCACAGTGGGTCTGTAATCCCAGTTTATAATCCCAGCACTTTGGGAAGCTGAGGCGGGCGGATCACTTGAGGTCAGGAGTTCAAGACCAGCCTGGCCAACATGGTGAAACCCTGTCTCTACTAAAAATAC
>NW_012115021.1:4657201-4665294 GCF_000951035.1 Colobus angolensis palliatus
GCCTCGGCCTCCCAAAGTGCTGGAATTACAGGTGTGAGCCACTGCGCCTGGCCGGGAATTCAGACTTTTATTGCTATAAATCAGCAAAAGTTTGGCCAAGGCTGGGGATGGGTCAGGCATTAAACATTTCCTTGTAATATCATCTCCATAGATCAGTAGAACTCTAGTGGAGTGGATCAGTGTGCTGATTTGTTTGGAACTGAGTAAGAGGAACCACAAACAGAGCCCACAGCTCAGAGGGAAAGTTGAGTTGCAGAGCTATCTCATGGAGAAGGTGTATTTTTCTAAGGGAACCCAACCTGGCAATATTTATGTCAATAATTGGTCCTATTTTGAATACTATCTGTGACTCAAGGTAATCAGGACATTCCATATATTTCTAATTTTGAAATTTGCATGATTGTGAAAATTATTTCTCCAACTCTTGGACCTATGAGAATGTTGGAAGGGAAAACTTTCATGCTGCTGACCTAAGATCATAGTGAAAACATGATCTGAAGGAGAAAAGATTTCAAGGCAAGTGTAGAGAGTATGTTAACATTTTTTATGGCACTGCAGGGTGTTTTCTGAGTCTTGAGCCAATATGCATGTCTTAGTCCTTATGACCACCAAGTTCAAGCTCCTGTGCAATTTGCTGATTGTAGATGTCTAGTTCCTCTGTAATGAGGAGGTGCTGTGATCCTCAAACACAGAGGCCAGCACAGATCTGGATCTAGGGAGGTGCTGTGGTCCTTAAAACACAGAGCCAAAAGCCAAACTGCAGCTGAAAATAATTATAGCATTTGGCTAATATAATCAGGGATGCGCAGCTGTGTTCACTGTTATCTAGTCCTTTCATGTTGCTAGAGGGGAGAAAAGAGTTTTTCCTCTACCCATCGTAGGTTCATGGCCGAGGCCCTGATAACAAAAAAACAGATTAACAAGCAAAAAGCATATAGTTGGGCACAGCAGCAGGTGCCTATAATCCCAGTTACTTGGAAGGTTAAGGTGGGAGGATCCTTTGAGGCCAGGAGTTGGAGACTAGCCTGGGCAACAGTGAGGCACCACCTCCCCACCCTCACACACACTCCGGCTCCATTTCTAAAAAAGAGAGAGAAAAGCATACAAATTTATTTAAGTATTATGGGAACCTTCATAAGGAAATGAAGACTGAAAGAAACAGGTAAACTCTAGTGTTTCTAAAACAGACCTGATGAAGACTAGAGACTCATGGAGAGTTATAATAGAGCAAAAAGAGTGTGATCGCATGGTAATATAGTAGGGGAACTTAGTAAGGCCTGTTTATTCAGATTCTTCCCTGGGATCCTGTGTCTTCAGAGATAAGGATGCTCGTTTCCTCTGGTTATGGGGGTTGGGGGTACCTCTCACCTGAGGGCCTTTTGACCTGCTTCAGAGAAGGTCAGAAAATCCTACCTGGGTGTTATGACCTGCTTCAGGGGGGTAAGGTCAGAGGAAGGTCAGAGAGAACTTCTTGCACATGCTGTCTCAAATTCCTTCAGCTTCATGCAATGTATACGTGGGGGCTGTTATGGTTAGAGTCATAATAGTCTAGGTCAGGGGTTGACAGACTTTTTGTGTAAGGTTAGAGAGTAAATATGTTAGGCTTATGAGCGATATGGAATATGCCAAGATGCCATATTTTGGGGTAGTGTGTCCTGAACTCCCTCATTGCCAAAGGAAACAGTTGTCATCAGAAGAGTGAAGAATGAAAAAAACAAACAAACTGAAAATCCAGATAATATCGTATGCTATGTTATTACATTGAAGAATAAATTGACATCAGTAGGAGTAGGACTAAGTGATGCTCAACCTCAGATGGACTGAGATTTAGGCCCTAGTATGACAAGAGTAGATTCACAGAAAATAAATGGGTCCATCAACTCAGGCTTTCATTTTAAATCAGTTTGTTAATATAACACATCTAGTAGAAAGCAAGCAATAGCTAAGGTGGCAGGAAGGCAATCTACTTTCAAGGCTTTCACTCAAGTTTAGAAATGATCAGTGGTCTTCAGAAGATTATAAATTTCAGTCTAAATTGAAATGCGTTTTAAAATTTTCTGAATAAGTAACTTCTAGTTTATGATGAAAACAAGTGATCAGTTTCTCTGACCAAAGAAAGACGCCATTGCATGTGATTGGACTGACCTCTTCCTGTGGTGATTAGAAAGTGCTAAAAGAATATTCCTTAGTATTTTCTCTCGTACTAAGGGGTTAATATGGAATATGTTTGAAATTGCAAATTGAATAATTGTCCAGGTTTTTTTTTATACCTTGCTAAATTAGTTCTTCTTTTAATCTAGTGATAGATACAGTGATGCCAGTGATGACAGCTTTTCAGAGCCAAGGATAGCTGAGTTGGAAATAAGCTGAAACGAATACATGACTGGGAATAATGGGGACTGCCTGTGAGGGTAAGATGGAATCTTCGAGGATTGTTCATTTCTCTCATGGACAAGCTGTATTCATCTTGGTATTGAGGAGGATATTATAGGACTTGCCTCACAGGATCTTGCTCCTTTGAGATGCTCCCATTTGACTGGCAGTTAGCAGGACAGGCATGACAGCCCATGGTGCTGTCCAGAGTTAGTGTTTGGGGAAAATGGAATGCACCTTGGACCAGGAAAAAAATATATAAGTACACCTATAAATGTATACGTGGGGGCTGTTGTGGTTACAGTCATAATAGTCTAGGTCAGGGGTTGACAGACTTTTTCTGTAAGGTCAGAGGGTAAATATCTTAGGCTTATGAGCCATGCAGTTCCTGTGGCAACTACTCAATTCTGCTGTTGTAGCAGGAAAGCAACCACAGACAGTATGTAAGTGAACAGGCATGGCTGTGTTCCAATCAAACTTTATTTACAAAAACAGTTCGCTGATCCCTGGTCTAGGCCACTCATAGAAGAGCAGATTTCCTTGGATTTGTATAAAATGAAATGAAATAAAATAAAATAGTATTTGATTTCTTTGTAGGGAGATGCAAGAGACAGGCTTAGTGTCCAAGGGCAGCTTATTTTTCCATTGTTCTATTACGCACTATTAGAATACCAGCCTGGATAGCTTCAGTAAATTTATGCTCAGTGGCAGATAGTGCCTAGATTGCCCTAGGCATTATGGCAGGCCTTCACTTGTATAAGCTATTCTTTAGCAGAGACAGCAGCTTTTGGAAGACTTGTAAAGCTTTCATTGCTTTCCTGTGAGATCTCTTCATGTTCATCAGGGAAGATGCAAAGCTGTGTCTGTTTAGTTTTTCCTCAAACATGGAGATCTTTTGGAGCAAGTCAAAATGGTGCAGAGGTTAGCTGGAGATATTGAAATACTTGTATTATTCCGTTCCTGGTGTTGCTAATATTTATATTCTTTTCTTTTAAGCATCTGAAATAATTGAAGGCAAGATGAAGGAACTATCTGAAGAAATCACTACACTCTTACAGAATCCCTCTGTTCTCCGGCAAACATGGGATATAAAGCCTCACAGGGAATCTGATAATACATACTTCTGTGAACCAGAACCAGAGGGGTAGTTTTCTTTTCCCTCCAGAGGCAGCCTTTGGTACTTAAAATATCTGTAGCTGATTAAATTTTTCCCAACAACCTCGCTGGGGAGAAAGTGTGTTCATATTTTGTCCAGTGGATCAGGATGTTAGGATGACGAGCAAGAGTCCAGGTCACTGTGCCTTTGCTGTGATGTATGGAAAGGATGGCAGGGAACATGCCGTAAGTAATTTTGAGTAAGAAAATGAGTCACTGTGTTACCTGGAACTCAGCCACAGATTTGTGTGTGGTCCAAGATCATTTCAGTTTCTCACCCTGTTTATTTCCTGGTAAAAGTAAAATTGAATAGGTCCAAGACACTTGGGGGTGTAATGCTTTGCCTCAGACACAAAATTTAAGGGGGTTCCAAAAAACTCAGGAATCAAGATCAGTAATACAGTTTGAGTATTCCTTATGTGAAATGCTTGGGGCTGGAAGTGTTTTGAATTTCAGATTTTGGAATACTTGCATATACATGAGATATCTTGGGGATGAGACTCAAGACTAAACATGAAATTCATTTATGCTTCATATACACCTTATACACATAGCCTAAAGGTAATTTTATACAATATTTTAAATAATTTTGTGCATGAAACAGAGTTTCGACTGCATTTTGACTGTGATTTCTGGAATGAGATCAGGTATGGAATTTTCCACTTCTAGCATCATGTTGGCATTCAAAAATTTTGGAATTTTGGAGCATTTTGGATTTTGGATTTTCAGATTAGGGATGCTCAACCTGTATATATACATTTTAATCGATGTGAAATTCACATAACATAGAATTAACCATTTTGAAGTGAACAATTCGGTTGCATTCACTGATGCTGAGCAACCACCACCTTTAACTATTTCCAAAACATTTTCATCACTCCAGAATATATGCCCGTACACACTAGCAGTCACTCCCTATTTTCCCCTCCACCTGTCCACTGGCAACCACTGATCTCCTTTTTATTTCTGTGGCTTTTTCTATTCTGGATATTTCATGTAAGTGGAATTATACAATATATGTGGTCTTTTGTCTCTAGCTTCTTCTGAGACAGTAGGAAGGGGGCTTGGCTTTGGCTCATCTCCGCTAGAGCATTTTTTCATGCATTCCCACTGATCACAAAACCCATACTACTACCTCATTGACACCATACCTGCTAACCTCGAGGCTTTAGTCATACAAAGAAAATGGCCTTTCTAGATTGTTCTTCTGTGCTCTCATAATGCTTAACCATGTCTTTTACTTAAACAATTCCAGGAACTGGCCTTAGGAGATCCAAAATAGGGAGCCAAGATTGCAGAGTGTCCCATCTTGGGAGGGAATGCTGAATAATTGATTGATTTACAGCCTTGTTGCTGCTGGCCAGACCACCCGGTGGCCCATTACTCGAGATAATCATCACAACCAGATGATGCTAACCTATATCCTCTACCCTTCGCGTGCTTTGTCTGGGAAAAGTCTTTTGACCCCATGTCAATTTCTATTGCATTGAGAGACCAAGAGCCCCTGGTCAGTCAGGCTTCCATTTAGCATGATGTTTGCAAGGTTTACCCATGTTGTAGCATGTGTCAGAACTTCATTTCTTTCTGTGGCTGAATAAAATTCCATTGTATGAATATACCACATTTGTTTCCACCTTTTGGTTATTGCAAATAGTAATACTTGAACAATCACATGCAAATGTTTGTTGGAGTGCCTGTTTTTAATTCTTCTGGGGTATATGCCTAGGAGTGGAATTGCTGTGTCATATGCAATTCTAACTTCTGAAGAAGGATCAGTAATATTTTAATGCAATATTATTTTAAAAAATCAAAATTAGGCCAGGTGTGGTGGCTCATGCCTGTAATCCCAGCACTTTGGGAAGCCAAGACGGGCAGATCATGAGGTCAGGAGTTCGAGACCAGCCTGGTCAACATGGTGAAACCCCGTCTCTACTAAAAATACAAAAATTAGCCAGGCATGATGGCCCATGCCTGTAATCCCAGCTACTCGGGAGGCTAAAACAGGAGAATTGCTTGAGCCCGGGAGGCGGAGGTTGCAGTGAGTTGAGATCCCACCATTGCACTCCAGCCTGAGTGACAAGAGCAAGACTCCGTCTCAAAAAAAAAAAAAAAAAAAAAAAAGTTCTATAATCTGCAGTATCATATATGGTAGGGACTAGGCACACATGGCTACTGAGCACTTGCAGTGTGACAGGTGCAAGTGAGGAATAGAATTTTAAATTTTATTTCATTTTAACTGGTTTAAATTTAGATAGCCACTGTGGCTTGTGGCTACCATATTGGACAGTGCAGTTTAAAAATTTTCCTCTCTTCTTGGGAGGCCAAAGCGGGCAGATCACTTGAGGTCAGGAGTTTGAGACCATCCTGGCCAACATGGAGAAACCGCGTCCCTACTGAAAATATAAAAAATTAACCGGGCATGGTGGTGGGCGCCTGTAATCCTGGTTACTCAGGAGGCTGAGACAGGAGAATTGCGTGAACCTGGGAGGCGGAGGTTGCAGTGAGCCCAAATCATGCCACTGCACTCTACCCTGGGTAAAGGACTGAGACACTCTCTTAAATAAACAAATAAATTAAAAATTTCCCCTGTTGAAAAGTAACAAGACACATAGGGACATGTCTGTATTTTATGCCACTTCATACAATTTAACATGCAAGACTCTAATATCTGATAATTCTTCCCTGTGAGAAACATGTGTGTGTGTTTGTGTGTATAAAAGATTACTTAAAAAGATAGATTAGTCCTAAGATACAGCTGGATGTCTTGAATTAAATGAAAATATACCCAGATACATCTAGCTTTTGACTTAAGTTTGTTCTGTGTGAAACAGAAATGAATCCAGCATAGAGTAGCGCTCACAGCCCATATGCAGCACAGAGTACACTCAAATTTTATTGCATGTGCAAGAGCCACTGTTGGTCTGCATTCAGATGACCCACATTTTATTTCTAGCAGTTGTTTTTTATTGGCAGATGAATGTCCTAAAATCAGCAAGTTCAGCAGTAACGTATATTTTGATAATTCTGTTCTTGAGTGTCATGGTTTATTTTATTGTCCTACCCCCAGTCTCTGAACACATAGGAAAGACAATTAGTGAACCCAGTCGTTAACCTTGGAGATGAATAAATTCAAGCTGAGCTTCATTTTGTTAAACTCAGCCTGTGCCATTTGGATGTGTTGGCAGAGCTTGGGGCAGACAGCCATCAGATAGGAAATGAGAGCTGTTAGGTTAGAAACAGGCCCGCCCAAGTCCACTTGCTAATGTGGGTAGGAAATTATACTTGGCATAGGAAACAATTCAGAAAATCATACACTTAGCAGTTTTTATTGGTTCTTTGTGTTTCCATGACTTTTTGAGGAGATACCAAGTTATGAATATATAACCCCTATCAATAGCAACATCTTATATTTTTGTATAGTTTTCAGAGCAAGTTTATACAGTTTAATTTGACTCTCAAAACATTTTGGTGAGTTTGGAGGTATTATTGCCACTTTTTCTAGACTCAGAAGTCAATGACTTGTCCAAAGGTACGTGGCTCATAAATAGTATAACCCGGAGTGTCGGGGGAAGACATGAGCCCACTGTATTCTTCCCTAGGCTTGGAGATGGGGAAGGAAGTGGGTGTAAAATCTGGCACCCAAGCAAATGAAGTTTCCTCAGTTCTTTGGCCCTTGTCACTTGTGTTAGGGGACATGCCCTAGTGGGTCCTACTGCCCTACCTGCAGCAAGCTTAAACCCCACCCTGTGCCCTGAGCTAGTATAATGGGAATTCTGGCTTCACCTTGAAGGATCTATGTGCCAAGTAAGTCACTTGAACATCCTTGACCTTCATTTCATCTCAGATAGGGAGTTGAGTGCAACTTCCAAATCCCCTTTCTTGGCTAATTCTATGACAAAATGTTGCATGGAACCAGGAAGGATTCTTCATTTGAGCAGGGAGAGTGCATGGATAGGATGTATCAACTTCTTTGGCTGTTGTTTTTTTCCCCCAAATATTGTTCAGTTATTCCTATGTACCAGTAGAAGTGATTTCTCTGAACTGAAGTCTAACTAGGAGGTATCTTTCTACTTGATTGGTTTTCAGGGTATGTTGTTTTATATGTTTATCTAACATATGTTGTCTTTTCTGCCAATTCTGAATCTTCTGTCTCCTCTCTTTATTCTAGTGCTCCGTCCCCACCACCTACGCTGTTTTTGTTCAAAAGTCAGAGAAGGGAGTGAGCATGCAAATCAGGAAACAGATTGTCTTTTTGTCTATACAGATTTGTCTATTATTTTGTTTATTTATTAATATTCAGTCAGTATGTTTAGAGTGAAATCTTTCGTTTCTAGTCTATCAGCATAGGGTTTCTCCAATTGTTCCCTTTCCTCAAAAAAAAAAAAAGAAAAAAAAGGTAACATTTCACCTGTTAGGGAATGCAGACTTTTTTTTTTTGAGATAGAGTCTTGCTCTGTCGCCCAGGCTGGAGTGCAGTGGTGCGACCTCGGCTCACTGTAAGCTCCGCCTCCTGGGTTCACGCCATTCTCCTGCCTCAGCCTCCCGAGTAGCTGGGACTACAGGCG
>NW_012115021.1:4668954-4670198 GCF_000951035.1 Colobus angolensis palliatus
CACCTCCTTCACCTCCCCCAGTCCTTACCCCATTCCCTGACATTCTTATCTAGTATACTTTCTAATTTTTCCTGTTGGATGTGCTTCAGATGACTTAGTTGTTGGTTACATTTAAAGCTTTCTAATACTAATTTAAATATTTTAACTGTTCAGTTAATTTATTTGTGGTGGTTTTGCCCACCCACCCCCCCACACTTTTTTTTAATGCCATAAGGTATTACGGCCTTATTTTGTAAGATGCCACAGAAAATTCATCTACCAAGCACATACAAAAATGAAATGAGTAATTCTGGTAAACAAAAAAATTAAAGAGCTTTAGGACTCCACTTGCTAAAATTACAGCTTGAAGATCACAAGAGGCGCCAAATGAAAAGCCCACACGCATGGTAGGTTAAAAGCTGGAATAGGCCTCATAGAGAGGGGGTTGGAAGCTCGGAGGCAACACTTTTAACATCACAAAGGGGTAGTCAGTCTGGCTTAAATGGAAGTTTTCAATTTTAATGATTGTGATTTCTAAAGTCACTTGTAAAAGAGTGCTTTCCTGTGGGCTAATGATGCATGTAAACAGGACCAGAAAGACAAAGACGAGCACTTAAGAAACAATAAACCATCCTGTCTCCTTGAACTTGGAATGTAGGGAGGCACAGAAGGACAGTAGCATGACTGTTTAGAATATAGGTACTGGAACAAGAGTGAGACATGAGCACATAGAAAGTTACTATAAATCATTCTCAACAAATGTTCCTTGAGCCAGGCATGGTAATAGGGGTCCCAATCCAGACCCCAAGAGAGGGTTCTTGGATCTCACGCAAGAAAGAATGTGGGGCAAGTCCATAGAATAAAGTTTATTAGAGAAGTAAAAGAGACAAAAGAATGGCTACTCCATAGACACAGCAGCGGCGCAAGCTGCTGACCGGGTATACTTGTGGTTATTTCTTGATTATATGCTAAATAAAGGGTAGATCATTCATGAGTTTACTGGGAAAGGGGTGGGAAATTCCTGGAACTGAAGGTTCCTCCCTTTTTTAGACTACATAGGGTAACTTCTGAACACTGCCATGGCATTTGTAAGCTGTCATGGTGCTAGTGGAAATTTCTTTAAGTACACTAATGCATTATAATTTGAGTATAATGAGCAGTGAGGATGACTAGAGGTCACTTTTGTTACCATCTTGGTTTTGGCTGGCTTCTATACCGCATCTTGTTTTATGGTCAGAGTTTTTTTTTTTTTTTTTTTGAGACGG
>NW_012115021.1:4670828-4678504 GCF_000951035.1 Colobus angolensis palliatus
GACCTCGTGATCCGCCTGCCTCGGCCTCCCAAAGTGCTGGGATTACAGGCGTGAGCCACCGCGCCCGGCCCAGAGTTTTTATGACCTGTATCTTGTGATACCAGTCCTGCCAACCTCCTATCTCATCCTGTAACTAAGAATGCCTAACCTCCTGGGAATGCAGCCCAGTAGGTCTCAGCTTTATTTTATCCAGCCCCTATTCAAGATGGAGTCACTCTGGTTCAAATGCCTCTCACAGTGTCAGGTGCTGGGGGTGCAGTGGGGAGTAACCTCAGATAGAATAGAAAAGGAACTCAGTTCCTTTTTCACATTTTTTTTTATTCTTTTCTTGCCTCACTGATCACAAGACCCACACCACTGCCTGGCTGACAATCGGTTTTAGATAAGGCTCTAGGCTTACAAAGAAAATAGCCATTCATCTGTGCTCATAATGTTTAACCATGCCTTTTACTTAAAAGAATTCCAGGAACTGGCCTTAGGAAATCTAAACATCAAACTGAGGTTGCAGAGTGTCCCATCATGGGAAGGGAAGGAACCCTGAACAATTCACTTGCAGCCTTGTTACTGCTGGCCAGACCCCCAGGTGGCCCATTACTCAAGATAACCATCACAACTGGATATGCTAACCAGCGTCCCCTACCCATTAGGTGCTTTGCACAGGCCAGCCTGCATACCCTACCCATGATACCAATTCCTGTGTTTGCTTAATAAAAAAAATCCCTACCACCTTTTCAGGGAGTCAGCTTGAGGGTCCTTGTACCTATGGTGTCTCCCCTGCACTCGAGCACAAGCCCCAAGATAAAAGCCTTGTCTGGGAAATCTGCTTGTCCCCATGTTAATTTTTATTACATGATGGGCCCAAGAGCCTGTTATCTGTAATAAACCTGCCTTCAGACCTGACCCCCTCTTGGGGGAAGGCAGGCTTTAAACAAATTTCCCTATAGAGGGAAATAAGTACTTAATTATATTAATAATTGTGATATATTTAGAGGCTATGACACTATCAAAGAACAAGGATAAGGGGGCTTGAGAGAGAGTGTAAAATGGGGTCCCATCAGAAACTAGAGAGCCAAGGACAGCCTCCTGAACAAAGCAGGTAAATATTTTACCTGGTTGTGTGTGTGGTCACACAGTGCAAAGACAATGGGCCGAGAGCTCTGAGACCCAGTGGGGATGTGCTTTTCCTGACTGACAGGACAGTTGGGTGAATGGTGGCACTGTTTCAATGCTATCTTCATCTGCTTGATGTCAGCCTACAAATGTCAATGAAGTGAAAGTGTAGGCTAAGTGACAATTAAGAATGGAGTTAGGGCCGGGCGCGGTGGCTCAAGCCTGTAATCCCAGCACTTTGGGAGGCCGAGACGGGTGGATCACGAGGTCAGGAGATCGAGACCATCCTGGCTAACACGGTGAAACCCCGTCTCTACTAAAAAATACAAAAATCTAGCCGGGCGAGGTGGTGGGCGTCTGTAGTCCCAGCTACTCAGGAGGCTGAGGCAGGAGAATGGCGTAAACCCGGGAGGCAGAGCTTGCAGTGAGCTGATATCCGGCCACTGCACTCCAGCCCTGGCAACAGAGCGAGACTCCGTCTCAAAAAAAAAAAAAAAAAGAATGGAGCTATGGAGTTAGGGTTGGGCATGGTAGCTCATGCCTATAATCCCAACATTTTGGGAGGCTGAGGCAGGAGGATCACTAGCTTGGGCAATATAGTGAGACCCCGTCTCTATGAAAAAAAAAAAAAAATTAGCTGGGCATGGTGGTGCATGCCTATACTCCCAGCTACTCGAGAGGCTACGGTGGGAGGATCACTTGAGCCTGGGAGGTCAAGGCTGAGGTGAGCTGTGATGACGCCACTGCACTCCAGCCTGGGAGACAGAGTGAGACCGTCTTAAAAAAAAACAAACAAAAAAGAGCTAGATGGCTTATAGAGAAAACAAACAAGCAAACAAGAATGGGTCCCTTCCAATCTAATTGTCACTTTTTTTGCTGTATTTCCTTCTTGCACTTTCTATTTTGTTAAAATAAGTACTAACATACACATCTGTACTCTGTTAAAGTCAGTACCAGACATTGGCCCTCACCACCATTTCTCCTACAGCTAAGGTTCTGCAACCCAAAGGTGCCATAGAAAATCAGGTAAGATACTTAGAAATGTGTAGGGGAGGGCTGGGTGTGGTAGCTGACGCCTGTAATCCCAGCACTTTCGGAGGCCGAGGCAGGTGGATCATGAGGTCAGGAGTTCAAGACCAGCCTGGGCAACATGGTGAAACCCTGTCTCTACTAAAAGCAGAAAAAAATTAGCCAGGTGTGGTGGCACGCGCCTGTAGTCCCAGGTAGTCGGGAGGCTGAGGCAGGATAATTGCTTGAACCTGGGAGGTGGAGGTTGTAGTGAGCCAAGACCACGCCATTGCACTCCAGGCTGGGCAACAGAGTGAGACTCCGTTTCAAAAAAAAAAAAAAAAAATGTGTAGGGGAGGAAAAATATTTTTTCTCTCTTCCCATTCTAAGTTCATGGCTGAGGCCCTATAACAGAAGACAGATTAATGAGAGAAAAGTGTACAAATTTTTTAAAGTTTTATGTGACACATGAACCTTCATAAGAAAATGAAGACCCAAAGAAACAGTTAAAGCTGAGTGTTTTTTATAGTAGGTTTGGTGAAGAGTGGAGATTGTGAATTCCGAAAATCGGAGACAGGTCTCAGTGAATTTAGAAAGCTTATTTTGCCAAGGTTGAGGACGTGCACCCATGATACGGCCTCAGGAGGTCCTGATGACATGTGCCTAAGGTGATCAGAGCACAGCTTGGTTTTATACATTTTAGGGAGACATGAGACATCAATCAGTATGCGTTAAGATGTACATTGGTTCAGTCTGGAAAGGTGGGACAACTCGAGGCAAAGGCGTGTTGAACCCAGAAAAATTTGAGACAGGTCCCAGTCAATTTAGAAAGTTTATTCGGCCTTCTTAAGACATTTCTAATATTACTTTACCAATAGTTTTAAAGCTAGCTTATTTATTAAAGATTTTACTTAAGTTACATAAACTTGAAAAAGCATTTGACTAGTGTTTTCTTTTTTCTTTATAAAGTATTTGATTCAAGCGCTTTATTTTTATTTATTTATTTATTTTTTTTGAGACGGAGTCTCGCTCTGTGGCCCAGGCTGGAGTGCAGTGGCCCTGATCTCAGCTCACTGCAAGCTCCGCCTCCCGGGTTTACACCATTCTCCTGCCTCAGCCTCCGGAGTGGCTGGGACTACAGGCGCCCGCCACCTCACCCGGCTAGTTTTTTTGTACTTTTTTAGTAGAGACGGGGTTTCACCGTGTTAGCCAGGATGGTCTCGATCTCCTGACCTCGTGATCCGCCCGCTTCGGCCTCCTAAAGTGCTGGGATTACAGGCGTGAGCCACCACGCCCGGCCAGAGCCTTTTTAAAAAATTAATTTTTGTTGGGGATTTCCCTGTGGGGCTACTGCCACTGGGGTTAACCCCCTAGACACTCCCATGAAGCCCCTGGTCACCTGGGGCACCTTTTGGCTGGGAGGAGCAAATGTCCTTTCTTTTTGGAGCTGAGAAAACCCAGTCTCTCATTTACCTATGAAAACAATAGTTCAGTTCCTCAAGCAAATGAGCACAGACAAGCTGAATTGAGATTAATTTTGGGAGAAAAAGCAATAGAGAAGTCACCTTAGAATGCATGCCTGAACTAGAATTAAGATCCTTAACAAATTCCTAGGAGAGAAATAAAACAGCCAAGACCACTTCCTGTAAGATGTGCTCAGCCACCCCTACTTTGTAGCTCTTGTCCGCCATTACACACACCAAAGTCAAATCCTCTCACAGTATGTGGTAATCTCTGGTACCTCCAAAGGCAAAGAGGTCAGGCCAGCCAATACAGGAAAAGAGAGCTTTCATTCTTTTTTTTTTTTTTTTTTTTTGAGACGGAGTCTCGCTCTGTCGCCCGGGCTGGAGTGCAGTGGCCGGATCTCAGCTCACTGCAAGCTCCGCCTCCCGGATTTACGCCATTCTCCTGCCTCAGCCTCCCAGGTAGCTGGGACTACAGGCACCCGCCACCTCGCCCAGCTAGTTTTTTGTATTTTTTAGTAGAGACGGGGTTTACACCATGTTATCCAGGATGGTCTCGATTTCCTGACCTCGTGATCCACCCTTCTCGGCCTCCCAAAGTGCTGGGATTACGGGCTTGAGCCACCGCGCCCGGCCGAGAGCTTTCATTCTAAGAAGAGTCTGTCCATGACTCTTGAAACTCCGCAAAGAAAACGGAACACCCCCCACAAAGAGGTAAGTGGCACCTTTGTTCTGAATTTTTTAAAGGGGTTCAAGTCATTAGAAGCCTTCTCTAGATTTTTTGGTACTGCAGATGGCAAAGGGAAGGAGGTATAGGATGGAAGAAAAGTAAACGAAAGAACTTTTTTGTTTTTTTAAAGACAGGAAGCAAACACAGAAACCAAGGGCATCGTTTTTTGGTTTTGTTGTTGTTGTTTTGTTTTTTATTTCTCTTTTGCAACTGCAAGGAATTTGGGCCAAATTAGAGAGGCTTTGTTACCCATAATTCAGAATTCTCACTCAGATTTGACTAAGTAGAATTAGTCAAATCTGATGGGCGAAAGACCGGAACAAACAACAATAAAAAACCCTCAACATGATCACTGAGTGCTCTAATGGTGAAGACAAATTAAGACCAGCTGGTAGTTAAACTTTAACCAACAAAACCCCAATTCAGCTCCTTACCTAGGGATGGGTCTCAGGCTGAAGACTGCTTTCTACCATCCTAGAAGCAGGGAAAAATACCTCAAACTCATCTTCCTTGCTGGGAGTGAGTCAAACTATAAAGGAGTTACCTGCCTTCCATTGTCATGGAAACAGGAAATTCTACCTTACTTGTTGGAAGCAAGGAAAACTACAAAAAAAAAAAAAAAAAAAAAAGGAGTTGTATAGCAAAAAAAACTTGATCTTAAGCAAACTTTGGGGATTCTCTGGAGGGGGTGCTTCCAGACCTCAGCAAATTGTCCTATTGATTTGAGCCATAAAGTTAGCTCAGGCTGGTATAAGCACTGATAGGAGATTTGCCTAAGGCTAGGGGCATCTCCACACAGAATTCCTTCATGATTGTCAAAATATGAACCCCCAAAGTCTGACACAAGTCTCAGTTAATTTAGAAAGTTTATTTTGCCAAGGTTGAGGACATGTGCCCATGACACAGCCTCAGGAGGTCTGACAATGCGTGCCCAAGGTGGTTGGGGCACAGCTTGGTTTTATACGTTTTAGGGAGACATGAGACATCAGTCAACATATGTAAAATGAAGGCTGGTTCCATCCGGAAAGGCAGGACAACTGGAAATGGGGAGGAGGCTTCCAGGTCACAGGTAGGTGAGAGACAAATGGTTGCATTCTTTTAAGTTTCTGATTAGCCTTTCCAAAGGAGGCAATGAGATATGCATTTATCTCAATGAGCAGAGGGATGACTTTGAATATAATGGGAGGCAGGTTGGCTCTAAGCAGTTCCCAGCTTGACTTTTCCGTTAGCTTAGTGATTTTGGGGCACCACGATTTATTTTCCTTTCACAAGATTAATGGAGAAATATGATAGGGCAAAGAGTATCATCTGGGGTAATGAACTGGGAGAACTTAGCAAGGCCTGTTCATTCACATTCCTCTCTGTGTCCCTGTGTCTTCAGAGATAAGAATGTTTCTTTGCACCAGGTCTAGGGAGGGCACCTCTCACCTAGGGTCTTATGACCTCTGTCAGAGGAGAAGGTCAGGGAAAGGTCAGAGAGACCTTCCTGCTGTTGTAGTGTCCTCAAATTTCTTCAACTTCAAATACTTGATATGCTAAAGTGACATATTTTGGGGTAGTGTGTCCTGAACCCCATCACAAGCAGCTTCTTTTTTAAAAAAATAATTTCAACTTTTATTTTAGATTTGGGGGTACATGTGCAGGTTTGTTTCTTGGGTATATTCCATGATGCTGAGGTTTGGGGTACAAATGATGCCATCACCCAGGCAGTGAGCATAGTACCCAATTGGTAGTTTTTCTGTGTTTTCTCCCACACTCTCTCCCCAGTCTAGTGGTCCCCAATGTCTATTGTTCCCATCTATTTTCATATGTACCCAATACAAGTAGCTTCTGATCTTTGAGACTGATATCCCTGAATATCACTAAAAGATGACAGTAAATTCCGTGGACATCATTCAGTTTCATTGCTCCTGAGTGAGGCCCACTTTCCATCCCTGTGGCTTTGTCAGTATTACCTGCTTCCTCTGAGACAAGTAACAGTGAAAAGCTGGAGAATTCAGTTGATACCGTTTGATCATAGAGCTCATTTTTAAGCTTGAGTGTTGTCTTAAACTTTCATCTTTCTCTTCAACAAGAAATTGTTTTGAAGATAGATGTATTGCTTTGATTTGTTTTCTCTGAGGGAGACTATGCTTTTGGTCAACATTCTGGGAGAATTCTGTAGAGTAAGATAAAAGCGTAGAACCTGGAGGTTGGAGCCAGCATCCCAGGAAACTCAAGTTTTCCAGGCTAGATCATCCTCTCAAGGGGATTCTCTGAGCTAGAGAAACCTCGTCACATGCCACAGACCAGGGTGATGAGTCTACTTGTCATGATAATCACTTCTGTAGAGAATTTAATGGTAAGAGATTGATATTTGGATAATTTATATGATATACATTTCTGGAATAGCAATTTCTGAGTTGATTTGCACAAGTATGTATTGTTTCAATGTTTTCAGAGGTACAAAGATGCAAAAGTAATTTTCAACCCAGAATGAGACTTCTTTGTTGCCACCATTGATTCATACCAAGATTTCTGATAGGATGAGATGTTTTTTTCGTGGCTTTTGAAACATCTTTGCTTTTCTGAGGGACTATCACAGACTCCATGGTTTTATCTCATAAACTAGATGTTTTTCTCCTGTCCTACCATTATCTTTCCTTTTTTCCAAACTTCCTAAGCATAATTCTTTTTTTTTTGAGCTGGAGTCTTGCCCTGTTGCCCAGGCTGGAGTGCAGTGGCATGATCTTGGCTCACTGCAACCTCTGCCTCCCGGGTTCAACAGTTTCTCCTGCCTCAGCTTCCCAGGTAGCTGGGATTACAGTCATGCACCTCCGTGCCTGGCTAATTTTTTCTATTTTTAGTAGAGATGGAGTTTCACTGTGTTGGCCAGGATGGTCTCGAACTCCTGGCCTCAAGTTATCCGCCTACCTCAGCCTCCCAAAGTGCTGGAATTACAGGCGTGAGGCACTGTGCCCAGCCCTAAGCATAATTCTTTACTTGAATTAAAAGATTTATTTTAACCTGTTTAAGAATGAAAAAGTAAAGAGCATGATTACAAATTCTGTATCGTACAAAGGAGGCGTTATTTAAAGATGTGACTTCCCCCCACCTCCTACCGCCAACAGGCTCAAGCCTGCCTATTTTTGTAAATAAAGTTTTATTGGAACACAGCCACACCCATTCCTTTATGTCTTGTCTATGGCTGCTTTCATGCTACAAAAGGAGAATAGTTGATACAGAGATTCACAAAGCCTAAAACTTTTACTATCTGACCCTTTACAGGAAAAGTTGGTCAACTGCTGATCTAAAGGGTGTGATGTGAGAAAATCTTTCTCAAGGCTTCAATAGAATCCAAGTTTTAAAAACCCTTTTTCTTTTTT
>NW_012115021.1:4678743-4685715 GCF_000951035.1 Colobus angolensis palliatus
CCAGGATGGTCTCGATCTCCTGACCTCATGATCCGCCCGTCTCGGCCTCCCAAAGTGCTGGGATTACAGGCTTGAGCCACCGTGCCCGGCCTAAAAACCCTTTTTCTATATAGTGAAGATAGTCTCTTAAAACGGTTTTAAAAGAATGTACGACACGAGGTTCCAAAATAAAAGGTCACAGAAAAGTCTCTCTTTAACCTCTGTCCTCAACTACTTTGTTCCCTTCCCTGGACATCATGTTACCAGATTGTTTTGGGTTCTTCTAAAGACATATCATGCAAAGATGATTTTTTTTCCCATATTGTTTAAGCAGCATTCTTATTTCAGATGAGATTCTACTTCTCTATTTAGTGAAAAAGATAACTATGAGAGATACTAAGGAAAAATGTACAGGGAAAAGGTTAATAATTAGTTCAGACTGTCACAGGTATTGTGCACATACTGATGGGCTTGACTCTGAGTGATGCAGCAGAGAATACAGAAGACCTGTAAGATATGATCCAGCTGGGGAAGGCCTTAATACAATGCTTGAACCAAATCCTGAGAGATGAGTAGGAATAGAGTAGATGCATCATTGTATTATAAATGCAGGCAAGACCAATTATTGGCTAGCATCCCAGACACTTCCCAAAGATGCTCCTGAGGTCCAGTGTGTCCAGCTTCTCAAAAAATGCTGCCCAGAATCAGCATCCTGAAGTCATGAGTCACTGTGAAAGCTGTCACTCTCCTCATTAACAGGCAGAGACATCCCAGGTTTTAGAAGAGCTCCAAGATCCCCTTTCTCTTTCCTTCTTTACGCTAGCTGCTCTGTAGACCTATGCTGTCCAAAAAATACAATGTGAGTCACCCGCATGCATTACTCTAAATTTTCTAGCAGCCATGTTAAAAAGTAAAAAGAAAGAGGTGGGTCGGGCACAGTGGCTCATGCCTGTAATCCCAGTACTTTGGGAGGATGAGACGGGCAGATCACTTGAGGTCAGGAGTTCAAGATCAGCCTGGCCAACAGGATGAAACCTCGTCTCTACTAAAATACAAAAACTAGCCAGGCGTGGTGGCACGCACCTGTAGTCCCAGCTACTCGGGAGGCTGAGGCAAGAAAATCACTTCAACCGGTAGAGGTTGCAGTGAGCTAAAATTGCGCCACTGCATTCCAATCTGAGAGACAGAGTGAGACTCTGTCTCCAAAAAAAAAAAAAAAGAAAAGAAACAAGTGAAATTACTTTTAGTAATTGAGTAATTTTAACCCAATATATTTAAAACATAGATTCCAACATGTAATCAATATAAAATTTACTAATGGGATATCTTACATTCCTTTTCCCATATCAAGTCTTCAAAACTTGGTGTAAATATGACACTTCTAGCATATCTAAATTCAGACTAGCCACATTTCAATGCTCAATAGCCACATATGGTAATGAAATGGGAAAAGTTCCCTTGTCCCCCTTGCAGAGTGTGCCATAGGGTTGTGGCTTGCTTCTTCGGTGCCCTGCTTGTCGTACCCCTAGGGGAAGCATGCAGATGGGCAGGTCGTGGAGAGCGTGGGCTCCAACCCCACAGTAGCATCTAGGGTTGAGCGTTTACAACTCCCGAAGCCCCAGTGGGCATGTGTTACAATGTGTTCTTTCAGTCTTGCCGTCCACAGGCGGCTGGTGTTAATCAGCTCAATTAGACCCTCTGTCTTATTGCAAGGACAGAGGGCTTTCTGTATCCCCAGTTCTTGCCTTAGTGTACTGGAAAAATCGGATCACATGTAGGCTTTATCGAATGGCAGAAGTAGCTCTCAGCAGATGGATGGGGAGCGAGAAGGGGGATGGAGTGGGAAGGTGGTTTTCCCCTGGAGTCAGGCTGCTCCGATTGCCCTACACTGAACTCCGCGTCATCCCATCATTCTGCAGTCCATGGCTTGCCAGAGTCTGTCAGTGTGTTCTTCTGCTGGTGCGTTTTTCTGCCCCTCTGCTTCTCTAGATGTCCAGCCGCTTGTGTGCTCTTCTGCTGGTGTGTTCCTAGCTGCTTGTGTCTCTGCCCACTAGGGTCTCAGGGGTTTTATGGGCACAGGATGGGGGCATGGTGGGCCGGGGCAGTCTTGGGAAACGCAACATTTGGGCATGAAAACAGAAATGCCTGTGCTAACCTAGGTCCATGGGTACAGGCCTGGGGGTGGAGCCCTTGCCAGGGACCCCAGCCTTCTCCTCCCAGCACTTCCCTGTCCTCCTACCATGTCAGTAAGTAACAACAGACTAAAAAGCACAGCTTTAGACTCTGTATAAAAGGAATGTGCAGTGTTAAAGAAAAATGATTCAATGTCACTTGTTAAACAACAATAAGGAAGGGCCTGGCACCATGGCTCATGCCTATAATCCCAGCACTTTAGGAGGCCAAAGCAGAAGGATTGCCTGAGCCCAAGAGTTTGAGACCAGCCTGGGCAACATGGCAAAACTCTGTCTCTATACAAAGTACAAAAATTAATCAGGCATGGTGGTGCATGCCTGTAGTCCCAGCTACTCGGGAGGCTGAGGTAGGAGAGTCACTTGAGACCAGGGAGGTTGAGGTGCAGTAAGCCATGACTGCCCCACTGCACTCCAGCCTGGGCGACAGAGTGACACCCTGTTTCAAAACAACAACAACAACAAAAAGAATAAGGCAGACTTTATTCAAGGGGAGGGGGACTATCATGATAGGTGTAGTGATCACTGCTATGGGGTCTTGCTTTGGGGGAGAGAGATTGGGCTCAACTCCAACAAGGACAAGGGGTGATTTGTAACCAAGGGTCAGAGAGGGGTCAGTAGATGGAATATTACTAAGAGGAAACACTGGGGTAAATGGGATTCTTCTAGACCCAACAGAATTCTTGCTGAAGGCAGGGCAGGGTTGTAAAATATCGAGGGTGGTAAGATACCAAGGGTGGAGGGTTTTCACTAAACTGACTTAGCAGGATTCTTGTGCAAACTGAATTCCACAAGGACAGAGAGGGAAGCCCAAGGTCAGGCCTAGTTGAGCAGAGGGTTCAGAGGAGCTTGACTGTAGTTAAGGAGAGAGTCTTTGTCAGCAGATCTACCACTTGCTCATGGCAGAACCCCTGGGTATAATTCACAAAGCACGAGAATATATACTAAAATCCTAAGGCATCTAACCTTTGGTTATGTATATTTCTGTGTTTGGGATGAAACCAGTATAAAATGGCCATGTATGAGGCCTGGTATTGGGCCCAGTAATCTGTCATCTTTCTTGTTTCTTCCAGCAGCTCCCCAGGACCCCTAGCCCTACCACACAGCCTCTGGGTTTTGACAAAGTGCTTGCTTCCCTTAGAACTCTCTAGATGCTGAATAGCATTTTCTTTTTTTTTTTTGAGACAGGGTCTTGCTCTGTTCCCCAGGCTGGAGTGCCGTGGTGTGATCTAGGCTCACTACAACCTCCATCTCCTGGGGTCAAGTCATCTCAGTCTCTGGAGTGGCTGGGACTACAGGTGCATGCCACCATGCTCAGCTAATTTTTTAGAGTTTTGTAGAGACGGGGTCTCACCGTATTGCCCAGGCTAGTCTGAATAGCATTCTTGAAGAGGAAAAAGACATGGGTTAATTGAGTTTGCTGTTCTAGCATCTGCCACTCTCTACCCAAGACCATTGTAGGGGAAATTTACTTGGCAGGTTCTTTCAGAGTCCCCTTAAGAAGGTTTGCAAATAACGAGTACTTTCTGCATTTGAAGGAGAATAAGCATTTGACAGCAAAATCTACTGATTGCCAGTGTTTTACTTCTGTATTTCATCCTTGATTTGGACATAGTTTAGAAGAAGCCAGGCTTTTTTGGCAAGCTTCAGATGGAAACTACCATTGATGAGCAAATTTGGCCCTTCTCATCATTACGACTAAAGAAAATGGAGGTTTTTAACAAAGAAATATTGAGACACATGGATCATTCAGTTCATCAACAAACCTTTTTTTGAGTCAACTTTGCCAGTAGGGTGCTAGACAGTGTAATACAAAGGTGACTTAGACCCCTGTGTTCAGAGAATTCTGTCTTATTTTCAGGGCAGATAGGGAGAGATTCACATATGAGTAACATCTGAATCTTTCAAGAGTGCTTCAATGTGGTTGGGTGTGGTGGCTCATGCCTATAATCCCAGCACTTTGGGAGGATGAGACAGGAAGATCTCTTCAGCCCAGGAGTTTGAGACCAGCCTGGGCAACATATGGAGACTCTGTCTCTACAAAAAAAATAAAAAATAAAAAATTAGCTGACCATGGTGGTGCATGCCTGTAGTCCCAGCTACTTGAGAGGCTGAAGTGGGAGGATGGCTTATACCTGGGAGGTCGAGGCTACAGTGAGCTGTGATTGTACCACTGCACTCCAGCCTGGGCAACAGAGCAAGACCCTGTCTAAAAAAAAAAAAAGTACTTCAGTAGAGGGATAGAATAATGGCTTGGCATCTTACTGGGTAAGTAAGTGATCATGTGGGTGACAGGCTTTCAATATTACTGAGAAAAGCTGTGTAGCTTTTCACATACATGCGGACATGCACAAGAATGATTTACTCCAACCTAGGATATAGATTGGTAGATTTGTGGAATTGTGACATGGTTTATGAAAGGATTCTGTAATAACAATTTTGGCACTTTCAGCATTTATTAAATTTGTAAATTGCACAAGAACCCCTTTCCATGGCTCTCCTGATTCCTGGCTACTTCTGGCTTGATAATAAGTGATTGTATATTAGTGTAATTTTTTTCTAAGCTAAAAGAGAATAATGGTAACCTAGGAAGCCTGCAGCAAGTGGGGAGTCCCTAATGTTAATATATAAAAGTTGTTTTACTATGTCAGTTAACAAGGCAAACCCTAATTGTAGAGTAGAAAATCATTCAAGTGTCTATGTAAATGATGTCTTTCTTAATTTAGAAGTGATATTTGACATTTATTAGAAGTTTGTTTTACATTTGGTATGTAGTCTGGGTCTGTTGACCTCAAGAAAGAGGACATTCTCTCTGGTATGCCAGACCACGTGGCTGGTCCCACAGAAGTAGGAAGCCTGATGTCTGCTATGGACTGCATGTATGTGTCCCCTCCCAGATTCAAGTGTTAAATCCTAATCCCCAGTGTGACGGCATTTGGAGGTGGGCCCTTTGAGAGGTAATTAGGTCATGAGGATGGAGCCCTTATGATGGCATTAATGCCTCTATAAGAAGAGACACAAGAGAGACGATCATTTTCGGCCAAAGGCAAGGTGGTGATCTGCAAACCAGAAAGAGAGGCTTCACCAGACACTGGATCTGCTGGCACCTTGATCTTGAACTTCCCAGCCTCCAGGACTGAGAGAAATAAATTTCTATTGTTTAAGCCATCCAACCTATGATATTTTTCGTTACAGCAGCAGAGACTAACACAGTATCCAGAATACATCGTTAGTAACACTATGAAGTACATATATATAATGTTATTTCTCTGTATTGATTAGGGGAATATGAGGGCAAGAATAACCTAATTTCTGGGTTACATCTTGCAAACCCGGGATTCACCAAGGATCTGGTGGCCAAAGCCCACTTCGTGGAGAAGTGATACCTTTTTATTTAAGAGAGATGGGCTTAGTCCTCAAACAGGATACCACTGGCCCAGAGAAGAGCAAATTGCCTGCCCAAGGTGGCTGCCCTGGAAAACTACTGAGGTGATTTGGATAAAAGTCAGCCTCTAGTATCACAGCGTCTTCTTGATCTGAGTGTGGTAGTATGTTTCTATTTTCTCTTCATTTAATCTGAAGCCATGCAATATGAATTGACTGGTTTTAAAATGGCAATTATTTGCTCTTGGTATCTTTCTGGTCTTATAGGAACAGCCTAGCTTAAACTGAATTCTGGCTCCAGGCAGAAATAAGAATTCAGAAAGAGCATCATAGGAAAAACAATATGTAACCTAGAATGCCACTTAGAAATACAGCACACGTCAGGTAAACACAAGATGTTTTTGGTTTGTTTTGCCCTGTTTTCTTGGCTTCCTCAATTGCAGCTTTACTCTTATGCCCGTCAGGAAGGCAGCCATGAGGGCACTTTAGGGGTAAAACTACTTAGAGTTTAAGCCCTAGGAATAGGTTTATTGTGAAGGCAAAACCGCTGTTGGTGGGATTCCACAGCTGTGGGAGAATGCTGAATGCTTATAAATTGGCAAGCCAATCAAGATAATTTACTTATGGTCCACACCTGAAGGTATTTTAGCACTAAATCTTTTGATGTGAAAAGAAAATAGTGAAGAAGGTAAACATCATGGTGTACACTCGTTAAATAACTGAAATGTCTTTTTTTTTTTATAAGGCATCTTTATTTCCCCCTAAAACACACCTGCAAGTGACCTTATTATGCAAGTCAGCAAATCCGGCTGCTGAACACTTTTTAAGCCCCTTTGCCATAGCTTATTTAACCTTAAGAAATCCTATTTTATGACAGTAAACAAAAACAAAGTGGGAAAACTGTAAATAATTTATATGTAACATAGCTATATAAAAAGTAGTAGAAGTATAAATCACCTGTATGTAAAATAGCTATGTGAAATAACTTTAAAAAGCATTCCATTGAGAAAACATTAGGAATATTAACAATGGTTGTCTTTGAGTGGTGGGGAACATGGGTGAACTTTTTTTTCTTTTTCTAAATTTCTTTTCTTTTTTTTTTTTTTTAAAGAATCATCCAGTGAGTCAGTAAAATGTTTAACTTGTGTTATTTATTTAATTAAAAAAAAATCTCTGACACAGCTTAGTTCATCATGCATCTGCATTTACGGCTTACATATTTATGGTCAGTCTAAGCCTTCTGTTTTTGTTTCTGTATTCTCCCCACCCCACCATGTTCTTTTTTTGTTTTTCTGAGACAGAGTCTCGCTCTGTCACCCAGACTGAAGTGCAGTGGTATGATCTCGGCTCATTGCAGCCTCTGCCTCCTGGGTTCAAGCAATTCTTCTGCCTCAGCCTTCTGAGTAACTGGGATTACAGG
>NW_012115021.1:4686745-4688185 GCF_000951035.1 Colobus angolensis palliatus
CAGAGTCTTGCTCTGTCACCCAGGCTGGAGTGCAGTGGTGTGATCTTGGCTCACTGCAACCTCTGCCTTCCTGGTTCATGCCATTCTCCTGCCTCAGCCTCCTGAGTAGCTGGGACTACAGGTGCCCGCCATCACGCCTGGCTAATTTTTTTTGGTATTTTTAGTAGAGACGGGGTTTCACTGTGTTAGCCGGGATGGCCTCGATCTCCTGACCTCGTGATCTGCCTGCCTCAGCCTCCCAAAGTGCTGGAATTACAGGCGTGAGCCACTGCGCCAGGCACAAAGTGGTAGCTCATTGTTGTTTGAATTGACATTTCTGATTGCTGGTGATGTTAACCATTCTGATTTCTACCTTTGTGCACTGCTTCTTCTTAACCTTTGTTTTTTCCCCTTTGACTTCTAGACTTTAAAATGTGTCTGTGCATATATATATATATTTAATAGCCTTATTGAGATATAATTCACATACCATACAATTCACCCACTTAAAAAGCATTGATTGGTTTCAGAATGTTGTGCAACAATCACCACAATCGATTTAAGAACATTTTTGGCCAGGCCGGTGGCTCACGCCTGTAATCCCAACACTTTGGGAGGGCAAGGTGGGAGGATTGCTTGATTCCAGGAGTTCAAGCCCAACCTGGGCGACATAGAGCCTGTCTATGAAAACACAAACAAAACAAAAACATTTTCATCAGCCCCCTAAAAAATGCCATACCCATTAGCAGTCACTTCCCATTTCCCCCAATCCTCCTAGTTCTAGGCAACTGTTTTCTGTCTCCATAATAGATTTTTCTATTCTGGACATTTCAATAAATGAAAATATACAATATGTGGTCTTTGTGACTGGCTTCTTAGCATAAAGTTGTTTTGAGAGAGAAGAATTGAACTAGGAATTTTAACATTTATAAATTATTTACAATTGCTAGATCCTGAGACTACAAATAGAAATATGTATAACAGATACTGGTTTTTTAGATCATCTAATTGGTAAAAGTGACGAAAAAGAGAAAAGAAACAAAACACCTAACTTGTAGAAAATATCTATAATATTAAGCCAAACAAAAAGGTTAACTCACAGTAGTGTATAATATTAGCCCATGTATACTTGCATTAAACAAAGACAGGACTGATGTAAAAGAAAATGTTATTGGCCAGGCGTGGTGGCCTACACCTGTAATCCCAGCACTTTGGGAGGCCGAGGCGAGTGGATTATGAGGTCAGGAGTTCAAGACCAGCCTGGTCAAGATGGTAAAAACCCCATCTCTACTAAAAATACAAAGATTAGCTGGGCGTGGTGGTGCACACCTGTAGTCCCAGCTACTTGGGAGGCTGAGGCAGGAGAATTGCTTGAACCTGGGAGGCAGAGGTTGTGGTGAGCCAAGATCATGCCATTGCACTCCAGCCTGGGCGACAAGAGCGAAACTCCGTCTTAAAAAA
>NW_012115021.1:4688645-4694452 GCF_000951035.1 Colobus angolensis palliatus
AGCCAGGATGGTCTCGATCTCCTGACCTCGTGATCCGCCCGTCTCAGCCTCCCAAAGTGCTGGGATTACAGGCTTGAGCCACCGCGCCCGGCCCAGCACTCTTGTTTTATATATGCAAGTGTTTTTCAAAGTTGAGTGTGCATCAGAATTATCTGGAAGTTCTGTTAAAATACAGATTGCAGGGTCCCACCCTCAGATTTTCTGATTTTATGGATCTGGGTTGGGGCCTAAGAATTTGCATTTCTCGCAAGTCCCCAAGAGATGCCTGTACTGATGTCTGAGGACTATACTTTGAGAACCACTGACTGATCTATACCCTCACCTATTTCTACTGCTACCTGGATTATGTGTAGGAAATCCTAGAAATCATTTCATCTGTAAATATTTCAATATGTATCTCGAGGGAATAAATATAACTGCCATACTGTTATTATATATTTTAAAATGCCTAGGCCAGGCGCAGTGGCTCACACCTGTAATCCCAGCACTTTGGGAAGCCAAGGTGGGCGGATCACGAGGTCAGGAGATCGAGACCATCCTGGCTAACCCGGTGAAACCACGTCTCTACTAAAAATACAAAAAATTAGCCGGGCGTGGTGGCAGGTGCCTCTTGTTCCAGCTGCTTGGGAGGCTGAGGCAGGAGAATGGTGTGAACCCGGGAGGCGGAGCTTGCAGTGAGCCGAGATTGTGCCACTGCACTCCAGCCTGGGTGACAGAACAAGACTCTGCCTGAAAAAAATATATATATATTTTAAACACCTAGTGATTCCTTAAAATAATCAAACAGCCAATCAGTGTTCACGCTTCCCTGTCTCATATATTTTCACAGTTGGCTTTTTGAACCAAGATCTATTCTAGGCTTTGTCTTGCATTTGGTTGATCTGTCTCTTAAATTTCTTTTAATCGGCTCAAAAGATTAAAATCTGTCTGAAAAATAAAGGATGAACATGGTGTGGTCCTTGCCTCTATTTCAGAGGATGAGTGCATGCATCATGCAGGTCAGACTCTGCCAGATCATCTACTCCAACTACATTGTGAAATCACAGCTCAAGGAGGCATGTTTAGATTGGGCATTCCCTGTGACCTTGTTGATCATACAGCCCTGGGCAAAAGGTCCATGGATTCTGGTTGGTCAGGCCATGGTTTCTGTCTTCCACAGCTTGATTGTTCAGTTCCCTTGGATTGTGTGAGCTTCCTCAGTGTGGTTCCCATGAATCTCCCTACAGCCCCTGCCTTTCTTTTGTGCTTATTGCTAGCATTGGTTTTTGTTTTCCAGCAACCAAAAGAATGTATATTAAGTCAGAAATTTGTACCTAGAAGAAGGATTTTGCAAGCAACAGACCCTAGAATGTGAAATGAGTTGTGGTGAATGGCAGAGTCCCCATTTTGCTATAATAATAAAGGGCAGCAAAACTGTTGATCAGTCTATGGCTTGTTTCCTCCTGGGACTGTGTACCTGCCTGTAAAAATGTAAGGATGTTTCCCAGCCTAGGCTATGTCTTTCTGCTTTTCTCGAGGTGCTTCAAGAGGGAGAGCTAAGCATTGGCTCAAGATGGTCCATATGACAGCAGAGAATGAGACTGATGTATGGTTTCATTAAGATTTTTTTTCTGCCGGGCGCGGTGGCTCAAGCCTGTAATCCCAGCACTTTGGGAGGCCGAGACGGGCGGATCACGAGGTCAGGAGATCGAGACCATCCTGGCTAACACGGTGAAACCCCGTCTCTACTAAAAAATGCAAAAAAACTAGCCGGGCGAGGTGGTGGGCGCCTGTAGTCCCAGCTACCCGGGAGGCTGAGGCAGGAGAATGGCGTAAACCCGGGAGGCGGAGCTTGCAGTGAGCTGAGATCCGGCCACTGCACTCCAGTCCGGGCGACAGAGCGAGACTCCGCCTCAAAAAAAAAAAAAAACAACGATTTTTTTTCTTCTAGAGTTGGGGTCTCACTATGTTGTCCCGGTGGTTTCAAACTCCTGAGCTCAAGTGATCTTCCAGCCTCAGCCTCCTAGGTAGCTGGGACCATAGGTGCGAACCACCATGCCTGGCTATGGTTTTATTAAGGAAGTATACACCCTGACCAATGATGCATATGTCAACGGTCTGTTAGTCATGCTGTCTTAGAAAGTGGGCTGCTAAGGTGATATAGTGCCCAGCAGGGGAATCTTCCCCACTGCCTGTCTCAGGTGGGGCCTTGGAGGACCCTGGGCAATAAAAATCCAATGGGCACAACCTGAGTTGACCAAGAACCTTTCTCCATGGCTATGGAAGTAAGTCAGTGAGTGGACATTTACAGAAAATGGTCCAGAAGGATCATGTTCATTGCTTTTCCTTTTACTGAACATTTTTGGTCCCCACTCCTTACACTGTATATTGGGGTAACATTCAGCCCGCAGATTGCAAGATCATGGGAAGACACATCTTATCTTGCCTGAGACATGGACATCACCAAAAGATCCTTTACTTGGGAGCTGAATGGGAGATTGGCTGTGAATTTGGGTTGTCTCCTAATGGAGAGGGGGTCAGTTCATTTTTGGCTGTATGTGAGATAGCTGATTGTATTAGGTGGTAGCATTTTTTTAAATGTGTGCATGGGAATAAAGGGGGGTGTGTGTGTGTGTGTGCGCTGAACTACCAAGGATAGACTGTGGTATATATTTATCGTTCTGTTTTCCCAGAGCAGGGAAGAAACCTGTGTTAGTCAGGTTTCTGCTGTGCTAGTGGTACATAACAACTAACCTCCCACATCTCAATGGCTTACAAAAGCAAACATTTATTTCTTACTTATGGGTCTGCAGGTGGTTTCGGCTTTGCAGCATGTGGCTTCTGGCTGCAGGTTGGTTTCTGGTCTGCTCCATATATCATCAGTGGCTACCCATGGCATGTTCTTGTGTCCAGTGGCAGAAATGTAGAAAAGAGACCAAGCCAAACCTCGCAAGCACAATTAAAACTAAAGCTTTAATTTGCGGCTAAAGCAAAAACAGGACCAAGCCCCAAATAAATGAGGGTTGGGATTTATTCTCGACCCACAGCAAACCCTGGAAAAGGAGGGGAAGGAAGACTGGAGAAAAATATAATCAATTCGACTATACTCCCCCTTCTTCTGAGAAATCAGCCATGTGGTTTAAATGTGTTTCCTTTCTCAATAGACTGCATTGTTATCCATTCAATTGCTCATGTCAGTAGCCTAAGATAAAAGAAAAGTTCTGGATTGGGAAGAGAGGAGCATTTGTCCAGTGTGAGATCTATTGAGTATGAGGTGAGTCTGGGATAATCAGAGAGGTAAGGAGACTGTTGGCTATACAGATCTAGAGTGAAGCCATTTTGGTTGTTAATTTTCCTGCCCGAGTTCCTACAAGTTTCATGAGTGGGGCGAATGACAAATGTTGCTGGTTTCTTAGGGTCCTCTCACTAAAGTGTCCTTGTTTTGTTACCCTCGTGAAGTTACTCTGGGTTCTGAACAAAGACTGGTCCTGTTTCCTTTGAAATGTAATTCTGTGTTATTAAATGCCACATCAAGGTTCTCTGTGGGAAATTCCACGCAGGTTTTTATTACTTCAGAGAAGTTCTGTGACCAAAGAGCATTGGCAGGTCCTATTTTTCAGTTTCAGCCTGTTTTGGTTCACTGTTTGTAAAGATTCTCCTGAAAAAGGAATTTCTGTGTTTGTGTAAATACACTTGAGTCATCATATCTTGTGCAAATTGTCTGTATTGATTAATGGTCTCTTGTTTGCTTCCTTTCGCTTGTTGTATTTATAGCTCACATTACTTATAATTGTTGGACAACATAATATGGACCAGATGGCTTCATTATTCTGAGTTTCACATTTTGAATTTTAAACATTGTGTTGGACTGCCTGTGGCCAGCTGTGTCCTGGAAGAGATGATGAGGCCAGACCACAGTTCAAAGATCTTGGGCCAGATACCATGGACATTAAGTGCTTTTGAGGTTATTAGCATTTGAGGTGTTCTCTGGTCCCCTGCTGTGGTTTTACTTGGAAGCTCTGACTGGAGAGCCAGGGAGAGAGAGGGAGGGAGGGAGGGAGAGAGAAAGAGAGAGAGAGACTGTGCATGAAGATCTTCTGATCATGTGAATGTCCTATGATTGCATTGTATTTGAAAAAGCTTTTCACCCGTAAGCTCATAGAACTTATTATACTTTAGACATTTTAAGTATAGCTAGTAATATTTAAAAATAAGAGTATAAATCAGGGTCAGTAGGAAACAGGTGTCATACTCAGATAGGATAATAGAACAATGATTACCTGAGGGACGATTTACAATGGTATGAGCTCATGAAAACAAGGTAAAGTGAACAGGCACTTCATAAAAGAGAATCTCAGAGTTCCCACAAAACATAGGAAAGGTGCTCGGTTCAAGTTCATCAGGGAAATGCAAATCTAAGACACATTAAGAAGTCACTATATACTCCCCAAATCCTAGCACTGGAAAAACAGACCATGCTAAGTGTTTGCAATGATGCAGAGCACCAAAACCTCTTACTCTCTGGTGGCGGTAAAATGATTGTAAATTGGTTCATCCATACTGGAAAATTGGTACTATCTACTAAAACTGAACCTAAGCATAGCTAAAACACACAATTCCATTCCTAGGTATATACCCAGCAAAAATGCCTACAAAATGTTAATAACAGCACTATTCATAATAATCTAGCATTGAAAACAGCCCAAATGTCCATCGAGAGTTGTATATCCATGCAACAAAATGGATGAATCTCACAAATTTGGTGAAAGGTAAAAGACATCAGATACAAAATGGAGTGTACTGTATGGTTCTGTTTATATAAAATCCAAACATAAACAAAACTAACTGATGGCAATAGGAGTAAGAATAATTGGTTACCTTTGGGGAAAGTGATGATTTGGAGTGGATATGCTGGGGGCATTTGGCACTAATAACATTCCTTATTTTGCTCTGAGAGTTGAGTACATGGGGTAAATTCATTTTGTGGAAAGTCATTGAGGTGTGTACTTTTTTTCTGTATTTTTCTGTACTGATTTCTGTATTTTTCAGTATTTATGTGGCACTTCAGTAAGAACTGTCTTGAAAATGCCGTATGTTTGGAAATTAACTAAAGCATATCTATAATCATGAGTAAAAAAGAAATTATGATGGAAATACAACTTAATGATGACAATACTTCATGACAAAACCTGCAGGAAGGAGGTTAAACAGTACTGTAAGGAAAATTTTCAGTCTTAAATGCGTACATTGGAAAGAAAGAAAAGCTTAAAAATTTGAATCAAGCATCCAAATATAGCAGTAAAACTTATTATTTTTAACTTTTATTTTAAATTTGGGGGTACATGTGCAAATTTGTCACATAGGTAAACTCATGTCACAGGGGTTTGTTGTACAGATTATTTCATTACTTAGGTATTATTAAGCCCACTAACCAATAGTTATTTTCCCTGATCCTCTCCCTCCTTCCACCCTCTACCCTCCCGTAGGCCCCGGTGTATGTTGTTCCCCTCTATGTGTCTATGTGTGCTCATCATTTAGCTCCCACTTATAAGTGAGAATGTGTGTTATTTGGTTTCCTGTTCTTGTGTTGGTTTGCCAAGGATAATGGCCTCCAGCTCCATCCGTGTTCCTGCAAAGGGCATGACCTCATTCTTTTCTTTTTTATGGCTGCATAGTATTCCATGGTGTATATGTACCACATTTTCTTTATCCAGTCTAGAACTGATGAGCATTTAGGTTGATTCCATGTCTTTGCTACTGTGAATAGTGCTGCAATGAACATACGTGTGCATGCGTCTTTATGATAGAACAATTTATATTCCCTTGGG
>NW_012115021.1:4694607-4704352 GCF_000951035.1 Colobus angolensis palliatus
CCGCCACCACGCCCGGCTAGATTTTTGTATTATTAGTAGAGACGGGGTTTCACCGTGTTAGCCAGGATGGTCTTGATCTCCTGACTTCATGATCCGCCCGTCTCGGCCTCCCAAAGTGCTGGGATTACAGGTTTGAGCCACCGTGCCCGGCCAAAGATAACATTTTTAAAGACTCAACAAAGACCGAAAGTTCAAGAAAACAAAGAGAAAAAGCAGAAATATACAACTTTAAGGATGGAAAGGAGAACATAACCACAGGAGATCCAGCTGTGTCCAGTTGCACAGGGTTTTCTAAAGATCACCTGTGTGGGGAATCTTTTGTAGGGATCACGGGTAGATGCAGACAGGCCTGTTTAGAGTTTGTTGCTGTAATTCAGGTGAGATGAAATGGTAGCTTTTACTGGAACTAGAGTCTTGCTTAGGAAGGATGGTCACATTCTAAGGTTATCCATTGATTCTCTTTTATTCTAATATTTTTGAGAGTTTTTACATATAAAACAGTAATCCTCATTTGGAATGAAAAAAAAAACATAATGTGAGGTAGAGATGTAACGTTTCTTTTCAGATGAAAAACCATTTATACTGGCACAATTTGTTTAAAAATGAATTGCAGTACCATCCTTGTTGCATAGTAAGATTCCATATTTACTTGAATCTGTTTCTGAATTCTCCATTCTTGGTTCTGTCATCTATTTGTCTCTTCCTATGCAGATACTATACAATAAGTTTTACAGTAAGTTTTAAATCTGGAAAGGTATATTATCCCCTTACCATTTTTCTTTAATTTTTCTTTGGCTTTATTTTCTTGTATTTTTTCTTCCATATGAACTTGAAAACCATTTCAGGCACTAAAAAATTCTCATCTTCACGCTGATTTGAATGGCTTTTATATATTAGTTTTAGAAGAATTGACACTTGTCTTTCCTTCCAGAAATATATTCTAATTTTCCATTATTTGGGTCACCTTTTTTTTTCCATGAGTATAGGTAATCAAAACTTGACTGCACTTATGTTCAGTGTTTTATGTGTTTTATTTGAATATCTGAAGGTAATATTCACTTTATACTATGTAATTAAACAAGCAGGTAGTGCTCATTTAATTAATCACTTAATATTCTAAACATTTCCAACATTTTAAGTGTAACATTTTGAATATGGAAATTCTTCTTGCTCTGTGACTACTGAAAGCCTCTGATTCAAGAATAGTTGGAGAGAAGAGAAAGTATTACAAGTAGGTTAATCAATTTTATATAATTTTTATTAAAAACATTTTTTTTTAGAGATGGTGTCCCACTATATTGCCCAGGAGTTCCTCCTACCAGGTAGCTGGAACATGGGGTGTGCCACTGCATCCAGCACAATTTTATATAATTTAACAGATACTCAGTGTAACTTTTGAATTGGTTATGCACCATTGTCTCTTATATCAATCCCCTTTTCCAGGTTTTGATTTCATCACACAGCAAAGCAATGGCAGAACAGTTTTGAAATTTGAATCAGATTGTCTTCATATTTTCTGAGTGAATCAGGATTACAAGTCCATCCAGAATTACTTAACAATGGAACTTCTAACATCCTCCTCTCCCTCAACTGAGGTGGTATGGGGAAGAAACTCAGCCCTGGCAGTCCTGGTGGCCTCACGTCCCAGCATATTCCTCCTCTGCCGTTTTGCCTCCCTTAACAAACCAATCCAAGTCATGTAGCTGGAAGGGAGACCTCTCCTAATTTAACTGACCAGGCTGAATTCCTAACCATAAAAGGAAGAACCAAACCATTTATCTCTTTGGGTGATGCTTTCTGAGGTTGCTTAAGCAAGACTCTGGCATTCCCAATAAGGACCTGACCAAATTCAGCTGCCTGAAGACAAGATGGACTTCAGTGTGGACCTTTCATCAACTTTTTCTTCATTATACTTTCACTGTAATACTTAACTCTCTGCCCAAGGTGGGTCTTATCTGCCGTTTTCTGGTCATGCAATGCATGTTAGAGCATGTCGTCGCACTGTGCAAGCATAGAAAAGACCCCACCTGATATAGTTTGGCTGTGTCCTCGCCCAAATCTCAGCTTGAATTGTAATAATCCCCATGTGCCAGTGGCACGGCCAGGTGGAGATAATCGAATCATCTGGGCAGTTTCCCCCATACTGTTCTTGTGGCAGTAAGTCAGTCTCACAAAATCTGATGGTTTTATAAATGGGAGTTCCCCTGCACAAGCTCTCTTGCCTGCTGCCATGTAAGATGTGTCCTTGCTCTTCCTTCACCTTCCACCATGATTGTGAGGCCTCCCCAGCCATGTGGAACTGGGAATCCATTAAACCACTTTCCTTTATAAATTACCCAGTCTTGGTTATGTCTTTATTAGCAGCATGAGAACAGACTAATACACCACCTAAACATGCTTGGACCCCACCTAAACATCCCTTTTCCCACCTCAACTTCCTTAAAATGACAAGAGCTGATTCCCTCGGGATCCCTTTACTGTATGCTGCTCCCTTGTGGGCTGGAGGCACAAGCCTATCAAACCTTGCCTGAGAAAATCTCCTTGGCCTGGTGTAAATTTCTACCTACATAAGCACCAAAGAACTTGGGGTCTGGGGTGCAGTAGCACAATCACCACCACCTTGTTGCTTAGAGAAGAGAGAGATTACTCTCAAATAGTAAGACTCCCAGTGAGTGACAAGGCTCAAGACATTACCAACATTAGCACCTGTTTTCCTTTCTCGTTTTAGTGAGATTTGGGGATGCAGCCCCTATTTATTACCTGGATTTTCTTACAGAAATGGTTCTAGGAGCACCAGCAGGCTGGTACCCTTACCTGGGACAGAGGATACATGGAGATGGAGGAGGTTGGGGTTAATGGAAAGGAAGGAGAGTGTTGATTTGTTCTCTTGATCTTCACTCAGGGCCAAGAATCAGTGCTTCTTGACTGTTTTAACCTCTTCTCTGTCCTGCTAAGGACAAATCCAGTTTTATCTAGAGAAGACTGGGGCTAAACCAGAAACTGCAAAACTGTGAAAGGGAACTATTTTGGGAAAACATTCTTTCTCAATGCTAAAACTGCCTTTGCAGAATTATAAATAATGAGGTAAAGCTAACATGACTGACTCCATCTTGCTTCTAACCTCACAGGCTAAATTGTTGTTTGTTTGTTTGTTTCTGTTTTTGTTTTGCTTATTCTAGCACAGTGGCCAAGATAACTATGAGAGGAATTTAGTGGACAGTTGAATTTTGAAGCAAGGGAAACTGACCTCCCTCCTTGTCGGGAGATTGAAGCTGCATTCATAAGGCAAGGTTACAATTATGGTAGGAGCTTGGACTTTGATAAAGAATAGGCAGAGTTAAACAATGACCTGTTATCGCTTAATGTGTTTTCCTGTAAGTTGCTTACTGCCCCAGAGTCACGTAACCAGGGTCACATGATTTGTAACTTCCCCGACTATTTCTATAGATAACATCATTATTGTGAAACCTAAAGAACTGGTCTTTGAGGTATTTTTCAGATTTTGCATTTCGGTAGACCAAGAGATACCACCTGGTCCTGAGAACCCCCTCACTCCTGGGAACTGACTCACCTGCTCAAAGAATTTTAGACCACCCCGTGATTTCATCCCCAGCCAATCAATTGTTCCAGTACCCTAACTGCCTGCTCACCAAAGTGCCCTTAAACAACCCTAGCCTCTGAATTCTTGGGGAGATAGGCTTGAGAAATTTCTCCCTGTTCTTCTCACTTGGCCAGCCCTGAGATTATTTAACTTTTTCTTTGCTGCAACACCTGCTGTTCACACTGGTTTTGTTTTTTGGTGAGGGGCATCAGGCTGTGACAATACCTTTATTTTAAAATGAAGCAGGTAGGAGAATGTGAGGGGAAACTCTAAATATGATCTGTTTGTGGGGAAGGGATGGCATGATTAACTTTTAGTCTAGTATTTAACTCAAGCAAGATGTCTGCTCTAGCCACACTGGTGGAGTGGGGCTTCTTTGTGGCAGGGGGTCACACCCCAGGCTACACCTCAGAATCACCTGGAGTGATATGAAAAATGCTAGTGACTCAGCCCATGCCTCAAAAGGTTCTTACATAGAATAACACCAATTGGTGGTCTGGGATTCGCCCTGGGCATGGGTCTTTTTAAAAGTTTAACAGTGATTCTAATGTGGGCCAACGTTAAGAACACTGTTTTGGGGAAATTGCTGAGGGTATAGGAGGATCTGGTTTTTTAGCAACGTGTGAAACAAAATCACAAGAAGATTTGGCTGAGGATTGTAAAATGATGTGTAAACAGAGAGTGAGAGACCCCTGTTTTAAGTCATTAGGGAACAACCAGTGTCCTGCTAGTGAAGCTCGTGGGCCTATTTTTTCCAATTTGGATTTTTCATACTGAAATAATACAATTTTTCCTTCCAATGAAGAAGAATGTCATTCTCTCACATTTGTCATTATGTGAAGTCATATCTTGTGAAGCAATGCGTGCCTGCTTCTGTTATAAGCTGATTTCAACAAAGGCTATATCAAAAATAGGAATTTTGGGGTCTTTTTTTAGCCTAACTGTGAGCAATGTAAGCCCCTCCTTTTTTTTTCTTTTTGAGATATGATCTCACTATGTTGCCCAGGCTGATCTCAAACTCCTAGGCTCAAGTGATTCTCCCACTTCAGCCTCCTGAGTAGCTGGGATTATAGGTGCACACCACTATGCCTGGTGATGGGCGTCTTCTTTTCTTCCTAAAACATATATGACCATATTAGTTGCTTCATGAAAAAACCTTTTGGTCTTATTGCAACCTGAATGTTATAATTGATTAATATATTGGAATAGAAAAATCATTAAACTTTCTGGGATTCATCTAATTGCTCATTTACATGTTTATTTATAAAGTACAGTGTATTACAGATATTTCTAGTGCCTTGTAGGCCTCTTATTTTCCCCGGCTTCCAAAAGAGTTCTTACTAATGTGCAGATAAAGCCAATATTAAACTCATGATTCTGATTATTTGTTATTATTATTTGTAAATTAACAAGTTATTACATTGGCTATGTTCTCATCACTTTTCTCTGATGCTGTAATTATCCAGGCATCAAAAATCATAATGAGGGGGACAAGGCGAGGTTGGTCAACAAGTATAAAGTTACAGTTAGATAGGAGGAAAAACTTCTGGTGTTCTATTGCACAGTAGGGTGAAAACAGTTAACAACAAGGTAATGTATACTCAAAATAGCTAGAAGAGAGGGTATTGAAGGTTTCCACCACAAAGAAATGATAAGTGGTTGAGCATGGGCAACATGGTGAAACCCTGTCTCTACAAAAAATACAAAAAAGTAGCTGGGTGTGGTGGTGCTTGTCTGTAGTCCTAGCTACTCGGGAGGCTGAGGTGGGAGGATCGTTTGAGCTCAGGAGGTGGAGGTTGCAGTGAGTTGAGATCATGGCATTGCGCTCCAGCTTGGGCAGCAGAGCGAGACTGCCTCAAAAAATAAATAAACAAACAATAAATGTTTGAGTTGTAAATATGCTAATTACTGTGATTTGATCATTATACTATGTATACTTGTGTACGATTATTATGTGTCAATTAAAAATAAAAAATCATAATGAAATGATAAGAGAGAAGAATATTATGAAAACCTTCTGGATAACATTGGGGTATTGACATATGTAATAAAATTAGCTTTCTGATTTGGGAATGTGCCTGCATGACATATAGGACATTTTCTTGTACGAGAAGTTGAGTCCAATTTTTAAACTAAACCTCCAATAGAAATTGTTGTGCTTCTCACTTTGATGCCTTTGAAGTCTGAGGGGAGCTTTCCAAGGCTCGTGTGATGCGTCTGCTCCACGAAGTCATCAGAGGCTCAGGCTACATCCAGCTCTCTCTCCCCTCTGCCATCCCTGGGGCATGGCCTCATCCTAATGGTTCAAATAAAGCTAGAGTCATCACATCAACATGTTAATCAGATGGAGGTAGGAAGGTGAAGGTGGTGAGAGAAGGGGTAAAACATGTGCTCTTGTTGTTAAGAACGTTCCTCAGATAAGATCACTAGATGAAAAAAAAATCACTAGATGACATCACATTTCTAGCTTATTGGCTAGATCTTAGTCACATGGCCAACTTTGCTGAACAGGAGGCAGGGAAATGTAGCCCTTACCCTGGTGACCATGTGCCTAGCTGAAAATCAGGGGTTGTAAGAGGGGAAGAATGAATGTTAGAGAACAACCAACAGTCTATGCCTTAGGCAGTATAAGATGGGTTGGATAGTCTCTGGGGAATTATTTTTCTACAAACTTACTTTCTGTCAGAGACTTCGCCACACATTACTACTTAATTACTTTTCAGGATTTCTTCTCTTTGTGTTTTTTTTCTCTGGGACCGTGATGGGATAAACAAAGAGAACTCCATAGAAATTAAACTCAAAGGGGACATCCTGCAGAGAAGTGTATTTATATTCTAACCTATCCCTTATTCAAATAGGCAATTCACTCAGTTGTGTCATGACATTTTTATTAGGATCCCCTCAAAGACTGATATAAGATAGAAAAGGTAGTTACCCAAAGAGATTTGACAGGTGCCACTAAAGGCCTTCCTACAAAATTGTCTGCAGTCTTTTCCATACATCACCGAAGATTTCACTAGTAATAACAGTGCTTTTTAAAATGCAAAGTATGTTGAAGGAATTGTAAAGCGTTAAGCTCTTTTTAGCTATTTATGCCTTAATATATGTTAGTTTGCTATATACATAAGATATAGCTGGAGTAGGGACTTTGAGAGGTGAGATGAGTGGGAAATATAAATTAGGAAAATGTTGGGAAGACCTGGGTGGGGCCACAAAAGTGCTTCACCTGTACCTCCTAAGCATCCTCCATTCCAGTATACACCATTGCTTTCTACTGAAATATCAGGACACTGGTTGGGAATGTTGAAGGAATTTGCCAAAAGAATGGGAGATGGCAGAGTGAAAAAGACAAATATCACCACTTCAGGCTCCAGTTGAGAAAGATACTTACATAATTACTTAATTTTACTTAAATCATTTCATTATCTAACATTCATGCAAACTCGAATAAGAGTAAATCATTTTTTGAGATCAAAAGTTTATGACAAAAAAAAATCATACTGCATTACTGGAAATCTCACTTTACTTGAGGTCAAGGTATCTGAATCCAATATCACTTCTACAGACATTTCCTTTCCTGCTAATGGATTTTTTTTTTTTTTTTACTTTTGATGATTAATGGAAATTTCCTTGTAAATCCAGAATGACAGTGATAAAATTCATTGGGATAAAGCAAGTTGTCAAAATGGCGGGAAGAGTGTTGGAATTAAATGTCATCTACCACGTCAGCAAACAGTGATGCATATCACATATATTTCACTGACGTGTATGTTCTTTGCCTTCTCTGCTTATGTTCACTAGGTTACAGGAATCCTTATGCAATTGTTCCCAGAGAATAGAAGAAGCAGAGCCAAACATGCTGGGTGATTGGAGTGCAAGTTGGTTGTGTTATGCCAGTTCGATATTTACAGGAAAAGCTCCATCAGGGGCTAGTGCAGGAGAACAGTCTAGGCTGAACAGGTCTAGGGTATTCATCATCGCAGATCAAAGTAGTGCACCACCCACACTCGGAAGCACTCAACTTTCCAGTACCATCAGTGCCAGTGGCTTCTTACTGGATTCACTTGCAACTCTACCTGAGAGCTTTCTCTGGCTACAGGGGAGGGCCTTGTGCAGGGTGGGTCAGAAGTGGCAGGATCTGAAGGCCCCCAGGGGATACCCTCAACCAATGATGGAGAGGTTGGTGGATGAATACCTCAGCTTTCTTGCCCCCAGAAAGGCCTGTTTGACACCATCTCCCAGAGATCCCCTGCAGGATAAGCTCCCATTTGTCCATAGTGATAAACTGCTCACAAATGCATTCTATATTGGCTTCTTTCTGTTTCCTATTTCATGTTCCCAACTCCCCTGCCAGAGCTTCCTGTGATCACCTTCTAAATTAGCTGCTTGCATTCAAATACCTATCTCAGTGCCTGCTTTTTGGGGGAACCCTACTTGAAGCATAGGCAATAAAAGCAATAGAAAACTGAAGAAAACATAAAACCTATCAGTGGTAGAAACTGGACATCAGCATGTAGAAACCAGGTAAATTATGTTTTACATAATTTACTCCTTACAAAGACTTTAGTGAGGGATTGTGAGAACAGTACAAGGGGATATTGACTCTAAATTCAGAAATGATCCTACTTGGATAGATGGACTGAGATAGAGATAATTTAATGCATCAAAGTTCTTTATAAGAGTGCTATAGTTGTTTGGAAGTCTTGCCTGCTTGCAATAGTGACTGGGAAATCCTTGATGACTGTGCATGAATGAGAGAGAGGGAGAGAGACAGACACTTTTATGAATAAATTAAAATCTGGGGTTGGGGAGTGGGGAGATCATCCATGCAGGATAAAGAGGAGACACCGAGACAGGATTCCAAAAAGAGAGAATAAGAGATAGGAGAGGTTCTTGCACATTCGTGTGTGATCTCTTGCCGCAAGCTCTTAAACCTTGAAAATATTATATTAAAACTCACAAAATGCTTGAAGTGAGTGGGTCCTTATGGGAACTGGTGAATGAACTAATTTTTGCATAGGGGGGTGACTTGGGACAGATCAGAGATGGAACAGGTGAACATCACAGCCTGACCTCAAGAGAGCGACTCTGGGAATAAGCAGAGATCACGGGGAGAATTCAGGACTTGCTCAGGCCATGACACTGGTTGGGGTGCGTGAGCCTTTCTTTCTGTCCTCCTATTTGCCAAGGAGCCACAGCTGGCATCTCTGAGATGGGCTGTGCATCAGAAAGGGGAACAAAGGAGGTGGTAGAAGTGCCTCCAAAATGCCTTTAAATTTTTCTTTTGAGTCAGTTAAGTGTTGCTCATTCCTGGAACAGATAATTGGTTTAAATAGTTTTTGGAATTTCTTCTGGCTTGATTTATGACTCTGTGAAAGGAATCTGAAATTATAAGATAGTTGGGTATTTGAAATTTTTTCTTGGAACATTCTAAAGAAATAGAAATAGGCGGAAATGGGCTTTAGCTGATTTGTTTTCAGCATCATATCCAGCAACTGCCTAATTCTATCTTTTGTATAATTGTTATCCATTTTCATCCTGTATCTGAAATTCATGAGTCATATTCTTTTCTTCTACATTTTCATGACTGATCCTTGTCTTCCACCTGAAGAATTTTTCCTTTTCTTTCTTGTTTTTAATTTTCCAAGAACCTTCTTAGAACTCAAGGACTTAATGGCATTTTCTGTCGATAATGTTTTTATTTGATTTGGTTCTATAATCCCAAGAAAGACATTTCTGTCTAGAAATTTGGAGATTTCCTGCTGTCGCTTCATTGCTGGTCCTTGCCTGGCATAGGACAGGGAAAGTTTCAAGGGTAACAGCCTGCAGAAGCCTACCTCCTGGCCCAATGGCTGAAGACAGCAGACTTTCTCTAGAGCTACCTTTGTCTGTGCCCTGTCTCCATTCTGGGTTGCAGATTACCCTAGAGATTGAGCTATATATAGATATATAGAAGTAAATATATCCATGTATCTATAGATCTAAGTATTCCTATCTCTCTATCTATCTATATCTATGGAAGGAAAAAGAAAAGAAAAAACCTAGGAAACTCACTTTTAGTTCATCCTTCAAGACCTGGGTTTCTTCTTCTTCTTCCTCTTCCTCTTCCTCTTCTTCTTCCTCTTCCTCTTCTTCTTCCTCTTC
>NW_012115021.1:4704982-4720410 GCF_000951035.1 Colobus angolensis palliatus
AGCTGGGACTACAGGCGCACACCACCACGCCCAGCTAATTTTTGTATTTTTAGTAGAGACGGGGTTTCCTTACGTTGGTGATGGCAAATCCCCGAAGATGGCAGCTGGGTCACTGTTGGTGGCATTCAGAATGAGGCCAGGCTTGGCACGGTGGTGTGCACCTATAGTCCCAGCTACTTGGGAGGCTGAGACGGATGGATGGCTTGAGTTCAGGAGTTCTGGGCTGTAGTGTTCTATGCCAATGGAGTGTCTGCATAAAGTTCAACATCAACATGGTGATCTCTCGGGAGAGAGGGACCACCAGTTGCCTAAGGAGAGGTGAACTGGCCCAGGTTGGAAAAGGAACAGATCAAAACTCCCGTGCTGATGAGTAGTGGTATCTTAACTGTGAATAGCTGCTGCACTCCAGCCTGGGCAATATAGTGAGATCCTGGCTCTATTATACAATTATTAAAAATTAAAAACAAAACAAAATGAGGCTAAAACTGATGTTTGTCTTGAAGCTGCTCAAGTCCCATGCCCCATGCTGAGGGCACTGATGCCTGTCCTAGGAAGGCACAATCTCCTTTTACTGCAACAGCCATGGGCAGTGGGTCCTGTTGCCCATGAAAGGAGCTGCCACAATTGACACCTGGCATTTCAGCTCTCATAGGTTTTGCTAGCTCCTTTGCTTTAGCCCCTTGGTTCTGGAACTGCATCGTAAATCCAGATGATCTGAAGACCTGCCTCCTCTTAGCTTGTCCATTGTCCTAGTGCCCAAATTGTTCTTTATGAATCTCTTTCCTTAGGATGAGGCTCCTTTTAAAGGCACATTTCTGGATGTCCTGAAGGACCCCCTAATCTACCTCCTAAGCCCCTAAATATTCCTGATTTCTGTGGTGAACAAAATTTAGGTTTCAGCTGAGTTTCTTGCTATACTAAGGAGAATATTTTAGATTACATTTTTTCCTCCTTTTCACCCTCCTTAGTGTAGCGTTAAGTGATCCAGTGAGTACTATCTATTTTAGTTTTAATAATCAGAAGTCTGGCATACAAGAATAGGCGGTCAATGAATATTTGTTGAGTGAATGAGAACTTTTATTTGCAAGGAAATAATTTTGAGAAAAATTTTGAGAGAAAAGGCTGAGTCTTTTTTCCAGTACACAAATCAAGGTCAATTTCAATTTTTGTTCAGAGCATCTGTTCCTTTTGGTGTTGGCATCGGGTGTCTGAATAGGGGCAAGGCACAAACCTGCACAGCAGGATAGCTAAGAATAGAACAAACCTGAGGCAGCATAGTGATAGGATATGTTAATTAAATTTTCTTATCTCTTTCCTCATTGTGTAATGGGAACAACATCTAAGCATAGGATTGTGTGAGGATTAAATGAGGTAGCAAGTCTTTAGCATTTACTTGTCGCATAACATTTGCCCAACAAATGGTAGCAATTTAAAAGTACTATTAATATTTCTAGAGAAGGAAAAAGAATATCAAATGTTTGAAAATCATTTGAGTTTGTCACTGTTATCCGAGTGTAAAGCTTGGAAACCATAAAATATCAAACCTTATGCAAGGGTATCAAAATGATCCCCAAATTTTGTATTTATATATACATATGTATATAAATATATATATACACATATGTATTACATACATACATACATATGTATTCCCATATATGAATGGGAATAAGGACATTGCAGCCAAATGGTTTGTGGCTCAATGTATAAGAGGGTTTTTGTTTGTTTGTTTTGGTCATGAATATTTCTGCTTTTATCATTATTACCTATTTGGAGGTAATAATGGGACCAGAGGCTATTTAGCTTTCTTGATCCCTATACTACATACATGAAAAAATTTCCAAGAGTTCCATAAATGTCTAGGAAATTGTTGCAACAAGAAACTCCATTTCTGAAATTCTGTTTTGTCTGTTAATTGTAGATGAAGAACAAATCAAAGTCACTGCAAAATTATTGTCTAGGAGAAACAAAAGTTTGGTAGTTGTACTATATAAAAACTGCTCAGCAATAAAGTTTGTATTATATTTAAAAAGTAGTTATGCTAATATCTGGGTGTCAGAAAACTATGTATATTTTTGGCATATTACATATTGAGTTAAAATAACCAGAAGAAAAAAGCTCTAGTTATACCAGATTAATGTGGTGAGTCAATAATTTTTCCAGGTTGCTACTCTCTCATATAATTGACTAAATGCACAAGCCAGTACCTATCTGTTGATATTCTTCTAGATGCAAATTCTTTTGAAGGCAGAGAAATATTGTTTGGACCAAAACCAACGTGGGTAAATTTTATTTTCTTCTTCAGACATGTATCTTAGTTAAAACACAGTTATGACCTATGATTGTAAAGACCTACTTATGACACCGTAGCAAGCAAGAAAGGATCAGACAATCCTCCCAATACAAAACAAATGGAAGTGCTGAATAATCTATAGCTAGCTTCATTTCGGATATGGAGCTGAGTTCGCAGGAAAGTAAAGAAAATCTTTGTGGGAGAGAGAGGGCAAAAATAAAGAGAAACCAACCCATTCCGCAATCCCAAGACTGACAAATGGAAACTGAAGCTTTGGATGTTCTCAGGAAGGTTACGGAGAGGGGTTGCCAGTCCCAAGAACCATGAGAATTGGGTTTTAGAGGCCTTGTACAGACAGGAGAGGAGGCTTTGGAATGATTCAAGGTAGGGAGATGGAACTGAGACACTATCATAAATCTGGAACTCTAGAAGAGTTCAAGGAAAGTTTTATCAGAAAATAATCTCTTGTCAACTGTCACAGGAGACAATAAGGAAATGTGTCTATTGTGTTTTTGTCTTCTGTGGGGAAACAAATTCTCTTGAGAACTTGCAACTATGGGCCTGCCTCGTTGTAATTTGGATCTTGAATTTACATTTCCTGTATTGAAAGTGAATCCCCAACTCAAGAAATCGGCAAGAAATGTGGTCCAGGCTGATAATATCTTGGGGTTCCTGATGAAAACTCTCTGGAGGGCCACATCTTCAACCTAAGCAACATGTAATCTCACAGATAAAAATCCCACTGAAGAGGAGCTGATAATTTGAAATTTAAAATACTAGTGGAAATCCATGAAGAGCAAGAGTTAGCAGACATAACAAGCAGCAAAATTAGAACCCCTATAATTTCAGATTATAGAATTATTGGATAAACATTATAAAAGAAGTGGCCTAAGACATAAAGAAATAATTGAAAACACTAGAAGAGACTAAGTCTCTATATATCTAGGCAGATTTTAAAAAGACACGTAGAACTTCTAGAATTAAAATATATGTTTGTTGAAATTAAAATCTTAATGGACTTTAACAGCATGTTAAACACTGCTCAGAGAGAATCAATAAACTAAAATATAAATCTGAATAAATTTCTCAGAAAGTAGCACAGAGTGTTAAAGTGATGAAAAATAAAAAAGGAAGAAAAGCAAAGAAATGGAGAAGCAAATGAGGACTTCTAAAATATATACCCAGGAGAAGTTCCAGAAGAAGAAATGACTGAGAGAGAGAGAGAATGGGGAAGATGTTATATTCAAAGAGATAATGGCCCCAAATTTTCCAGAATTGGTTCTGGGTAAAATAACTAAAAAAATAAATCCACGCGAGGACACATAGTGGTCAAATGGCAAATGAAGTAAAAGTTTAAAAGGGACCAGAGAGGAAAAAACAAAAATAGGTTACCTATGAAAGAAAGACAATTAGATTGAAAGCAAAATTAGATTGAAAGCAGATGTCTCAATTGCAACAGAAGAAGTCATAATGTAGTACAATATTTGTCCTGCTGAGGTAAAGTTATGATCAATCCAGAATTTTAAATGCAACTAAACTATCATAGAAGAATGAAAGTCAAAGAGAAGTGTTTTCAGAGAAACAACAATTAAATCTACAATTCACATACTCTCACTGAAAAAGCTGTAAAGGTACGTACTTCAGTAAGAAGTAAGTTGAATCCAGAATGAAGCAAGATGCAAGAAGGAGTGATGATTAAAAATTGGTAAACAGATGGGCAAATGGAAAATACTGATAATGTGAAATAACTATAAAAATATTAACTCTTGGAAACAGAAGAGAGGCAAAATTAAAACGGTGATCCAAAGCAATATAAAAGAAGAGTGAAGATGATCAGAAAAGCACCCTTCTGTGGCCCGGGCACAGTGGCTCATGTCTGTAGCCCCAGCACTTTGGGAGGCTGAGGCAGGAGGAGTGCTTGAGCCCAGGAGTTTGAGACCAGCCTGGGCAATATAGTGAGATCCACCCCCATCTCTACGAAAAATTTAAAAAAATAGCAGGGCATGGTGGCTTGCACCTGTAGTCCCAGCTCCTTGGGAAGCTGAGGTGGGAAGATCGCTTGAGCTTAGGAGGTGGAAGCTGTAGTGAGCCGTGACTGCGCTGCTGCAATCCAGCCTTGGTGACAGAGTAACACCCTGTGTCAAAAAAAAAAAAAAATTATCCTATGGATTACATTGCTTTAGAATAAAGATTTTATTTTTCTTTTCTGTTTTTTTTTTTTTTTGAGACAGAGTTTCGCTCTTGTTGCCTGGATTGGAGTGCAATGGTGCGATCTCAGCTCACCGCAACTTCCACCTCCCGGGTTCAAGCGATTCTCCTGCCTCAGCCTCCCGAGTAGCTGAGATTACAGACATGCACCACCACACCTGGCTAATTTTGTATTTTTTGTAGAGGCAAGCTTTCTCCATGTTGGTCAGGCTGGTCTCAACCTCCCGAACTCAGGTGATCCACCTGCCTCGGCCTCCCAAAGTGCTGGGATTACAGGCATGAGCCACCGCGCCTGGCCTAGAATAGAGATATTTTAATTTAACTTTGTTAAGCAAGATATGAATGTTAAAATATTAAAATTTCAAGGAAAAATCACTAAAGGAATAGTATCTATAGCTTCCAAACCAATAGGAATAAAGAAAGAAAGCCTTAATTAAAAGAAGTAAAGAATTTAAAAAGAATAAGGTATAGAAATACCTCAGTTTATGAAGTCAAACACTAAGAATTAGATAGCTTAAGGGAAAAACAAGGTGGGGAAAGATGATATTTAGCCATAGTCTATGACAGACAATAATATCTAACCAGAGGGAGAATTATAGAGAGAAGAGAAAAAAACACATAAACGTATAATTGCTTAAATCTGTGTGGCAAACTGTCTTTAATAAAACTAGCTTGGTCTTGTTTAAACATCCGATGACTTATTATTTATGTCATTCCACTTCCCTCTATTAATATATTTAATGAAATGAACTTTTTCTTCGCAGCATTGTAAACAATGAGGGTTAGAGGGAGAAAAATAAGAGAACTCAGAGAGGCAAACTGCTTATGCATGTTTGTCTTTCTCTTTGGAGATGGAGATGGGGGGTACCTTCCTACATTCATCTTAATTAAAATGCAAGCATAGGGAAGAACTGCAGAGATTGGAAGCAATTTCAGATTCTTCTGTGAAATGAATCGTTTCAGAAAGTTCACGTGGACTTCTCATGTTGGGGTGAGGGAATAAGGATGCATGTTTTCTTGAAGAAAATAGAACAGTGTTGCACTCAATGAAAATGAAATATGTTGGAGAAAATAAAATAGTGAGCATGCTTTCAATCAGAGGTGGCGTTCAAAATATAGAATAATCTTCTTGGTACTGTGTGGAGGATGTAGTTTCCACAGGTGTCCATGCAATGGCAACTGCTAGAAAGTGCGAGCCTGTAATGGTGGGCCACAGCCTTGGAGACCAGATGGACACTTGAACATTTGTTCAGTGGGTGCCAACATTGCCCACTGGAGTGTCATCTCCCTAGCAGGGGATTGAGCCTTCTCTGGCTAGGCGGATACATAAGGATGGATGATGGTGCATGGGTGTTGTAGTGGGCTAGCTTGAAGGCCAGTGGACACTAAGTGCCCAGGCAACACCCATTTGGGGCTCTCCAGGGCTAGGGTGGTCAGGCTAGTGTGGTAGGGAGCACTCAAAGGGGCTTGGAGAAGCAGGTACTTACCAATTGGCATGGAAGTATTTCTACATTGAACAACCTGGATTTGAGACCTTTCTAGTAAAATTGGTTGGTTGGTGGGACTCCTGATTTCTGTAGGGAGATATATCAACTACAACAGTGAGCGAAGGTGTTGCTAAGTAGGAGGGCAAGGGGATTATATGTCAGGAGACAATACACAGGATTAATCTGGAGATAGAGCCCCAAAAGATTTCCTACAGATGGCAACTTCCCCCTTGTCTTGAATTAGTTTAAACTGGTTTCTCTGGTTATTTTCTCTGTGGACAGTTCGACATACCTGCCCTCTCCCAAGTCCCTTTGCTTTGACGGAAGATTAAAAATCCCCCTCAAGGAGCAAAAAGGCTCATTAACTAAGATAAATTGTAGTTGCAAGCATAAATGTATCTCATTTAGTGTTAGCCTTTAAGGGAGGTATCCACGAAAAATTGTCTGCAAAATTAATTTATGTAAAGGGATAAATTGATTTCAGCTAGTTATGTTTTCAGAACTAACACTTTGGAAAATGAGATCATGATTCTGGGAGTGCACAATAAAAGATATTTTGCTCCAAATAAAATGTACTGCTGCAAAAGACTTCCTAGTTTCAGACAGGCAATGAAAAGTAGTGCTTCCTATTATCCATTGTGAAATTGGCTAATTTACGTAGTAGAATAGACTTGGATTTGAATTCTCCAGGTCTTACTCTTTAATACAAAATTGTCTGCCCTTTGAGGCTTCTACCCACCAAGCAGTTATTTATGTTGATGAGGCATTGCAGATCAACTCAGCTCCAAGTTCATGCCACAAAGTGGGTCATGCCAAGGAGCCCTAGACTGAGATCCACAGCACTTGACTTCTTTCTTTTAATCAAATATGGGAAATACAGGACAGAGGGACATGTTAAACAGCACCATGGCAATTTAATCAGCAAAATATAGAATGAGGGATTTCTGTAGAACAAACAGCTCTATATCCTTAATAAGTGAAAGATGAAAAAACAGAGAAAAAGGAAGCAATATATTAAAGGCAGTGTAGAGATATCACAGTCAGCCAAATTGTGGATTTTGGTTCCTATCAAAATAAGCCAATTGTTGAAAATAATTTTGAGTATTCAGAGAAATATGAACACCAAATGGATATTTGATGTTATTGTGGAATTTTTGTTCAAGTTTTTGAAATGAGGAAGGCTGTCCTTGGGAGAGAGCTCCAAGCAGTAAATGGATTTCAAAGAACTTCCGTTAGTAGTTTCAGATTGAGGTAAATGCAGAAAGTATTTGAATATTTTGTCACTGTGCAGTGTCTCCTTTCCTCTCTCTTTTTTCTTTTAATTTTTAAGTTTTTAATTTCAATAGATTTTTGTGGGAACAGGTAGTGTTTGGTTACATGATTAAGTTCTTTAGTGGTGATTTCTGAGATTTTGATGCACCCGTCACCTGATCAATGTACATTGTACCCAACGTGCAGTCTTTTATCCCTTGCCACCCCTTACCCTTTGCCCCAAGTCCCCAAAGTCCAATGTGTCATTCTTATGCCTTTGCGTCCTCATAGCTTAGCTCCCACATATGAGTGAGAAAATACGATATTTGGTTTTCCATTCGTGAGTTACTTCACTTAGAATAATGGCCTCCATTTCCAACCAGGGTTGCACAGCACTTGACTTCTAAGCCCAGCTCAGCCACCAGGTGACTGTGGATGTTTGTGGTCTTTGTGTTTCAGGAAGAATCTAAGTGAGCTTGTCACTTTGAGGTACCTAGTGCCCTTGTTTTCTTAACCTGCCTGAGCTTTTCCAATTTATTTAGCATAGGAATTCCCAAGTTAAAAGTCTGCAAAATATGTGACGTAGAAAATCACTGCATATATGCTCTTCAGTGTTTATGGGGTGAAATTAGCACATCGCAAACAAGCCAGCCTTTTCAAATGACAATTTCTTTTCAGTATCTGCAGAGACACCAGAATGGTGGTAAGGAATCATGCAAGTCAATGAATAGACATTTAAATATCTATTTATTGGAACATTATGGCCTCCCAACACTGTGGCTGCAAAATGTTTCACTGCCCACTACAGAGTTAGCCAGACAACCCTTCCCAACTTAAACTGAGGTTGATGAAGCCAAACAGTAGTTTATATCTCAAAAACAAGAACAACAGCAAGAGAAAATCTTACCAACCTCAAGACACTTTGCTACTGTGGCAAAAAAAGCATCCTTCCTCCAAACTGGGGGAATGTTATCAGCATGTGCAAATGTGCAGAAGTGATTTGCTGTGTTCCTGGGGATGGGGACAAGGCCCATATAGGAGGCTTCGAGTCCCCATGAAACTCAGGTAAAGGGCAAATTCTAGGGTGTGAACACCAGATTTTAGTAACTTTATTAAAATCACAAGTAAACAAATAGTCTTTTATTTAAATGAAATAGAAGTATTTGGAGTCACCCTTTCTGCTGTAAGCACCAAAGAAATGGTTGTATTTCTGCAGCAGCACTTTCCTCACCTCCAAGTGTAGCAGTTGACATTTTCTTAGTGTTTCCTATGTGCCAGCTTCAGATACAACCACTTTACATGTATCATCTCATTTACTCCTCAAAATGACCCTATCTGGTAGACAGTGCTAGTATCCCTATTTTAGAAATGAGAGAACTAAAGTTCAGAGGTGTTAGAGAACTTGTCAAGGGAAACACATCAGGGAGGGATGCAATTTCAGGCAGTCCGACTCCCAAGTTCATGTGCCTAGCTTCTAGGCAGCACTGATTTCAGGGGCTCCTGGATCAGCCTTTGGTACCCTCTGGCTAAGATCACATTTTCATAGATAACTGTAAGGATTAGAAATAGTTGACCTAAGAGTCTGGAAGATAAGATAGAAGATAAGAGAAATCTGAAGCATCACCAGCCGGGATCAAATTCCAGCAGGCTTTGCTCGCTTTACACTTACGGTAATCCATTTCCACGGTCTGGACACCCTTTGGAAATGACCTTCTTCTTAAGGCCTATGCTCCATTATCCATGCCCTCTGAGCATGATCTCCTGGCCTGCCTGTTCCCATACTCTTTTATTTCTAGAACATCTGCTCTCCTAACTTATTTGCACAATTCCTTTACCCCTCCCTCTCTCTCAGGTTTTTACCCCCTTCCTGGACTCAATTCCTTCCCCCTTCCAATGGAGATTTCATAGTACATCACTTTACCATCCTCCCGCCACTATCCTCAATGCCATCTCATTCCCGTCTTTCTATCTTGTCCGCCCTACAAAGCCCAGACTAAGATAAATGCAACCTTTGCTCTCTTCATCTTTCCGCCTGGGTTGTTGAGGCCTCTTGAAGAAAACCGTGTAAATCTGTAGATTTGCACCATGAAGGAACCAGCAGCAAGACAGACTGAGCCAATGTGACCCCAGTGCCCACTCCACTTAACTACAATGTTGGTTAAAACGGTATAATTTCAGAGCTGAACTGGAAATAAGAAAGGGAAGTCACCAGGTGCCAGTAACAAGAAAAGAACTCATAGCACCCAAGCTGATGTTCGGGTGGCCCAAAGGACTGGGTGCAAGCATTGGATATAGGGTCTACCACTGAACATCCACAACCTAGAAAAATATCCAGGTTACTAAGTCCATTTTGCCACTGCAAGGAATGAAGGCAATCCCAGGCTGGCACTCCAGGAGGACCACGTGAGGCTAGGCCCATCCCCTCAAGAGAGGTGGCCTTGGCTGTGTGGGAGGTGGGGAGCTGGAATTAGGATCCCAGACCAAAGCTGCCACCTAGGAAATAAAGTTTTCTAGTGAGGGTAACTAGAAAACTCTGCCATAGGGCTAGGAAAGAAGTGATCTTGTCCCAGATGTGGTGTGGGATGAAGAAAAATAAGTTTTCTGTGAGAAACTGAGACCCCAAATCTGCTTCATATAAGGTATAGTGGTCTCCATGTGGTGTGGCACTCCCCTACCAAAGAATTAGTGTAAGACTAGCCGCAACCAATGCCACAAGGCAAGGAAAATAAATAAGAGGCACAATGTTTATAAAGGAAGAAATGAAACTGTCATTACTTGTAGGTTCCATGAATGTGTATCTACCAAATCTAAAATAATTATCAAACTATTAGAATTAATGAGTGAATTTAAGTGAGGTCACTATATTTATGTGCAAGAACAAATAAACTAAATGAGACTAAAACCTTTGCCTCATGCCTCAAACCCACTGTCCACTCCATAACTTGGCAGATAGTGTTGTCTTATACTACAGAAAAATGAGGCCCTGAGGTTTGAACTCCACAACTTCCTGACCTCATAACCTCAAACTTCCCTAAGTTGGCCCCCACCCTCATTGCTGTTCCTGTATTCATACGGGCACATCCTTTTCCCTTCTCCTCTTACAAACCAGCCCTTTTCTCTGTGCTTTTAAGTCTCTTCTCTCCCATCTCTGCTAGAATAAGGAGAGCTTCCTCTGATATTTCTCTTTCTTATGTGTTCAACCTGGCATCTTCCCTGTAGCCTTTAAAGATACTCAAGCTGCTATTACCTCAAAAAACAGAACAAAACAAAAGAAAAAACTGTAACAAGACTTGACAAACCCCGAAATCACCTCTAGCTATCATATTTTCAAAAGAACAGACTAAGCTGGCTGTATCCATTTCTTACTTCTTAAAAATACTTAAGCGCATTTCAGTCAGATTTGCCTTCCTATCACTCCTCTGAAGTGGCTTTCATCAAAGTGACCAATGACTTCCTTAACTGCTCAATTCAATGGGCTCTTTCCACTCCTCTGGCACCCACCACTGGATTACTCCTGTAGCTCAAGAGCTCTACATACACCTTGACCATGAACTCCTGGGCCCTTGTATAGGCCTGGCTGGTTCCTTGACTCTGTCCTTTATACTCAGTCTTATTCCAGTTCCTGTAATCCTTGCCTAAGGTTGTCTACATTCCTCATGATGGCAACAAGGGCCTAGGAACTTGGATATTTTTCTAGGTGAAAATGTAGAATCAGGGTAGGCAAAAGTCTGAGATGTAACCTGTGGGTTAGAACAAGACTGTGGGGCTGAGCACAGTGGCTCATGACTATAATCCCAGCACTTTGTGAGGCTGAGGAGGGAGGATCGCTTGAGCTCAACATCACCGGAGTGGTGTTGCCCAGGCTAGTCTCGAACTGCTGAGCTCAAGCGATCCTCCCACCTCAGCCTGGCCCACATATAGCTATTTTTTATTGTATAAAATTAAGGTGTACAACATGATGTACACCTTAAAATCTTTGCCTCATGTACAAATGATGTCGTATACCTTAATTTTATATAACTTATGTGGGCCAGGCATGGTGGTTCATGATGTCATCCCAGCACCTTGGGAGGCTGAGGAAGAAGGACTGCTTGAGTCCAGGAGTTTGACACCATAGTGAGGCAATGTCTCTAAAAAAAATGCTGGGCATAGTGGCATGTGCCTGTAGTCCCAGCTGCTACTTGGGAGGCTGAGGTGGGAGGATTGCTTGAGCCCAGGAATTCAAGGTTACTTTGAGCTAGGATTGTGCCACTGCACTCCAGCTTGGGCGACAGAGTGAGACCCTATCTCAAAAACAAAAAACAAAAAACAAAACACACACACACACACACACACACACACACACACACACAGACACACACACAAGACCATGGCACAGTCATTGAGAAGTTATTAAAGAGACTTTAATATGGCTTCTGTTTTGCTTCCTGATGAATGTATGTAACCCAGGAGGCAGGAAGTAATTGTGAAACTACCCAGTGGGTTCATCTTGCTCACTGCCTAGATAGAGCTGATTTATCAAGACAGAGGAATTGCAATAGAGAAAGAGTTTGATACACATAGACCTAGCCAAACAGGAGACTGGAGTTTTACTTTTACTCAAATCAACCTCCCTGAAAATTTGGAGGCTAGGGTTTTTCAAAGTTTGGTGGGCAGGGGGGGCTAGGGAATGGGTGCTGTTGCTTGGTTGGGGATGCAATCATAGCGGTGTGGAAAACAGTTCTTTTGTACTGAGTCCCCTTCTGGGTGGGGGCTACAGAGAAGTTGCTGGTACAAGTGGGGTCATCTGGTCTTCAGAATTGCAAAACCCTGTAAAGATATCCCAAAAGGCCAATCTTAGTGACATGGTTTGGTTCTGTGTCTGCTTCCCCTTCTGCCATCATTGTAAGTTTCCTGAGGCCTCCCCAGCCATGCAGAAATGTGAGTCAATTAAATCTCTTTCCTTTATAAATTCCCCAGTCTCAGGGGAATTCTTTATAGCAGTGTGAAAACAGACTAATACAGTTAATTGGTACCAGGAGTTGGATACTGCTATAAAGATACCTGAAAATGTGGAAGCAACTTTGGAATTGGGTAACAGGCAGAGGCTGGAACAGTTTGGAGGGCTCAGAAGACAGGAAGATGTGTTTGGAACTTCCTAAAGATTCTTTGAATGGTTTTGACCAAAATGCTGATAGTGATGTGGACAATGAAGTCCAGGCTGAGGTAGTCTCAGATGGAGATGAGGAACTTCTTAGGAACTGGAGCAAAGGTTACTCTTGCTATGCTTTAATGAAGAGACTGGTGGCATTTTGACCCTGCTCTAGAGATCTGTGGAACTTTGAACTTTAGAGAGATAATTTAGAGTATCTGGCAAAAGAAATTTCTAAGTTGCAAAGCATTCGAGAGGAAGTAAAGCATAAAAGTTTGGAAAATATGCAACCTGACCATGAGGTAGAAAAGAAAAACCCATTTTCTGGGAAGGAATTCAAACTGGCTGCAGAAATTTACGTAAGTAGCAAGGAGCTGAATGTTAATAGCCAAGACAATGGGAAAAATGTCTCCAGGGCATGTCAGAGACCTTCACAACAGCTCCTCCCATCACAGACACAGAGGCCTGGAAGGAAAAAATGGTTTTGTGGACTGGGCCCAGGACTCCCCTGCTCTGTGCAGCCTAGGGACTTGGTGTCCTTTGTCCCAGCTGCTCCAGCTCTAGTCGTGGCTAAAAGGGGCCAAAGTACAGCTCAGGCTGTTGCATCAGAGGGTGCAAGCCTCAAGCCTTGGTGGCTTCCATTTGGTGTTGGGCCTGTGGGTGCACCTAAGACAAGAATTGAGCTTTGGGAACTTCCACCTAGATTTCCAAGGATGTATGAAAATGCCTGGATGTCTGGGCAGAAGTCAGCTGCAGGGGCGGAGCCCTCATGGAGAACCTCTGCTAGGGCAGTGCAGAGGGGAAATGTGGGGTTGGAGCCCCCACACAGAACCCTCACTGGGGCACTGCTTAGTGGAGCTGTAAGAAGAGGGCCATCATCCTCCAGACCCCAGGATGGTAGATCCACCAAGAGCTTGCACCATGTGCTTGGAAAAGCCATAAGCACTCAATGCCAGCCTGCAAAGGAGCTGCCCAAGGCTATGGGAGCCCACCACTTGCATCAGTGTGCTCTGGATGTTTGACATGGAGTCAAAGGAGATCCTTTTGGAGCTTTAAGATTTAATGACTGCCCTGTTGGATTTCAGATTTGTTTGGGGTCTTAGCCCCGTTTTTGGCCAATTTCTCCCTTTTGGAATGGGAGAATTTATCTAATGCCTATATCCCCATTGTGTTTTAGAAGTAACTACCTTGTTTTTGATTTTACAGGCTCGTAGGCAGAAGGGACTTGACTTGTTTCTGATGAGACTTTGGACTTTGACTTTTGGGCTAATGCTGGAATGAGTTAAGTACTTGGGGGACTGCGGGAAGGCGTGATTGGTATTGAAATGTGAAAGACATGAGATTTGGGAGGGGCCAGGATGCAATGATACGGTTTGGCTCTGTGTCCCCAGTCAAACCTCATCTTGAATTGTAATCCCCATGTGTTGAGGGAGGGAGCTGTAATCCCCATGTATCAGGGAGGAAGGTGATTGGATCATGGGGACATTTTCCCCCATGCTGTTCTTGTGATAGTGAGTGAGTTCTCATGAGATCTGATGATTTTATAAGAGTCTTTCCCCACTTCACTTCTCTCTCCTGTTGCCTTGTGAAGAAGGTGCCTGCTTCCCCTTCTGCCATGATTGTAAGTTTTCTGAGGCGCCTCCCCTGCCCCCACTGGCCATGCAAAACTGTGAGTCAATTAAACCTCTTTCCTTTATAAATTATCCAGTCTCAGGGAAGTTCTTTATAGTGGTGTGAAAATGGACTAATACACTTAGGCTCTAGTAATTGGGAAAGTTGCAAATCTTGTGACCTCTGGAATAATGGCTGATAATCATTTAACTACATCTATATCTTAGCAGAATTAAGGCTCCTCTCATTTTCCTAACCTGGTGGCCTTTTATTAGTTTTACAAAGGCAGTTTAGTTTTGGGAAGGGCTACTACCATTTAAACTATAAAGTAAATTTCTCCCAAAGTTAGCTTGGCCCATGCTGAGGAATGACCAAGGGAAATTTGGAGGTTAAAGGCAATATGGATTTTGTTAGGCCAGATCTCTTTCACTGTCATAATTTCCTCACTATTACAATTTTTGCAAAGGTGGTTTCAGTTGTAACTCATGGGTTACTGGACTTCTCAGCTGTAAACAGTGTGAACCAATGACTAATAACTGGTTTGGTATTGGGACGTTTTACAACCCATGGGGAAGGGAGGGGAAGTGGGCACAAATGATTCAGATTTGGATTCTTGCCAGCTGGGGGGAACTAGGGCTCAGAGTCCAATTTAGGTTGACTGAAAAACAATTTGAAAGTGTGGGTTTTTGTGCACAGTTAAATTTGCTAGCTGAGATCCACACCTGTTTCTTATTAAAAATGTCCAATAAATGGTATCTTTTAATGTAGGGAATAATTATTTACCTCCCTGAATCTGTCCCAGTGTGCTGAGGGACTCTCAGCTGTTGAAGCAGAAATGATCTGATGCACTAGATTGCCAAGATGGATGTGACCACTTCTGACTGCAGAGGCAGCAGAGAAATAAAGATTCGTGTGCAAGAGAGGGTAGACTCATAGGGTTATTTGACCTAAAGAAGGGCACCTGAGGGACTTGGGATTTTGCAGTGTGCACAGACTGGAAAAGAAAGGTATTTGGCTATTAGCAGCACTGAAATAAATTTACTCTGAGCAGTTTCTGCCCAACTGCATTACCTAATGCAAGAACAAAATTTGAAACTTCAGCTCATTATCGTTCTACTTTTGGCAGCATGATTTTTCCTGAGGCTTTTAATTCTTTCCTTAAAGTCCTCTATATTAACTTTGAATCACTGATGTGTTTTCAAATATTGGCTTAAAGCATTTCAGGTCGTGATTTTATTTAAGTGAATAAATTGGCTGTCTAGGTGTATCCTATTTCATATGCAAATGCCTATTTTCATGCAAATAAACTTCTATAGGAAAGTATTAATGATGTAAGGTATCATAGGAAGGTCTTGAATATTTCTTTACTTTCAGAGTTCTGGCTTTTTTTTTTTTTTTTGAGATGGAGTCTCGTTCTGTCACCCAAACTGGAGTGCAGTGGCTGGAT
>NW_012115021.1:4720585-4724221 GCF_000951035.1 Colobus angolensis palliatus
TTCACTGTGTTAGCCAGGATGGTCTCGATCTCCTGACCTCGTGATCCGCCCGTCTCGGCCTCCCCAAGTGCTGGGATTACAGGCTTGAGCCACCGCGCCCGGCCAGAGTTCTGGCTTTTTTATTACATTATTGTTAAATCATTTGTTTATACCGTTACCTTGTTAGTAGTGGGACTAATTATCCTAAAGCATTCCTTTTCTTATTTTCATCATTCCCCTTTTCACATACCAACAAATTTTAAAAATAAAACTGTGTTGATGTATATACAAGAAGAATTTCTCCAGCTTTAATGATGTCAGTGACAAAGGATCCTCTTTTATACTTTCGTTCTACCAATCTCGATCTTTTTTCTTTCAAATTCCCTTCCACTGGACTCCCAGAGCCTTTATTATGTTATCAACGACCTTCCCTTATTTTTGGGCAATTACAGAATAGAAAGTCCGGAAGGCACTTTAGAGCCTTGCTACTCAAAGTGTGGATCATTTCACCCTATCTCTGTTAGTGATTGAATCTCAATCTCTATTCTTAATCATCTGTGCCCTAAGTGCACCAGATATGATTTTCCAATAGCTTTTTGGACATCTCTGTGTGGATGTCAGCTAGTATAGCAGAGTCAACAGGCCTTTATTTTTATTTTTTAAAAATAGAGATGAAGTCTTGCTATGTTTATGTCGGACTGGTGTTGAACTCCTGGGCTCAAGTGGTCCTCCTACCTCGGGCTCCCAAAGTGTTGGGATTACAGACGTGAGCCACTGTGCCCGGCCTCAACATGCTTAAAATCAACACACACACAAATACAGCAAAACACATTTAACTCATCATTATCCCCTTCACATGATCTTTTTCTAAATTCCATTTTTCTTTGATGACGATATTGGCATCTTCATGGTCATCTCAATGGAACATAGAAAAAGCATTATAATACAGCTTTCTCAGTACCACTCCCAATTTAATCAGCCCATAAATCCTGTGAATTAAACTTCCATCAAGCCCTGGGCATAGATTCCTTCTTCTCTACTCATTGCTGCTGTTCTGATTTATATTTTCATTATCTCTTGCCTTGCCTAATGCCAACTCTCCTAACTTATCTCTTTGCCTTCTCCAGTCTCTCTTCCTTCTCTTTGTAATTTTTTAAAAAAATTTTAGATTCAGGGAGTACATATGCAGGATTTTTACATGGATATATTGCATGATGCTGAGGTTTGAGCATTTATTGAACCTGTAACAGAAATAGTAAACATAGTACCCAATAGGTAGTTTTTCAATCCTTGCTCCCCTTACTACCTCCTTTTGGAGTCCCCAGTGTCTATTGTTTCCATCTTTGTGTCCGTGTGTACCCAATGTTTAACACCCACTTATAAGTGAGAACATGTGGTATTTGGTTTTCTGTTTCTGTGTTATTCCTTCTTAGTTTTTTCATTGACCCACTGGTCATTCTGGAGCACATTGTTTAATTTCTGTGTGTTCATATAGTTTCCAAAATTTCTCATGTTACTGATTTCTAGTTTTATTCCATTGTGGTTGGAGAAGATACCTGATACAATTTCAATTTTTTTTTTGAAAATTTTAAGACTTGTTTTGGTGGCCTAACATATGGTCAATTCTTGAGAATGATCCATGTACTGAGGAGAAGAATGTGTATTCTGCAGATCTTGGAGGAAATGTTCTGTAAATATCTATTAGATCCATTTGGTTAATAGTGCAGATTAAATCTAATGTTTCTTTGTTGATTCTTTGGATGATGTGTCCAATGCTGAAAGTGGGGTGTTGAAGTCTCCAGCTATTACTGTATTGGAGTCTACCCCTCTTTAGCTCTAATAAAATTTACTTTATATATCTGGGTGTTCCAGTGTTGGGTGCATATATATATTACAATTGTTACATCCTCTTGCTGCAGTGGCCCCTTTGTCATTATATAGTGACCTTCTTTGTCTCTTTTTATAGTTTTTGCCTTGAAATCTATTTTGTCTAATATAAGTATAGCCACTCCTGCTTGTTTTTTATTTTGGTTTTTATTAGCATGAAATATCTTTTTCCATCTCTTTATTTTCACTCTATGTGTGTCTTTATAGGTAGGTATGTTTCTTGTAGGCAACAGATTATTGGGTCTTGTTTTTTTTTAAATCCATTCAACCATTCTATGTCTTTTGATTGGAGAGTTTAGTCCCTTTACATTCAATTTTATTATTGATAAGTAAGGACTTACTCTGCCATTTTGTTATTAGTTTTCTAGTTATTTTGTGGTCTTCTCTCCCTTCTTTCCTTTCATCCTGTCTTCCTTTTAGTGAAGGTGATTTTTTATGTTGTTATGATTTAACTTCTTGCTTTTATTTTTTGTGTATCTGTTTTATGTTTTTTCATTTGAGATTACCATGAGGCTTGCAGTACTATCTTATAACCTATTATTTTAAACTGCTGACAACACTGATTGCATAAATGAACAAATTAACAAACCAGCAAAGAAAAAACTAAAACTCCACACTTTAACTTCATCTCCCAGCTATGTTTTTCTGTGGGCTTACTTTTTTTTTTTTTTGAGACGGAGTCTTGCTTTGTTGCCCAGGCTGGAGTGCAGTGGCATGATCTTGGCTCACTGCAACCTCCACCTCCCAGATTCAAGCGATTCCCCTGCCTCAGTCTCCCGAGTAGCTGGGACTACAGGTCCGTGCCACCACGCCTGGCTAATTTTTTTGTATTTTAGTAGAGATGGGGTTTCACCATGTTGGCCAGGATGGTCTCGATCTCCTGACCTCGTGATCCGCCTGCCTTGGCCTTCCAAAGTGCTAGGATTACAGGTGTGAGCCACCGTGCCTGGCTGTGGACTTACTATTACTCATGAGTTTTGTAGCTTCAGATAATTTCTTATTGCTCAATAATGTGCTTTTCTTTCAGATTGAAGAACTCTCTTCAGGATTTCTTGTAGGACAGGTCTGGTGTTGATAAAGTCCCTCAGCTTTTGTTTATCTGGGAAAGTCTGTATTTCTCCTTTATGTTTGAAGGATACTTTCACTGGATATACTATTCTAGGGTAAAAGTTTTTTCCTTCAGCACTTTAAATGTGTCATGACATTCTCCCCTGTCCTGTAACGTTTTCACTGAGAAGTCTGCTTCCAGATGTATTGAAATTCCTTTGTCTGTTGTTTCTTTTCTCTTGCTGCTTTTAGAGTCCTTTCTTTATCCTCAACCTTTGGGAATTTGATTATTAAATGTATTGAGGTAGTCTTCTTTGGGTTAAATTTACTTTGTGTTCTATAATATTCTTGTATTTGAACATTGGCATTCTGCTGTAGGTTTTGTAAGTTCTCTGTTTTTATCCTCTTAATTTTCTGCTCTGATCTCTCTCTCTGCCTCCTCTTTAATGCCAATACCTCTTAGATTTGCCCTTTTGAGGCTATTTTCTAGATCTTATAGGTGTGCTTCATTCTTTTTTGTTCTTTTTCCTTTTGTCTCCTCTGACTGTATTTTTCAAATAGCCTGTCTTCAAGTTCACTAATTCTTTCTTCTGCTCGATCAGTTCTGCTGTTAAGAGACTCTAATGTGGCCAGGCATGGTGGCTCATGCCTGTAATCCCAGCACTTTGGGAGGTTGAGGCAGGCGGATCACGAGGTCAGGAGATCGAGACCATCCTGGCTAAC
>NW_012115021.1:4725011-4762824 GCF_000951035.1 Colobus angolensis palliatus
TTTTTGTATTTTTAGTAGAGACGGGGTTTCACCGTGTTAGCCAGGATGGTCTCGATCTCCTGACCTCGTGATCCGCCTGTCTTGGCCTCCCAAAGTGCTGGGATTACAGGCTTGAGCCACCGCGCCCGGCCCAAGTTTTCAAGGGGACCTGGGTGTTGTGATCTAAGTCTTTGGTCACTGTAGCCGTATCTGCATTAGGGGCTATCCCAAACCCAGTAATGCTGTGGCTTTTGTGGACTCACAGAGGTACTGCTTTGCTGGTCTTGGGTGAGATCCAGGAGAATTTTCTGAATTGCCAGGTAAAGGGTCTTGTTCTTTCCACTTACTTTCCCTCAAACAACTGGAGTCTCTCTCTGTCCTGAGCTGCCTGGAGCTGGGGGAGGGGTAACACAAGCACCCCTGTGGCCACCACCACTGGGAGTGTGTGGGGTTAGATTCAATGCCAGCACAGCACTGGGTCTCATCCAAGGCCTGCAGTGACCACTGCCTGGTTAATGCCTATGTTCACTCAAGGCCCAAGGAGTCTATAATCAGCAGGTGGTGAAGCCAGCCAGCTTGTGTCCTTTCCTTCAGGGCATCAAGTCTCCCCCCTGTCCCTGGGTGGGTCCAGAGATGCCATCTGGAAGCCAGGACCTGGAGTCGGGAACCTTAGAAATCTTCCTGGGGCTGTATTCTACTGCAGCTGAGCTGGTACTCAAGACACAAGACAAAATCCTTCCACCTCTTCTCTCTTCTTTCCTCAAGCAAGAGTCTCTCCTTATGGTTACCACTGCCTCAGGCCCATAGCAAGTACTGCCTGGCTACTGCTGATGTTCACTCAAGGCCCAAGGGCTCTTCAATCAGCTTGTCAGCTTGTGGTGAATGCTTTCAGGCCTGGGTCTCTCTCTTCAGGGAAGTGGGCTCCCATCTGGCCCAAGGCAGGTCCAGAAATGCCATCGAGGAGTCAAGGCCTGGAACCAGAGATCTCAGGAGTCCACTTGGTACTCTACCTGACTGTGGCTGAGCCTAGTACCCAAGCTGTAGGACACAGTTCCCTTTACACTTTTATCTTCTTTCCTGAAGCAGAAGGAAGTCTCTCCCCGTAGCCACCACAGCTGGGAATGTGCTGGGTCACCCCTGAAGCCAACATGGAACTGGGTCCCATCTAAAGTCCACAACAAGTGCTGCCTGGCTACCACTGCTGATTATTCAAGGGCCCAAGGTCTCCTTAATCAGCAGGTGGTGAATCCTGCCAGCATTGGGTCTTTCCCTTCAAGGTAGTGGGTTCCCAACTGGCCCAGGGTGTGTCTAGAAATGTCATCTGAAAGTTAGGGCCTGGAATGGGGGCCTCATGGCTCTGTCTGGTGCCCTATTCTACTGTGGCTGAGCTGATATCCAAGATGCAAGACAAAGTCTTCAGACATGGTTTGGATCTGTGCCCAAATCCCATGTTCATTTGTAATCCCCAGTTTTGGGAGGTGGGACCTGGTGGGAGGTGACTGGATCATGGGGGCAGTTTCTCATGAGTGGTTTGGCACCATCCTCTTGATGCTGTTCCCACAATAGTGAGTTCTCACATGGTCTGGGTGTTTAAAAGTCTGTAGCACCTTTCCCTTTGCTCTTTCTTGCTTCTGCTTACACCATGTAAGACAGCTGCTCCCCCTTTGCCTTCCACCATGATTGAAAGCTACCTGAGGCCTCTCCAGAAGCAGAAACCACTGTGCTTCCTCTACAGCATGCAGAACCATGGGCCAGTTAACCTCTTTTCTTTATAAATTACCCAGTCTCAGGTATTTCTTTAGAGCAATGTGAGAAGGGAATAATACAGAAAATGACTAAGCTGGTGTCCAAGATGCAAGACCTAGTCCTCTTTGCTCTCCCCTCTCTTGTCCTCAAGCAGAAGGAAGGAGTCTCTTCCAGAGTTGTGAGCTGTGCTGCCTGAGGTTGGGAAGAGATGACACAATCATTCCCTTTGCTGCCTCAGCTGGTGTCTCACTAGGTCATATGCACCCCAAGTTCACTGGCTCTAAGCCCAGTCCAGCACTGGAACTTGCCTAGGAATTACAGTCCTTGTGACCTAGACTGTCTTTTAAGTTTATTTAGGACCCCAGAGTGCTTTGCCTTTGTCTCGCAGTGATAGGGCTTGCCAGAATACAGGTTCCAATCATTTGCCTCTGGCTAGGGCTGGTCTAAATGTTCCCTCCGGGGGTGCTGGCTGAATTCTGCCCTATGTTTCTTTCTGCTGTGACTGGGCAGCACTGAGTTCCAATGCAAAGTACCACAATCATTGGGCTGTCTCTCCCCCAAGCACACAGATTCTCTTTCTGTGCCATGTTGTCATTGTTAGGGAATGGGGGAGGGGTGGTATCAGCAATTCAAGACTGTCTTTCCCACCCTCTTCAGTACCTGTTTCCTTAACATAATGTTGAAACCAGGTACTATGATCGCTCACCAGAGTTTTAGTTCTTATGAAGGTGCTTTTTTTTGTGTGTGTGTGGATAGTTGTTCGATTTGGTGTTCCTGCAAGGACGTTTGCTGGAGGCTTCTATTCAGCCATTTTGTTCCACCTCCCACTCATGTGGTTTTTAGTAGGCCTCAGTGTTTTACCACATGAGCCTTGACACAGGGCTGCCTTAGCACATGGAAGGTGGCTTCTCCTGCAGAGTAATTAGAGAGAGAGTGAGTCTCCCAGATGGAAATTGCAGTCTTTTTATTGTGTGGTCTTGAAAGTGAGATCCCATCTCTTCTGCCATATTTTATTCATTAGCAGAGTGTCACTAAATATAGCCCACAGTCAAGAAAAGGGGAACCAAGTTCCATCTCTTGAGGAGAGGAGTATGGAAGAATTTGTGAATGTATCTACAAAACCACCAAAATCTGTTCTCTGGCCACAAATTATTTGTCTTCCTCCCACATGCAAAATACATATCAAATAATTTGTGGGCATATATTTAAAACTGGTACACCATCTTACGCTCCACCGAAACTGGGATCTTGAGACATATCTTTCAGGGACTCCATTTTACATACATGGGGGGGCTCAAACTCCCCAGATCCTCCACCATCTGGTCCTAATTACTTATTTTCCACCACTTGCTTATGAATCCTGCAAACAGTCAAATCAAATGATTCACCATTTCTTTTATTTCTTTTTTTAAAAAAGAAGATTTACTATATATTTAATTATAACTTTTTGTAAAAAATACAAAAAACCTCGAGGCAGTGGGATATGCCTGGATTCTCTGCAGGCAGCACATTTTGAGGGCAGGCTGGGGTAGGGGAGGGACAGAGCCATCATGTTAACCATTCTGTATTGAGTACCTGTCACTTTCTTTTTTAAAACTTTTATTTTAGGTTCGAGGGTACGTGTGCAGGTTTGTTATACAGGCAAACTTGTGTCATGTGGGTTGCCTGAACAGATTACTTTGTCACACAGGTACTAAGTCCAGTACCCATTAGTTATTTTTTTGTACTCCTCTCCCTCCTCCAACCCTCCACCCTCAAGTAGGCCCCAGTGTCTGTTGTTCCCTTCTTTGTGTCCATGTGTTCTCATCATTTAGCTCCAACTTATAAGTGAGAACATGTGGTATTTGGTTTTCTGTTCCTGTGTGAGTTTGCTGAGGATAATGGCCTCCAGCTCCATCCACATTCCCACAAAATATGTGATCTCATTCTTTTTTATGCTTGCATAGTATTTCATGGTGTATATGTACCACATTTTCTTTATCCAGTCTATCATTGATGGACATTTAAGTTGATTCCATGTCTTTGCAATTGTGTATAGTGCTGCAATGAACATATGCGTGCATGTGTCTTTATGGTAGAATGATTTATATTTCTCTGTGTGTGATATGGTTCGGATCTGTGTCCCCATTCAAATCTTATGTTGAATTGTAATCCCTAATGTTGGAGGTGGGGCCTGGTGGGAGGTGATTGGATCATGGAGGTGGATTTCCCTTGGTTGCTGTTCTTGTGATGCTAGTGAGGGTATTGTTGTGAGATCTGGTTGTTTAAAAGTGTGTGGCACCTCCCTCCACACTTCCTCCTGCTCTGGCCATGTAAGACATGCCTGCTTCCCCAGAAGATGAATGGAAGCTCCTATGCTTCCTGTACAGCCTGCAGAACTATGAGCCAATTAAACCTCTTTTCTTTATAAATTACCCAGTCTTAGGTATTTCTTTATAGCAATGCAAGAATGGACTAATACAGGGTGTATTACCCAGTAATGGGATTGCTGGGTCAAGTAATATTTCTGTTTTTACATCTTTGAGGAATTGCTTTCCACGATGGTTTCACTAATTTACACTCCCACCAACAGTGTATAAGTGCTCCTTTTACTCCACAGCCTTGCCAACATCTGTTATTTTTTGACTTTTGAATAACAACCATTGTGACTTGTGTGAGATGGTATCTCGTGGTTTTGATTTGCATTTCTCTAATGATCAGGATTCACCTTTTCTTAATCACACCCTAAATCTACCATTCTCTGTACCTTCATGGATGCTCTTACCCCAGGCTGGAAGGTACTTCCTTACCTTTCTTTTCAAATCCTCCACAAAAGTCCTACACTTATTTTCATACATTACCTTCTTCATAAAGTATGACAGCACCCCTAAAATAGAATGTATTTACTGCATTTGATTGTAAATTGCTAGAGGGTAGGAAGCATACCTTGCTCATCTCTGTATCCTTCAAAACAGGATGCCTATTTCATTGGGCCCAACATGTGTTCAACAAATGCTGAATGAAATGATGTGAAGACAGCATTTCTCCATTTTAGCTGAGACAAACACTTTGAGTTGTTTGTGCCCATGTGACACATCAGCATCACTGTAGCATTTTATTTGTTGCATAAAATCTGTCTTTCAAAGACATAATCCAAAACTGCCATGTGGAGGGCATCGTGACAGAACTGGTGGTAAAATTTCCAAATTATATCAACATCTTCAAAGTCCCAGCCTTCTGTGGCTATATTGGAGGGCCAAGAAAAATTCAGTTACCAACATGTTGAAGTACCACAAAGATCCCACAATATGAGGAAGAGGGAGCTGTACTGTTAGCTGTCTTTAGCTATGCTGTAGTAGGATATCGCTTGCTTAATTTTTTAAGCTTTTTTCTTTCTCCCCACACTTTCTCCCCACACTCTTTCTCTCTCCCCACACTCTTTTCCTTCTTCCTTTCCTCTCTTTCTCATTCTCTCCTCCCTCCCTCCCTTCTCCTTCCTTTCTTTCTTCCTTCTTCCTTCCTTCTCCACATCACTTTCTCATCTGACCTCTCCTTGTTATTCTTGCTCTAAACTCTGTGAGGTTCTGTATGAGTATTCTGATGGGATTACTGTCCTTTAAATTAGTCAAATAGAAGTTCTGTCTTTGCTTTACTAAGGTATAAGTTACATACCATAAAATTCATCCATTTTAAGTGCACAATTCAATGATTTTCGGTAAATTTAGAGTTGTGCAGCCATAACCACAATCTAGTTTTAGAACATTTCCATGATCCCAAAACGGTCTCCAGGGCTGACTGAATTTTTTAATGTATATATATTTTTACCTTCTCTTGTTATAAAAACAATAGAAAGTTACTTTAAAGCTGGGCATCATGGCACATGCCTGTAGTCTCAGCTACTAGGTAGGATGAGGTGGGGAGGATCACTTGAGGCCAGGAGTCTGAGGCTGTAGCGAGTTATAATCATGCCTGTGAATAGCCATTGCCCTCCAGCCTGGGCAACATAGAGTGACCCCATTTCTTAAAGTCACTTCAGATAATTTAGAAAATACATAAAAGCAGAAAGAACTAAATAATAATAATAATAAAAAACCTTCATTCCACAATCTACAGGCAACCACTGCTATTTTGGCATATATTTAATCCCTCTCTCTGTCTACCTATTTATTTCCATCTTAGAAGGGAAGCTTCTATTTAGGGAGCCTGAGAAGTTGATTTGCTCTGGGTACACAGTAGCTATATATTAACAACTTAAAAAGAGCAGGGAGGATCTCTTTTTGTCTTATTGACTTAAGATAATTTGACTGGACTTTTGACTTTCAAATTACCACGTTCGATATCTATTTATGTGTGAGGGTAAGAAGTCAATTACAGCAATTGGTTCCTGGACCAAACTGAGGGTTGGGCTGCTATTTCTCGAGGCCCAGTAACGAGATGCAGATGAACTGGGGAGGAAGAGAGTTTTTATTTCTGTAACCAGTTACAGGGAGAGGACCCGGAAAATATCACCAGGCCAACCTCAAAATTACAAAGTTTTCCAGAGCTTATATACCTTCTAAGCTGTATGTCTACGTGTAAGTGTGCATTCATCTAAAGGCACAAGTGATTAACTTCTTTTAATCTATAACTAAGGTCTGAGTCCTGAACACCTTCCTCTGGAGCCTCAGTAAATTTACTTAAGCTAAATGGGTCCAGGTGCTGGGGTGATTACCCTCATCTTGTCTCCTGTTAAATCATGCAGGTTTGGGGAGTTCCTTCAGACCCCCAATAAACTTGTTTGTGGAGGCCTGGGGAGTTTCTTGACTCCGCCAATAAAACTTGTTTAATTCTAAACGGGTTAAGGCCCAGGAAAGGTCTAGGCAAAACTCTTGGTGGGCTTTTTTGTTCCATTCCAGCCTTTGTATAGGGCGCTGGTTCTTTCAGCTTTTGATGTTTAACTGAACCCCTCAGTCGGTACTGAATCAGTTGTATGGAGGCCTGCGTTAGTGAGACCTGGCCCACCACACAATGACTAGGCCATTATGTGCTGGGGATTGCAATGTGGATTTGACATGTGTGTGGGGTGGGAGTGGATAAGTGGGGGAGGGGATACAGTAATAACTGCCTAGAGGCCTCATAGAGAACCCTAACTACAGAAGCTGTGTGCTGGGGTGGTGGGAGGGATGTGAGCTTGAGAAAATCAGAACTCTGGCAAGGAAAAAGCAAGCTGGGCTTCAAGCGCCTGCCTTGGGACTCCCCAGCATTTCTTTGAAATGGTAGCATGAGGGGAAAGTTGAATAAAAAGGGAAGGGCGTGTGATAATGCAGAAGGGGATGAGCATGTCAGGAGATTTCTGATGAGCCTGGTAGAGTGCATTGCCCAGACTAAGTGCCAAAACATGTACCAGTAAATGGGCAACAGAGCTAAGATATGGAACTGGATAATCAAGTTGTGGGTGGGGCTACGGGGATGGCCCATTCCTGGCTGAGAAGTTGGCAGTTTCTGTTTTGTATTAGCAAAGAAGTTGGTTAAAGTGTCAGCCATGGCATTTTTGGATCAAGACCACATATCTACTGAAGCCAAAACTTTGGGAGAATTGGTAGGTAAACAAGTGAAGATGTTGAAATATGCTGGTGATTTTCTGTGGTCTCCAGTAACTTTTACAAGAGAAAAGCATCTCAACTTGGAGCTATTTCAAAGCTTTACTATTAGAAGTCCTTTGGCCTGCAGCCAGCAGTTTAAGTTGTCTGAGAGTCAGGAAATCACAACACATGCAGGATTGGAAAAAGTGAATTCTTTGTTAGAGACTAAAGTGAAAAGAGAGAGGCAGAAAACAAAGTTGGTAATGAAACTGGGGCCTGGGAAGCCTCCACATCCCTGCCTCTCCTGGGCATATTCTGCTGTATGTTCCCTGCCTGACAAAGGTTTAGAACATGCAGCCTGGGAATACAGAGTATCTGGGCCTCCCCAATTCTGCTATTGTTTTGCCGATGTCAGATGTCAAGACGTCAAGATGTCAATCAGATGTCAAGATGGAGGCCATTAAGCTGGAGGCTGCAGGCAGAGCACTGAGATTTGTTTCTGAAAGACAGAAATTTTTAGTTTAGGGTCTGGATTCGTGGACCATGACTTGATAAGTTTTTGCTTATATTCATTCAGTGGATTCTTCCAGCTAAGAACCAAAGTCAGGAGATCTTATCAAGTAAGTAAGTTGTATTGCAGGAGAAACCCTAGATCCAATGAGTAAAGATCATGATCTATTTAACCTAAAAGGTTATTTTCAGGCCTCCACACCTGCAACAATGAGGATTAAACTGCTAAAAGGTGCAGTCCCCTAATAGGAGCCTCCCCTACCAATGCCCACCTCAGCTGTAAGTGTGAAAGACGATGAGTAAGGAAGCTTTTCTCAGAGAGCAAAACCAGGGGCAGCTGGTTTTCTAGGGCAGGGAGTTGCTGAAATTCTTCTCAAGGAGGATATATTATTGCTTACGATCATTGTGTTTTTTCTTCCCTTCTCTTTTTTCAAATGGGAGCTTTTTTTCTAAAGTGGTCCTGTTGTCCGTGCAACTTTGTACACTGGGTCTGTTGGTTGTGGTTAAATAACTTATCTATAGACTTCCAGACAATAAGGAGCTGCATTTAGACTTGTCTGGGAGACATCACTGAGATATCTTGGGCATAATGAGTTAATGAGACTTAGCATTGGAGTATATTCTTTTGGGAAGAGGGTAAGTGCAGTTTTGGCAGTCCATGGAACAGTTGCATAATGCTGGGAGGATACATTTTAAAACCTGTATGTATGAAAAAAAGGTGTATAAATGCTAGGAAGTCAAGGGGCAAACTGTAGGGAGTCGCAATGACATTATTTGATACAACTGTGAGTAAAACGAGACTTCCTTGCCTGTACTTTTCAATTAATCAAGCTAACAAATTCCCTTTTTAGTTTAAGTGGGTTTGAGTTGGTTTTACTATCACTTTCAACCACAAATGCGTGACTGATATAACACATATATATTTAATAAATATTATGTCAGTCTTATATGTAGATAATTTATAAGGGCAAATGGTGTTAGTAACTAAGAAGGTACATATATATTTACAAGTAGATCAACTTATTTTCTAGAATGTAAACTACTTTTTACAAATTTATCCTTTGAAGAGAGGGAATATTTCCTGCCGTGTTTACATCCAAGCATCCAATTATGTTAATTCATGATTAATGTATTTCTCAGGTTTTAGTCGATGATCATTGGCATATGTGGGTTTTAAACATAAGGGGATCAGATAAAGTATTTTTAAATTTATATTTTCATTATTGGTAGATATATTTGGGTGTGGCAATCCAGTCTTTATGGTCATGTAGACTTACTGAACATAGTAGATTAGTAGATGAGATCCTTGGCCAGGGAAATTTTACAAATAGTTTCCTAAGCTATAAACTTTGCCTATGCAATTCACAAATATCTAATGATATATAAATGATGTGTTAATACTGACAATTACTTGCACTCATAATTAAAGTAACAATTTCTAATAGGTTGTTAAATCTTACTTTGCTGTTCAGACACTGAAGACTTTGTTTCATGCACCTGTTCACTACAATGCACTGTTTTTTTTTGTTGTTGTTTTGAGACAGAGTCTCACTCTTTTGCCCAGGCTGAAGTGCAGTGGCACAGTCTTGGCCCACTGCAACCCTTGCCTCCCAGGTTCAAGCAGTTCTTCTGCCTCAGGCTCCTGAGTAGCTGGGATTACAGACTCATGCCACCACACCTGGCTTATTTTGTATTTTTAGTAGAGATGGGGTTTTACCATGTTGGCCAGGCTGGTCCTGACCTCAGGTGATCTGCCCACCTCGGCCTCCCAAAATGTTAGGATTACAGGCATGAGCCACCGTGCCCGGCCTACATGTCACTGTTAATAGTATTATTTTTCAAAGAACTCCTCAGTAGTAAGCATAGTATTTCCCCCAACTTCCAAAGTTTTGATATTTTTTTCCGCTTTCTCTTTCCCCTTAGTTAAAAATAAATCTCTTCTTGATAATTTTAATGTGGTTTGGGGAAGAAACAAAAGTAGATGTGTTTTAAATCTATGATTTTAACTTGGAAGGTACCATTATGTCTTTAACGTGCCTGGCCCAGATTAGGTACACGATAAATGGTAGTGATTATTATTGTGGGGAGGAGGGTGGTGGAGCATCAGGAATCAACTTACGCAGGGGTCCCCAACCCCCTGGAACTGGGCCCCACAGCAGGAGGTGAGCAGCGGGCCAGCGAGCATTACTGCCCGAGCTCTGCCTCCTGTCAGATCAGTGGCAGCCTTAGATTCTCATAGGAATGCGAACCCTATTGTGAACAGTGCATGCGAGGGATCTAGGTTGCACACTCCTTATGATAATTTAACTAATTCCTGATGATCTGAGGTAGAATAGTTTCATCCCCAAACCGTCTCCCTACAACCCCCCCAATGGTCCCCCAGTCCGTGGAAAAATTGTCTTCCGTGAAACCCGTCCCTGGTGCCAAAATGGTTGGGGACTGTTGAACTAATGTTATTTCCTTCATTTCATTTCTTTGTTTTTTGAGATAGGGTTTCACTCTGTCACCCAGGCTGGAATGCAGTGGTGGGATCTCAGCTCACTGCAGCCTCTACCTTCCCAGACTCAGGTGATCCTTCCACCTCAGTCTCCTGGGCCATTGGGACCCCGGGTGTGCACCACCACACCTAGCCAATTTTTATATTTCTTGTCAAGACAAGGTTTCATGCCATGTTGCTCAGGCTGATCTCAAACTCCTGAGCTCAAGCAATCTGCCTGCCTCTGCCTCTCAAAGTGCTGGGATTATAGTCCTGAGCCACCCCCTTATGCCTATTTCATTAATGTCTCTGTATGAGATTGGACTTCTTATAAATGTGGATGAATCTGTTGTACTCAGTACATGTGAAATGCACACATATTTTATGCTTTAATGAATTTTTGGGTTCTTTGTCTCCTTTTAGTTTTGTAATGAGTGTTGAATTTGAAAATCCCGAGCTTATCTCGGCAGAAATACAAGGAAACAGGAGCTCCTCAAGCATTGCTGACATTATTAGGGTCATCTTTGTGGTATCAGACCTGGTCCCTACCATTAGTTATGCTATAGTGGAGCCCTCATCTTAGTTGTACATCTGCATATTATTTCAAATTCCCTTTTCATCTATTTTTGTTTTACTGAATTAATTTCGTCATTATGGCTTCATCCCATGATAAAAATATTTCCTGTGGAGCTGGGGGAAGTTTTGGTGAACACCAAAGCACATCCAATTCTGCAGTCATTTATTGTTGGGCATCTTGCAAATGCCAGACCCTGCAGGAGAAATATCAGTATGAAGATGGAATCCCTGTTCTCTGGCAACTAAAATTCAGTAGAAAGGATAAGGTAAAATGCATAGGTCACTAAAATGAGGCAGAAAATAGCAAAATATATACCATTATATAAAGTACTTACTCTGTGCCAGTCACTCTTTTAAAGCAGTTTAAAAATAGTTAATTCATTAACACCTTAAACAATTATTATTATCTCCATTTTCATATGTGGAAACTGAGACACAGAGAGGGTAAGTAATTTGTCCAAGTTACCAAAGTAGTAAGTGGCAGATCTGGGATTTGATCCACTTGATCCAGAGAGTCCAATTCTAGAACTGGCATGCTATCTTGCTTAGGTTAAACCAAAGTTTCATTCATTTGAATGTTTCTATTCAAGCGAGTGAGTGATTCTGTGTGCTCATCCATGAGTGTGCATGCATGTGTGTGCATGTGTGTATGTAGGAAACAGAAATGGGATTTAAAAGAGGTTGTGGCATTTGAGCTATATCTTTCTGGTTTTATGTCATTTTATGTTCAATTTGTTACATCTTGATCTTTTCTTAACATTCCAATTATACTCTGCTTGAAACACTTCAAAACTCCTGGACCTCTGATTTCTCCCATTATCTATCCAAGTCTAACTGGCTCAGAACTTTACAACTTTGGATCAAAAGCCTTTGCAAAATTTGGGCAAAGTGGAGTACCTTATGTTCTTCAGAAAAGGTTATAGGTTTTCAGACAGAACAGAATGAGAGTCACCATGTCTATGACCACACATTATAGTGCTGGCTTTATGATAGTAATTATCAGACCAATTCATCACTGTATCCAATTGACTTCAGTGTCCCACATCACTTGGGCTCTGTTTTTTGAGGTCGGCTGAGTAAAGATAGGGAGTGTGAAAGATGTGTGTGTGTCTTTGTTGGATAATAGGTGGACTGAGGATGCCTGCCTGGGCCTAAGCTGTGTGCAGCCCTGTAATTCACAAATATTGGGGAAAGGATGATTAATGGGCACCAAAGGTCTATAAGCAGGAGAGTTTGAGGAGGAATAAGGATAAGAGAGCTCAAGGATGATTACTGGAAAATACCAGAGAGGACAGCATGGTATCTGTCTTAGACATGCTCTCCAAAATGGCACCATGGGCTCATGGTGGAGGTCTGTGGTTGGCGGGGCCATAGGCAGAAGACATGAGAGAGGCTTTTCCACAAAGGATTTGTGACACAGGGGCACAAACAGTATCATCTAGGTGCCCATGTGAGGAAGTGTGACCAAAGTGGGGAAGGGGACATTTCTTTCCCTTCCTGTGGTACTTGGTGTAATATCAGTGTGGTAAGAACCCCGGAGGAAGGAGGGTGGCCCTTACCAGAAACAGTGGATCCTGGGGGCCGAACCAGCTCAACTGGCAGAGACCTGACTGACTTGTTTGCGGGTTATGTGAGATACATTAGAGTATTCCCGAAAATGACTTAGAGGAGCCTCAAATGTAGGAACAGGAGGGAGTGAGATGTGGCTCATGTTCTGCAGAATACCCACCAGCTAGAGCAGCCCAGGAAATGGGTTATGTAGTAACTTCTGTTTTACAGACTAGTTATTGAATGAATTTTACTGCATGAATTTATTGGTGTTAGATGAAGGGGTGGCCTGCCCCTCCACACCTGTGGGCATTTCTCGTTAGGTGGAATGAGAGACTTGAGAAAAGAAATGAGACACAAAGTATAGAGAAAGAAAAAATGGGCCCAGGGGTCCCGCGCTCAGCATACAGAGGACCCACACCGGTCTCTGAGTTCCCTAGTATTTATTGAGAATTATCTTTACCATCTTAAAGATAAGGGAGTGACAGGATAATAGCATCATTGTAGAGAGAAAATCAGCAGTAAGACGTATGAACAAAGATCTCTGTGACATGAATAAGTTTAAAGGAAAATGCTGTGCCTTGATATGCATATGCAAACATCTCCATAAACCTTTTAGCAGCATTGCGCAAGCAAGTCCCACCTTTTGCCCTAAGGCGGTTTTCTCCTTTCTCAGTAAACAGAGCATACAATCGGGTCTCACACTGAGATGTTCCATTGCCCAGGGACGGGCAGGAGACAGATGCTTTTCTCTATCTCAACTGCCAACAACCGCCAAGAGGCCTTCTTTCCTCTTGTACTAGTCCTCCTCAGCACAGACCCTTCACGGGTGTCAGGCTGGGGGACGATCAGGTCTTTCCCTTCCCATGAGGCCATATTTCAGACTATCACATGGGGAGAAACCTTGAACAATACCTAGCTTTCCCTGTGACCTTTGGCGGTGTACGTGTCCCTGGGTACTTGAGATTAAGAGAATGGTGATGACTTTTAACCAGCAAGCTGCCTTCAGGCACTTGTTTAACAAGGCACATCCTGCACAGCCCAAAATCCATTAAACCTTGAGTCACCACAGCACATGTGTCTTGCAAGGACAAGGTTGTGGGTAGGGTCACAGATTAACAGCATCTCAAATACAGAACCAAATGGAGTCTCTTATGTCTACTTCTTTCTATATAGACACAGTAACAGTCTGATCTTTCTTTCTTTTCCCCACAGTTAGATGACTCCACCACAAGTTAGCCACTGCTCTAAATTCATAGGATATGCTGTTTTCATGCATATCCTTTCTGAGGATATTTCATTTCAATATCCTCAGAAAGAAGATATTTAGACAAGATTCTATGCAAATTCTGTAGTTCATTGGTAAGTTCTAAGAAACACTGGTAGGGGAGTGGGGAAGTGAGACAGAAATAAGAAGGTAGCCAGTAAAGGGTGAGTTATTAAGCCAGTTACTACTGCGGGCAACTGGGGTGCAATCTCACTGGGGGAAACCCTGGGAAACATTGTAGAACACACATCTCAGAGTCATCCCACTTGAGGGGCAAGGAAGCTGGGGTATGTATCCACCCACTCTTGTCAGTTATTGGTTGAGGGCTCTTCTCAGGGGGATCTTAATCCTTCAGCACTTCCAGCAGAAAGAGCTGCTCTAGCAGCCAGAGAAAGTGCAAGGGCAGACAATCGCAGGTGCTGGCAGTTGGAAGCCAGGTTGGTGTGCGTGGAAATGCTAAGTGTGGGGAATATGGGTGGGGTGCAGACAGTGGCTGCTACTCCTGTGACACACGATGTCTTCTAGCTTGTTGGTTCCAAATTTGACATTGTCTTGGTCATGTAATGGATTTACCTGCTGATCGACACTTGAAAACTTCTCATGCCTCCCCTGCTCCTGGTTGCATTTGGTGTTCCCCTTCCTCCTTGTCCTTCCGCTTCACTCAGTTCATCACCATTTGCCTTGGCTTTGGCATCAAAGACCTGTGGAAAGCTATTTCCTTTTTTGAGCCTCAATTTTCCTCATATCAAGGTAAGAATAATAATATATTTTTAGAATTTTTGTGTAGATTGAAGAATGTGTTAACATATAGAAAAAAGGCCGGGTGCGGTGGCTCAAGCCTGTAATCCCAGCACTTTGGGAGGCCGAGGTGGGCGGATCACGAGGTCAGGAGATCGAGACCATCCTGGCTAACACAGTGAAACCCCGTCTCTACTAAAAATACAAAAAAATTAGCCGGGCGTAGCGGCGGGCGCCTGTAGTCCCAGCTACTTGGGAGGCTGAGGCAGGAGAATGGCGTGAACCCGGGAGGCGGAGCTTGCAGTGAGCTAAGATCCGGCCACTGCACTCCAGCCTGGGGGCAGAGTGAGACTCCGTCTCAAACAAACAAACAAACAAAAAAATATATAGAAAAAACCCATATGTCATAACCTATGTTCGAGAAGGGCTATCTCTCTTTCTATTGCCATACTTGTTTTTCTCTTGGCAAAGCCAAGAACTCTTGGAGACCTTATCTTTCTGGGAACCCCCCTAAAACTGAGATGTGTAGATAAAGGCTAAGTTTGTCCTCTAAAAGAAAACTATGCATTTTGTTATTTTTCTAATAATTTTATCTAATTTAAAATGATTACATGTTTACTTTTGATATTTAGTGGAACAATATAAGACATACTTCACTGATGTCTAAGCATATTGCATTTACTTTGCTGTCTTTCATCACTTAACTTATCCCACAAATAATTAGGATAGGAAGTAGGGACTCGGCTTTATGAAACTATAATCATGGCTCTGCCCTGAGCTTAGGCCAATCTCAGAGTCATTTATGTGTCTCAAGAGACTGATGTTTTGTATTCCTGGCCTTTTGTGCCGTGTGGTATCTATGTTGGCTGTTGATTCCATGGGTTGCCGTTATTTGCTCTGAATTATTTAGGATGGAGGGAGGGAAAGAGAGAAGGGAGGAAGGAAAGAGAGAAGGGAGAAAGGAGAGGGGAGAAGGGAGGAGGAAGGAGAGCTGCTATTGTTGGCTTCTGAATAACCTGTAATTTTCATAGTGACACTTTCCTAGATATATACATGCTATATATAATTACAAAGTACTCTTACATATATTTAAAATTTAATCCTCATAACTATCCCATAAAATGAGCAGGAAGAAAAAGATCTATCAAGATCAGATTTGTACTAATCCTTTGGAGGAGGCAACTGTGAAGAAAAGGAAATTCAGAGAAAAATAGGATGCCATGCACCAAGGCAGTAATATTACGCCTTTTGTTTGCTTAGGGAAAAAACAATGCACCCATGGGGTCCATTGCTTTTTATGTTGTTGAGGTGAAAAGGGGGGATTACTGAGGTTTGAACCAGTCTTGGCCCTAGCAGTTCTGACATGAGTCATGTTGAGAAAGGTCTCTTATCATCATGAGCCCTGCTTTCCTTATCTGCAAAATTGAGGTAAAAATACTTGCAGGAGAGACCAGCAATCACATGGAGGTAGCTGTAAGAATTTAACAAAATGTGCATAAAAGCACTGTGCAAGCTGTAAAGTACTGTACATAGATACTACACACTGATACTTCCCTGAAAATGAAGATATGATTTTGTAGAATCAGGAGAGTATGAAATATCAGACTTAAAAGTTGACCTCCTATAGGAGGTCATTATTGGGAATCCAAAGTTTATTGACTTGGAGGTTTAAAATTTGTCTGGCAGAGGCACAGAAAGACGAATATTGCATGTTCTCACTTATTTAGGAGATCTAAAAACCAAAACAATTGAACTCATGAACATAGAGAGTAGAAGGATAGTTACCAGAGGCTGGGAATGACAACGGGGGGTTGGTAGGGAGGTGAGGATGGTTAATGGGTACAAAAAATAGAAAGAAGGAATAAGACAGCACAACAGGGTGACTATAGTCAATAATAACTTAATTGTACATTTTCAAGTAACTTAAAGCAGTGATCCCCAACCTTTTTGACACTGGGGACTGGTTTTGTAGAAGACAGTTTTTCCATGTTGAGGGGTGAGGGATGGTTTCAGGACGAAACTGTTCCATCTCAGATCATCAGGCATTAGTTAGATTCTCTTCTTCTTTTTTTTTTTTTGAGACGGAGTCTCACTCTGTTACCTAGGCTGGAGTGCAGTGGTGTGATCTCGGCTCACTGCAGCCTCTGCCTCCCAGGTTCCAGCAATTCTCCTGCCTCGGCCTCCCAGGTAGGTGGGATTGTAGGCATGCCCCACTACACCTGGCTAATTTTTGTATTTTTAGTAGAGACGGCATTTCACCATGTTGGCAGCTAGTCTCGAACTCCTGACCTCCGGTGATCTGCCTGCCTCAGCCTCCCAAAATGCTAGGATTACAGGCGTGAGCTACTGTGCCTGGCCCAGTTAGATTCTTATAAGGAGTGCACAATCTAGATTCCTCACATGTGTAGTTCGCAATAGGGTTCATGCTCCTATGAGAATCTAAAGCCACCACTGATGTGACAGGAAGCGGAGCTCAGGCGGTAGTGCTTGCTCGCCCACCACACTTACTTCCTGTTGTATGTCCCGGTTCCTAACAGGCCACAGACCAGTACCAGTCCAAGGCCCGGGCACTGGGGACCCCTGACTTAAAGAGTGTAATTGGATTGTTTATAACTCAAGGGATAAATGCTTTTTATTTATGTTATTATGCACTGCATGCCTGTATCAAAACATTTCATGTACCCTCCATAAATATATATACCTACTATGTACCCACAAAAATTAAAAATAAATTTTTAAAATTTCTAAGTGAAACATTAACAGATTAAATCTATATACCATAAACAAGAATTCAGGCCGGGCGCGGTGGCTCAAGCCTGTAATCCCAGCACTTTGGGAGGCCGAGACGGGCGGATCACGAGGTCAGGAGATCGAGACCATCCTGGCTAACCCGGTGAAACCCCGTCTCTACTAAAAATACAAAAAACTAGCCGGGTGAGGTGGCAGACGCCTGTAGTCCCAGCTACTCGGGAGGCTGAGGCAGGAGAATGGCGTAAACCCGGGAGGCGGAGCTTGCAGTGAGCTGAGATCCGGCCACTGCACTCCAGCCCGGGCGACAGAGCAAGACTCCGTCTCAAAAAAAAAAAAAAAAAAGAATTCATTCCACCATAGGAAATCTCATATGGAATATTATATCAAAATAAAAGAGAAAAGCCAAAATGATTTTAAAAAAGATTTGTCTGTCAGAAGATTGTTTGATTGTTTTTAAAAGTAAGATGTCAATACAAATTTATTTGTCCAGTGCCTTTGTTGACAGTGGAGGGGTAATATTGGAATATTTTGGAGCTGCCTTTATCCAAGTATTTTAAAGTAATGCTTATGCAATGTAGAATTGTCATGAATTTGCCAGATAATGGCAGGAACTTTCACTGCGTTGGACTGTTGGGTTTTGAAAGATCCATGTTTAAGTCCACATTCGGCCACATAGTAACTGTGCAACATGAGGCTTGCTATTTTATCATTTGTAAAAAAAGGATAAAAGTTCTTCTAGGGAACCATTGTGAAGGATGGAATGAGACATTGGGTGAGAAAATTCTCTGAAAACCATAAACAACTCCATATATATAAGGTGTATAGTTTTTATCATTACTTGTGTTTAAAGAAGCAAAACCAAAAAGCAAATGTTTAATGACACAATTTAGAGAGAATCAAGTCAGAAATTAATGAGGTGTGGTCAAAAAGGAGACACAGATTGCTTTTTGATAATGATTTCTTCCCATATGGCTTTGATAGGGGATGTTTATGGGTGACAAATGGGGAACTATGCAAATGTGATGCATGTGCACGAATTTATTTTAAGATTCGTAGCTTGCCTTGCTGGCAAGCTATGGACTTCTAAGAGCTTCAGTCAAACCTGCTCACTCCATTCCCTGTTTCAGACTTAGAAGACTGTAAATAAATTTGATTCAACCCCCAACAACTCTGTAAGAAAGTCAAAGGGCTGACTGACCTCAGGTGTCAAAAGGCAGCGTCGGAGTTCTAACTATGCAGAAGGAGCACCTGGGTGGGGCCAGGTGGCTAGCCGGGAAAGTTCTCCATAGGATACCCTTATTGTGGTAAATTTGCCATAACCCACTTTCTGGGTGTCAGCATTGTAGCATATAAAATCCAATTGTGTCAGCATATAGAGAGTAGATCTTTCTCTCTGGAGTGCAGTGACATTATTCCTACTCATCATGTGAAGTTTAAGACCTAATGCCAGTTAGTTAATTTTAATGACAAACATAGTTACCAGGAAATCCAGAATTTCTAACTAACACAGGAGGAGCCAAATTACCCTCATAAAATTGCTTGGTGAACTTGAAATCTGAACAGGCATCATCAGTCACCTGATTTGAATGTTAAAGGGTTTGTCCGTCAAGTTTCTTGAGTGCAGGCAACAAAATTCTCTATTGACTCACCTAAGCAGAAAAGAAATTCATTGGTACCTCTTGGTCAGTACACAGAAGTGATAGGTAGGCTGGAAAGCCAGGCTCAGAAGACAGTGGGAACCAAGAAAGGCTATGAATGGCACACACATTGTCATCAGTTCAGTGTTCCACTGCTGTTGGAAATCTGAGCAGTTGATGCTGCTGCTACCTTTGGACTCTCAATGCTGACGCTACTGATGATTTTTTGGAAATGCTCACACCACCATGTATAGCTTCTCAGCTGTCCTTGCATCTTCATTTCTCTCCTTCAAGATCCAAAGACCTGGGTAGGAACATCTGGTTGCTGAGTTCAGGTCATAGCATCTACACAGCTATTGGGATGCTAGAAGAGGAAATATATGGCCCCCAGACCTGGGCTTCTGAAAGTGTAATCTGCAGACTGGTGCCAGGCCATGGAATGATCATTTTTATTTGGTGATGAGGCAAGAACTCATGCTCGAATGTAAATCAATTTAGTGCTTTTTCTACTTAGGCAGCTTTGCTATGGAAAAAGTGTCAGTTTAATTAAACAGTGTACTACTAAACAGAGCAGCACTTTCCTTGACTTTATTATGGGAGGCTAGGACCTGACATCTGGGGGCTCCCCACAAAAGAAGAGTGTTTGGAACCCATGTTGTAAAAAAACAAATATCCACCACAAATAAGGTCAGGCTGAGTAAGTCTGATGTCTACTACTCCATCATAGAGACATTTTTGCCATCAGTAATATGTGTGTTATATGCATGTAGACATACCCTCACCTGGCTGGTGTTTGGTTGGATATGGTGATTTGGACTGTCACTATTCTGTTTCCCACAGGGCAGGTTGCTAGCTACTCTCTTGGGAAAGGAAAGGTTGGGGGAGACAGTTTCATGCCCACCCAAGTTGGCTGGTTGAGACTCTTCACTGTGATGGTAGGCCAGTGACCCTCAGATGACCTTGGAGTGGGGGTTATCATCTGTCCATTGTGAATCCTGTCCTTTCTGTCTTCCATAAGCCAAATATTCATAGCACCTTGATGGAGTAGTTCTTTTTCCAGTGGTCAGGAAATGATCACAATTTAAATAGTTGGGGAATGGTGTTAGAAGAAAAGCAAGTATTGCAACTCTGATTTAGCTTCCTTGGTCCTTTGTATTATACATAGAGGCAAAAGCATCACTCTGTAAGCCATTAGAGTATGTCTCATGTGAATTCCCCTTGTTCTCTTGCTCTTCCACTTCTCCTTCAGTCCTCTCTTAAGATCTTCCTGTTGAGTGCCCCTCCCAGCACCTCCCTAGAGATTGCTAACCCTCCCTACAGAATAGTAAAGTTCCCATCTCTTCTTGAGACTTTTGAATTCAGACTCCCCTGTAGTCTGCTGGATGTAGAGGGCTTTTCCCTTCACTTTAGCTGGTTATCAAAGTATGGGAAGCTCTGGTCTTATGAATGGGGTGGAGAAAAGATAGTAGAGTGCAGAAGAATTCCTCTTAGGTTCCTAAAAATGGAGCACCAGTCACCATCTGATATGGTTTGGATCTGTGTCCCTGCCCAAATCTCACGTCAAATTGTAATCCCCAATGTTGGAGGAGGGGCCTGGTGGGAGGTGATTGGATCATGGGAGTGGAGCTCTCATGAATGGTTTAGCACCATCCCTGCCTTGGTACTGTATAGTGAGTGAGTTCTCATGAGATCTGGTTATTTAAAAGTGTGTGGCATCTACCCACTCTCTCTCTTGGTCCTGCTCCTACCATGTGATGTGCTGGCTCCCACTTCATCTTCTGCCATGATTGTAAGTTTCCTGAAGCCTCCCCAGAAACAGATGCCACCACGCTCCTCGTACAGCCTGTGGACTGTGAGCCAATTAAACTTTTCTTTATAAATTACCCAGTCTCAGGTATTTCTTTATAGCAATGTGAGAACGGACTAATACACCATCTAAGAGATGAATGGCCTTCGAAAGACTACTTAAAAATTGCACAATAGTATCAATATGACCTCGCTCCTCCTTATTAAACTAAGCTGCGTTCATTGCTTATACATCTTGAGTTTCAGTATGCAACATCCCATGATAATGGACTATGAATGGTGCCACAGTGAAGTTGCTCTTCTCCAAAGCTCAGTGTTCTTCCTGCCTCTAACTCTGATTATGAAGGAAAGGAATGCTGGAGAGAAGTTTTGGTTCAACCTACTTTATCCTTTTATACTAAACCAGATCAAAACTGGTTATAGCTGACAAAACTCCAGTTCTCATAGATAGATTAACCCTCAATCAGGTTATAGACACATCTTGTAGTTTGAGAACAATTCCATATCTGTAATATAACTTAGAAAGTTCTGATATTATAGACTAATCTGAGTTGCTTACCATGTACCCCACCAAGAAAAGCTATGAAAAAATGCATGGTAAGTGCTATGGACTTGAAAACAAGAAATAAAAGAGGAAGAAAGGAAGGGAAAAAGAAGGAAAGAAAAAGGAGGTAGGAAGGGAAAAAGAAGGAAAGAAAAAGGAGGTAGGAAGGGAAAAAGAAGGAAAGAAAAAGGAGGTAGGAAGGGAAGAAAAACAAAAAATAACTCATATTTAGAGAATTAAAGATTGTCTTTTCAAATATTATATAGTGGGTAGGTTAAAATAATTGGAATTTTCTGGTATAATTAACCTGCAGTAGAATGGCAAGTATCCTTCATCTGTCATTGGACTCATGCCATAATTATTTATTTTTTCTATTAAAAAAAGAACTGTAAATCTGTTTTATTTATTTTTATTTTATTGAATTAATTTTTTTTTTTGAGATAGAGTCTTGCTCTGTCGCCCAGGCTGGAGTGCAATGGCACGATCTTGGCTCACTGCAACCTCCACCTCCCAGGTTCAAACAATTCTCCTGCCTCAGGCTCCCAAGTATCTGAGATTACAGGTGCATGCCACCACACCTGGCCAATTTTTGTATTTTTTAGTAGAGATGGGGTTTTGCCATGTTGATCAGTCAGGTCTTGAACTCCTGACCTCAGGTGATCCGCCTGCCTCAGCCTCCCAAAGTTATGGGATTACAGGTGTGACACCAAGCCCTGCTGAAAATCTGTTAACTTTAGTATGTTAAATGCAGCCTCTTTCTGAAGGGATTTGCATTCTTAAAGAAAAGGAAGGATTTTTTACCTGAGGCAACCTAAAGGCAAGTGTGTTTAGGGCATTCATCGATTTCAGTAAAAAGTGATCTTTAGCTTCTACATCCCATAACTCCAGGTTCAAGGGCTTTGTTTTCACTGAGTTGATCTGGTTTAGTGTTTTAAGGTGAAAGTGTGGTAAGTTACTATAGAAGAAAGGAAAATTAAAGAAGAATGGGGATGAAGGAGGAAGGTTGATGGTGCATGAGAGGAGAAGAGAGGGGCACACACCATCAGCACATCTGAATGTAGAAAGTGGGGAAGGTAGGGCTCGGTGATCACACAGTCTGAAATTTCTCCAATGTTTCACATGTATGGGACAAAAATCAATGAGTCACTCAGCAAGCATTTTCATGAATATTATGCATAGAGCAATGGGGGAATTGGCGATGTTAAAATGTAGACACAAAATTATTTTAAAATTCTATATTGTAAATGCTAAAGGCTGAGTAGAAACAAGAAGTGTTAATAGCTCTGAGAGGTTAGTAAAGGTGCCTCTAATTCCTCCTTGGAGTTAGACCTTGGTTAGGCATCGAAGGATGGAATGATAATGTCAAGAATTGTGAAAGGTCTGAGATTTGACCTTACTTGCAAGCTAACAAGTTAGCTTGCCACAGTTTCATGGACACTGGCAGAAGATATAAGACCCTCAGATCAGAAACAAAGACTTTATTGCTCACAGCACAGCAAGCAGAATGAGCCAGAATCTTTTTTTCTTGTTTTGAAAGAGAAATTTACAGAGGGAATAATAGAGGAAAATAAAGAGATCAGGAAGTACAACTTGTTCCTGACAGAGTAGAAAGTGAGAATCCAAATTGGGTTTTGACACAGCAGATGTGTAGCCCAGACAGTAGAGCTGGCTACACACGCACAATTATCTCTAAGAGGAGGGCTGGCTTCCGGTTCATTCGTTATTCCTCCCCCATGGCTCACTCCTGCTGGTTTTGGTCTCTGGTTTCTATAAGAGCACTGGTTCAGTTGCTAAATGAAACATAGTGAAGAAGGGGTTGTTATCCATGGGTCTGTTTTTTTCCCAGGGTCATCTTCCATAGTCCTATGCTGTTCATTCAATACTGCAGCCATGTGGTTATGCAGCATTTAAAATGTGGCTAAACTGAAATGTGCTGTAAGTGCAAAATACACATTGAATTTCAAAGACTTAGTGAAAGGGAAAATATTTCATTAATATTTTTTATATTGATTACATGTTGAAATAATATTTTGAATATATTAATAAAATATGAACATTAATTTCACCTATTTCTTTTTGCTTTTTAATATATGGCTTCAAGAAATTTTAAATTACATATGTGGCTCACATGTGTGACTCATGTGATATTTCTCTTGGATAGGTACATTTGAGCAAGAGAGGAGCCTCCCTGAGGTTCTCCTTATTATACTCCAAAGGCTGTGTTACTGATTTCCTGTTTTCTTACGGACCTCAGCTGGGCATGGCCTGGGCCATTGACCTGCATTAAACTGCAGTCCTCCTTGATGTAGTCTACTGCCCCTAACCAGAGTGTTTTCAGATGGGAGAAGCAGGGATATAGTCAAGACTTACCTTTCCTCTCATGACCTTGTCCTCCACTTGCCTTTACAAAGTTTTGCCACTCACAAAGTTTTGTAGGTGACTCAGGCTTTATGGAAGGGTCAAAGAATGCTAAAGGGAATTACAACCTATGGGGGAAGGACTTTCAAACTGTGTATTGATTGTGTCTTATTTCCATGGTGAAAAATGTACTCAGGTGATCCCTTTGAGCATCCTTAACCTTGCTCTTCTGACCTTGAGTTTTTACCCCTCCAGGAGACTACCATCTTGTAATATCTGTCATGACAATCTGCTACTCATTTTTTTTTTTTGCGATACAGTCTTGTTATGTTGCTGAGGCTGGACTTGAAACTCTGGCGTCAAGTGATCCTTCTGCCTCAGCATCCCGAGTAGGTGGGACTACAGGTGGGTGCCACTGCACCTGGCATGCTACGCATCTTGTATGCAACTCTACCAAGTACTCACAGGGATGGTCTTATCTAAGGATATCCACCCCCAACCCTGTTTTCCACTCCCTTTGAATGCTGGATTCCTGAGAATACTACCCAAACAACCTGTTGATAAGACAAAGTTGAGTTTACTCTTACCGCAGTAAGGGTAAGCATTACCTCAGCACAGTCTTAGTGGCTTCCTTAGGGCAAAGGGCTAAATTGTGATGTTTATGAGGCTTCAGATACTAGTTTAAAGTGGGCCTTTCATGCAGAGGATAGATCATTATTGGATAAAGAATCATGATATAGTAGTTTAAAATTGGTGGACACAGCAAGGGGAGATTTTGAGGTGAATGTTTTTATTAAAGAGTCTTAGGGAGTAAATAGCTGTTGATGCTGTCTATTGAATTGAACAGTTTGATTTTCATTTAAACAATTTTCTTGGGGAAGGTTTCTGGAAAAACCTTATTTGCAACTTTTATCCTCTTAGACAAAATTTTTTTGGAATAGTAAAGTCAATGTTGATAAAGGCAGCAGAATCGTAAAGTGATGTTAGTGAAGTTAGTAAAGTGGGCTGAATAGGAAAGGCATGTTAATGCAGACAGTAAACTGTGTAGGTCTAGGTGGTATAGTTCTCACCCACAGCAAGACATGCTCCCATTCTGTGTTACTCAGTTTTCAGGGCTCCAGAAGGGTAGTCTTGGGTGCTCTATGTCTAAAGATATGATAGTACACATCAGCTTACCACACGTACACACAGACATTTATTGTCCTAGTTTGGGTTTCCCTCAAAACAGACTCTGAGACAGGGATTTGGTTTATTTGGGATGTGATTGTAGGAAAAGCAGGAGGGAAGGTGGAAAATCAGTCAAAAGTGCGTGAATGAGCAGGTTACCACTGTAGGCAACAGGGACTTAATCCCTCCTGAAACCTTCTGAAAGACTGTGGACCACCTTGAGGGGTAGGAAGTTGGGGTCCTCCTCCATTTCCATCCTGGTACTTCTGGCCTGTCCCAGACAGGGTGAGCACACTCCTTTAGAGGTTAACAAACACTTTCAGAGGGAGTCCATTAGCCTGAAAAAGAATTCTCTGTAGGTGGCCTATGGGAAGATCCCAGGGGTATGGCCATGGCAGATTTCAGCACCTGCTATACAGCCCAACATGGTGGTAGATGCATAGTAGGTTCTCGATAAATATTTATTGAATGAATGAATAAACACACATTGTTTAAAGATGAGCTTTAGTTCTCAGACTATAGTCTAAACTTTGATGATGAGATAGACCTTTTCTTAACTACCCCATAATTATAAGGCTGGTCCTCTCATAATAAAGTTAGCACCTCACAATATTATACATCCACCTCCTCTGCCCTCTTTTCTCCCTGTAGCCCTGCCAAGAATGAGAAAAGGGTGAATCACGGATCCTTTTAATAGCAACTCATTTAGCTTCATGAAGACTGACTGTGAAGACTCGAAATTAACTTGCAAAGGCACAGTGAAGTTCTTAGATGGGAAATACTACCTTCTGCTGTCCCTCCTAGTAGAGGTTGGGGAGTTGGGGGGTGGTATGACGAGTGTGTTCTTCAATTATAGAGTTGTTTGTTTTGACATCTGTTGTCCCTGGTTTTGGTTCCCTTTTACTCTGGAAACTACGTATTAACCTAAAGGAATGGTTATCTTGGTGGGAATGTCAGGGATGGCAGCAGGCCTGTGGGTGGTTAGGAGGCTAATTTGGAACAAGTTGGGGGTGGGGGAGTAGGCTGCGATTCCTCAAATCACACAAATAAAGGCCAGATCTGCAGTGTGTGAAGACCTTGTTTGGCAAAAGGTAGTGCCAACATCATTGAGAAGGAGTTGATTTAGGCTGATGTGAGCTAAATGTACATGAGAGGGCTCCATTGACCAGAGATAAGACTCCCAGATATAAAACATAACAGAAAAAGGACTACTTAACAAGCAAAAATTTATCAAGCACCGACCACATATTAGGTATTGTGCTAATGTTACACTCGCAGCCACAACACAATAAAACTACATTGGTATTGAACTAGGGATTGCTAGTTAATTTATTTATTATCTGTTACTTTCTTTGGGACTAATTTGGGGGAAACCAAATTTTCTACTTTAATGTATAAAGTAAGAGAAGAAATGTTAGAAGATACTGTTATGGACTGACTGTGTCCCTCACCCCCAGATTCCTTTGTTGAAATCCTAACTCCCAATGTAATGGTATTAGAAGGTGGAACCTTTGGGAAGTGATTCAATTTAGATGAGATAATGAGGGTGGAGACTTCATGAATGGAATTAGTACCTTTGTAAGGGAAGACACAAGAGCTTGCTATGTCTCTCCCCTCTTACCATGTGAGGATACAATGAGAAGACAGGCTTTCTGCAAATCAGGAAGAGAGTCCTCACCAGAATCTGAATCTGCTTATGCCTTGATCTTGAACTTTCCAACCTCCAGAACTGTGAGAAATTGTTTGTCATTTAAGTCACCCAGTCTATGGTATTTTTGTTATAGCAGCCTGAACTAAGGCATACTCTTCTAAGAAATGTTAAAACCAGGACAAAAATAAAGCGAACACTTATAAAATATCTTATTTATCAAATTAATTACTAAGGGAACCAGTAAGACTTTATAATTAGTTCAAAGGAGAATTCAAAGAACATATCACAAATGCGTACATAAATTCAGAAATAGATGCAAAACTGCTTGATGTTCATTCCATTCCACTGACACAATTCATTTGCATTTCTATATACATGAATCGTTTACATTATTATCTGTTTTTTTCTACAATGCACTGAGTTGTAAAATAGTGTGAAGGCATCAAAAGGCACAAACCAGGCTGGGTGTGGTGGCTCACACCTGTAATCCCAGCACTTTGGTAGGCTGAGGCTGGCAGATCACCTGAGGTCAGGAGTTCAAGACCAGCCTGGCCAACATGGTGAAACCCTGTCTCTACTAAAAATACAAAAATTAGCTGGGCATGGTGGCACCTGCCTATAATCCCAGCTTCTTGGGAGGCTAAGGTAGGAGAATTGCTTGAACGCCGGGAGACAGAGGTTGCAATGAGCTGAGATCACACCACTGTACTCTAGTCTGGATGAGAGTGAGGCTCGGTCTCAAAAAAAAAAAAAAAAAAAAGGCACAAACCCCTATAGAATCAGATAACCTGAAAGAATATACCAGACAGGACACTCAGAAATATTTTTTTGGTTCATTTCAAAGTCTTTCACAAGTAACTGATAGAAGTAATGTTTTCTGAGTAGTCTTTCTGGAAGCAGAAAGTAGACTGCAGACGGGCCAAGTCTTTTGAATCAAAAGAAAAGTAGTTTCTTGTGGCAATATTACATACTACCCAGGAGGTAAGTGAGGAATCATTTGAGACTGCATCTTCTAAATACAAGAGTACCAATCTATATTGGGGAAAGAACAATTGAAGGAAAATTTGATGAAATTTGCCCCATGAAGAGGAACAGAATCAATTTAGCAGGTGCTTCAGTTACAGAATGTTCAGCTACAAATAAAACCTCTTGAGGGAAAAAACGAAGTTCGTGAAACTTCCTTTTTTATGAACTCCCTGGTTCAGATTTCATAATGAATTGTGACAAGAAGTGGGAAGAAAATTACTTTTATTTATTTATTTATTTATTTATGAGACAGAGTCTCGCTCTGTTGCCCAGGCTGGAGTGCAGTGGTGCAATCTCGGCTCACTACAAGCTCTGCCTCCTGGGTTCACGCCATTCTCCTGCCTCAGCCTCCCGAGTAGTTAGGACTACAGGCGCCCACCACCACACCCGGCTAATTTTTAGTATTTTTTGTAGAGACGGGGTTTCACTGTGTTAACCAGGATGATCTCGATCTCCTGACCTCATGATCCACCCACCTAGGCCTCCCAAAGTGCTGGGATTATAGGCGTGAGCCACCTTGCCCGGCTACTTTTATTTTTTAGTAGCTATATTGAGATATAATTTACATACCATACAATTCACCTATTTAAAGTGTATAATTAATTTTTTTGTTATTTTCACATGGTGTAGAATCACAATCACAGTGTAATTTGAGAATGTTTTCATTCTGCTAAAAGAAACTTGGTACCCATTAAAAATCACTCCTCATTCCTCACCCCATTACATCCTTTAGCCCTAAGAAATCACTAATCTACACTCTGTCCCTGTAGATTTGCCTATTGTAGACATTTTCTAGAAATAGAATCATATAGTATATGGTGTTTGTGGCTGGATTCTTTCAACTAGTACTTAGCATAATGTTTTCAAGGTTCACTAATCAATATTTCGTTTCTTTTTATTGCTGAATAATATTTCATCGTATGGGTATAGCACTTTTTATTTAACCAACTGTCAGTTGATGGACATTTAGGTTGTTTCTACTTTTTGGCTATTATGAATAGTGCTGGTGTGAACATACATATTTTTGTTTGAACATGTGTTTTCATTTCTTTTGAGTGGACACTTAGGTGTAGAATTGCTAGGTCATTTGTAACACTATATTTAACATTTTGAAGAACTGTCAAACTGTTTCCCAAAGCAGCTGTGCCCTTTTATATTCCCACCAGCAGTGTATGAGGAATGTTTCAGCTTCTCCACATCCTCACCAACACTTGTTGTTGTCTGTCTTTTTGATTACAGCCATCCTACTGGGTGTGAAATACTGTCTTATTATACTTTTGATTTGAATTTCCCTGATGACTAATGATGCTGAATAACTTTTCATGTGCTTATTGGTCATTTGTGTATCTTTTTCAGAGAAATGTCTATTCAATTTTTTTGCCCGTTTTTAAATTGAGTTATTAGTCTTTCTATTATTGAATTGTAGGAATTCTTTATACATTAAGGATACCAGTTAGATACATGATTATCTGTTTTTTCTTTTGTCACTTGTGCTTTTGGTGTCATATCTGAGAAATCATTGACTAACCCAAGGTCATGAAGATATACTCCTATGATTTCTTTTAAGTGTTTGATAATTTTAGCCCTTACATTGAGGTCTATGGTCCACATTAAGTTAATTTTTCCATATAGTGTGAGGAAGAAGTCCAACTTCATTCTTTTGCATGTTGTCTCAGCACCATTTGTTGAATAGACTATTTCTCCCCATTGAATTGTCTTGGCACCCTTGTCAAAAATCAATTGACCATAAATGTAAGGGTTTATTTCTGGACTCTCAATTCTATTCCATTGGTCTATGTGTCTATCCTTATGCTAGTGCACACCATCTTGATTACTATAACTTTAAAGTAGGTTTTGACATTGGGAAGTGTGAATCCTCCAACTTTGTTCCTCTTTTTCAGATTGTTTTGACTATTATAAGTCTCTTGCATTTCCATATGAATTTTAGAATCAACTTGTCAACTTCTGGAAAAAGCAAAAGCCAACTGGGATTTTGATAGGGAGATCCAAAGATTACTTTTAAACTTTAATGAAAAGATCGCTAAACCAAATTTTTGTTTTCAGGTTTTTGAGTTTCAACCATTCTCATGTAAATTGTTAATATGTTTATTTTACTCTATAAATAAAGTAGAGCTGTTAAGATCTTTGCTGTTAGCACATTGGTATTGATTTCTATATAATTCACATTTCACTAATGTGTTAAATCTTATACATCCTCCTTAGTTTTTTCAATTCATAATGATGCAGTTGTATAGACTATATAGAAAGGCAAAGGACAGGAAGAAGGTGATAAGAATTTGTTAGAGAAGTAGTATAACATGGTCTGGTAGTGAAATAACCTGTCTTTTGACTATACATTCATGTTTTAATGTGCTTCATCAAACATGAGATGCCAAATAGATTGGTAGTTTCATTCAGCTTTCTTCATCATTATGTAAATGGATATAATGAATTTTAATGCCAAAAAATGTTTTCAGGGAGATTAAATTGCTTTTTTATTCAGATGTTACGAAATTGGGAAGTACTGTTTTACTAAAAAGTATTTTGAATGAACAATTATAATCAACCCCAACTCCAGAAAAGCAAATGTATTTGAATGAAAAAAGTTGTTATGTTTAAGGGTCTAGAATTATAAACCCAGAGGTTATGTCATGGATATGTGAGACTGTGCTTGATTTTATAAAGAAGTTGCCAGATCAAATAATTTATTATTGAAGATGCTACAAGTTAATCTGGGAGTACAAAAGCAGTTATTATAGAAATAAATATTTAAAAATGTTGTTCACCAGCTGTCAGTCATGATCCTACCAAAAGAATGAGATATTTAGGCTACAAAGACAAACTTAAAACGCCTGTGACTCAGACTGGTTTGGCTTTGAAGCAGATTGGACTTCTAGAGCTACTCAGAGAGGAAGTGGTGCACAGTGAATCAGGCAGTACTTGGGTCTGCCCATATGACTCAGTAATAAAGAGGAATTAACATCTGCAACACAGTGCCTTAAAGAAATCACAAATTTCAACTGAGTTGGCATTGAATTACTTGGACCTGGCTGGAAATTTGTCATTGGGGAAAAAAATGTTAAAAACTTGTATCCCAGGCCAGGCGCAGTGGCTCACGCCTGTAGTCCCAGTGCTTTGGGAGGCCAAGGTAGGCGGATTACCTGAGGTCAGGAGTTCGAGATCAGCTTGGGCCACATGGTGAAACCCCATCTCTACTAAAAATGCAGAATTAGCTGGGCGTGGTGACATATGCCTGTAATCCCAGCTACTCGGGAGGCTGAGGCAGGAGAATCGCTTGAATCTGAGAGGCGGAGGATGCAGTGAGCCGAGATCTTGCCATTGCATTTCAGCCTGGGCAACAAGAGTAAATCTCCATCTCACCAAAAAAAACCAAAAACCAAAAACCAAAAAACAAAACAACTTGTATCCCAGAAGATAGAGCTATTTGGTATGGTGCAGCTGTAGAGTACAAGACTATCTTGGGGTTATGGCAGCATGAATGACCAGGAAGAGGTCTCATTTCTGAAATCAGGAAGGTGACATGCTTTGCTCAGAACAGGGCTTGGGTGCAGCAGGGGCTCAGGAACTGAGGGAATAGGTTCATCATGCAACTTGTTCAAATGAGCATCAGTCCTGATAAGGAAGGCAGTACTTCATAAGCATGTTGCGGTCAAGAGTTTTTCAAGCATATGGCCTATGGTGACCCATTTGGTTCTCTCTCTTTCTGTTAGTTGAAGTCTTGCCTTGAATAAGACTAGATGGTGCTAAAAGTATTGGCACATTTTCTGGGTTAGACAACAGCTGATATTTCTTATTGAGGGAACCAGAACCTCATTGTTCATTCAGTTACTAATTTAAAAATGTAGTGATGATTACTGTGTATTGGATCCTGTGCTAAGATTTGGGGATACAGAAATGAATGAGACCTAGGGCTCATAATCGGGTGAGGAGACCCACATGCCGTATTTTTGGATGGATGCTGCTGCTATTGATTGAGCAACGGAGATTAACGGAGGAATCTCCGGTAATGAAAGATTAACGGAGGAAGAGCAAGTTTTGGAGGACAAGGAATTTCATTTTGGAGATAAGTTTGTGAAGTCTGTAGAGCATTGAAGTGGAGATGCCTGGTGGGCAGTTGGAATTGTATCTGACTCTCATGGGGGAAGTCCAAATGGGAAGTCTGGATTTGAGAGCCATCATTTAAAGACGATAATTGAAGTCATTGACATTGATAAAGTCACACAGAGATTCTATAGAGTAAGGAAGGGAGAAGGATTAGAACTAAACCCTGGAGAATCCTTCCGGTTCAGCAGTGACGTCTGATGAATGCTATTGTCTGAATACATATTACTCTCACATCAGTTAATTTACATTTGAAAAGCATGAATAAACTTGCAAAAAACACATTCAAAAGGAAATTATCACCGCAAATACAGACCCAGAACATTTTCAAAGTAAAGATTTAAAAATCAGGCCAATAATAAAATCCAAAGTACCTTCAGAATCAAAGAGGAAGTTTAGGTATTAACTATATTAAGGGAGTAATATAGATAAAGTGACCAGAGTTTCTGAACCCAAAGTAAGCTCTAATAAGTTTGATTGTTCTTGTGGGAACTATGGGACATAATAGTTGAAATAAAAACTGTCTGGAATGCGTGACTGAGATCAATATAGAACAATCAAGTAACAAAAGAACAGCTCAAACATAAAAACTAGGAAAATTAAAAGGCTATATAGGATCCAGATTTGTTGATATCCTTGAGTGAGATTGGTTGAATTGATAACCAGAGTTGTCTCAGTTATCTCTTGCTGTGTATAAAAACTCCCTCAAACCTTAGTGGATTAAAACAATAACAGTCTATTAATTCTCATGGATTCTGTGGATTCACTGGGCTCAGCTAGGTAGTTCTTCCGCTAAACATGGTGTTGGCTGTATTCAACTGGGAACTCAGCTTGGAATGGCATGTCTAAGATGGCATATATACATGTCTGGCCTCAGCTGGAATGGCTAGGGCCTGGTTATGCCTCTATCTTCTCATTTAGTGGCCTAGCCTGAGCTTTTTAACCTATTGGTTGATTCCAGAAACACAAAAGCGAAACTACAAGTGTTCTTAAAGCCTTATAGTTCTTGTAGCTCTTAGGAGTACTAGAACATCACTTCTGTCTCATTTGATTGGCCAAAACAAGTCATGAGACCAGTTCAGGAGAAAATAGACTCCACCTCTTGATGGGAGGAGTGTACAGAGATAGGATTGTTGATGGCCACCTTTGGAAATGATCTACCACAAGAGTTGATTTCCATTTTCAACTTGGCTGCAAATACTACAGTTTTCTTTCTGCGGGACACTGAGTAGGATACTATGCTTGGTTCTCACTTCCAGGTGAATAGTAAGATTTCGTGATGGCATTGTAGTTCCTATAACTTTCTAATATATTTTGCCAAAAAAGTCTACCGGAAGGGAAGTCCATAAACATTTTTAAGGCCTTCTCAAAACAGAGCTTTGACACTAGTTATCTAAGTTTTCTCTTTTCTTTTCCTTTATCTTATGTTTACCAATTCCCCCTGCCCCTGCCCCAGAATCTATCTTAGTCTTGTAATAAAGTTAAGGAATTGTTATATTGTGAAATTCTACAAGTACACCTTTTCCAGTTACACGTATGCAAGTGTTGGGGGGCTGAGGGTAGAGGAAGAGAAGTCTTTTTTGAGTTATTTTAAGAGTAGCAGAGCAGGTGGTTTTGGTGACTTGATCTGGGCCTGGCTGTACCATTCATTGGGTGCTCAAGGGATGCTAGTGACCACTGCCCTGCTTCAGATGTGAAGTAGGTATGTACCTTCATCAGGAATCTGGAGCTGAGCAATAGCGCCCAAGCAGATAAGGGAGGTTTGAAAAATAATAAGGTTGGGTTTGTGAACATTGCCATTTTTTTCTGTGTGCTGAAGAACAGGCAGGGTTTAGTGATCACATAGCTTACAGGCAGGTGAAGAATTAGGAAGAATGGCTGTCAGATGAAAATATGACATTTAGACATTCAGAGCCTTTGGTTTTTTCCTGCCTGTGACAGGGTGTTCAGGAAAGGCACAGGTTAATGAAGGAGAGGGAGAGAGAGAGAGGGAGGGGAAGTGGGAAGGAGAGGGAGAGAGGGAGAGGGAGGGGAAGTGGGAAGGAGAGGGAGAGAGAAGTGTAGTGGTTTGTAGCACAGACTTTGTGATATTTTGGGAAGTGACATATGGGATGATTTGTGGAAGAGAGAGTTAAGAGTAGCATGGTGAGAGAGTAACTTCTCAGATAGGATAGTGAAAAATTTCTGGGAATTTTGGGATGCCTGAAAATGGGAGAGGAAGGAGGATTTTAGTAAGAGTTGTGTGCTCTGTATCATTGGATCCCTTTATGTAGGGATTGGGGTTCCTGTTTGGATGGTGCTTCTTTAACAGCAGCACTTCTCAGGCCCACTGCTTTAATGACATTACCTACTTAGGGAATTTTGGACTCCAAATCTTCACTTGGGAACATTGACTTTTTTGTACTATTCTTATCTTCTTGCTTTTTTTTTTTTTTGTTTCCCCTCTCGGCAGTTTATAATGCAATTTGGGAAAATGTCAGTCTGCTTCCACTCTGCCATGGAAACACAAAGAAAACGGTTTTCGCTGAATTGTTCAGCTAGAGAATGAGGGAAAGGGTATCCTGGAGGAAAGCACAGAAGTAATCAAAATGAGAGAACAGAAAGCTGAATACAAAGCTCAGGGGTGAGAGGGTTGGCTTCTTACCACGGTTATCACTTTGCTGCTGTTAAATTCCAGTCAAGGGCTTTTCTCTGCCTCTTTCTTGACCTGGTTTTATCTGACTACTGTTTTCTTACAGCAGTGGTTCTTAGCTGCAGCAGGGGAGGCCGCATGTAGTTTGGAGAAGTTGCATATGTGATACTGATTGAGAAGGATTGTGCCAGGGGCTTCCCATCAACTACTGAATGACACATCAACTCTTGTATTAAACATTCAAGGATCTTCTTAATGTGGCTCCCCAGACCATACATCCCACTCGCCTTCCAGCCGAACCTATTACTGTGGCTGGATCAGACTCTCTCTGACTTCAGGGCACCTCACTCTCCTTTCCAGCCCCCGCTGTTTAACACCAGTGTGCTAGACTGTGCCTACAAAAGGTTTTGCCTACAAAAGGTTTTGCCATTCCTCAAGACCCCACTCCGGACTTTCTTATTTTATAGAACCTTCCATAAATGCTCCAGCCACATTGATTGGATCTTGTTTCTGGAATGGGAGTTAAATGGGGCCAGGATGGGGAGAGGAGGCTGTGAATGCAGGGAAATAAACAGATTATTTATATGGAAATCTGTCAACAGCTTCTTATATAGCTGAGTTAATCTAATGACATCAATGCTTTGGCCATAGGTTCCCAGTGGTACAAATAATTTTTTTCCTCAAAGAGTCTTCTGAAATCCCCTCTGCCCTCCTAGCACAACAGTTTGAATTTCTTAATGAAGGAAATGTGCAAATTGACCATGTGGCTACCACAACCAAGTGATTTATCCCCACAAACTTGAAAATGCAAATCATGGAGATTGGCTGGGGGAAGCAGGAGGAGAGCAAAGATATCTCATCCAGAAGACAGAGGATTATTAAAGGCTCACAGGCAAGTGAGTGAGATCATATATGTAAGAGCAAGTAATGTTAAGAGGCTGTTCTTAGTAACACTTTGCTCAAATAATATCACAATAAGTATGCAAATAGCTGCCTGATATTTCAATGTTTAGAGATACAATAATTTTCCTCCACTCTTCCCCTTTGGATATTCTGGTTGTTTCTAGAGTTTTTGTTAGCATAAAGAACACTGTGGTGGACATCCTTACTCATATCCATTTGCATACTCTTTTCTATAGTTCATGGTCTCCCCCCGCCCCACCCCATCTAACTCCATGAATACAAGCAAACTATTCAGGACTTCTTTAGGTCCACACCTGCTTAAAAAAATTACCTGTAGCTTCATAAATCTATCAATGCCATGGTTGATCAACAAAAAATTGCGAACTTGACTAATTGATAAGGCGTTATCACACTTACAGAGCCGTCTTATTATAAATCCACTAAATGTTCTAGCATTTTGAAAATGTGCCAGGCTTATTTCAAGAAGTTAACTTGAAACTACTGGGCTAAATCAGGAGCGGGTATGGGAAAGAAATAGCTGAGTAGGTGGAAAACGTCAGAATGAAGTAGACAAAGGGCAGTGGTTAATAGTAATTAGTAAATATCAAAAGCAAATAAGGATAAGGATAAGGCATGCCTAATGATTGTGCTAGAGGTAGGGTGTGCAAAGTGAAAGTAAAGTATCCAGTTATTCTTCAAGGGCTGTTTAGTCAAGGTAACTGGAAGATATGACAATAGTTTGCTCTATGAGCTGAAATCATGAAGGCAAAGGCCAAAGATGAAAGTTGTGTTTAAAATTCCCATTAGCTGCATGACTAACAGGGGATGAGTGATCAAATGAATCACCTTAGGCAGTTGAACAGCTTTAGTTGTCAAAACTATTAGCCATGAACCTTTCTTAACATGAGGCAGTCACCTTCAGCAATCTGCTTTTCAAAAAGTAAAAGAAGCCCCAGATGGCCACTTATTAACTTCAGCAAGACTTGACTCTTCTCACGTTGCAAGACAAAATTGATGGAAAATGGATAAAATCTTACTCCAGTTTATCAGTACAATAGCCTGTGGTTCTGGAATAAGTGATATAAAAGATCCGGGACTATTGTTCTGGTATTTAGACATCAGGAGATCATACTGGGGTGGTCAGATGTATCTATTTGTCCAACATCATTTCAGAATTTCTGAAACCATAAAATTAATAAAACTTCATTACATAATATAAATAATATATATTTTTTCTAATTATAAAATATCACATGATTATTGAAAAAAGATAATAAAAGGTATAGCAAACTTCAAAGAAGCGGGATCACCCTCTACCCCACCATAATCAATCCAGTTCTCTGGGCCATTTTGGGTGTTTTCTTCCTGTTTTTTAAAATGCATTCTTTAGAACATAGTTGAGATCATACAACATATAATGGATAAGATCTATATTCAATCTAAAGTTATTTTAATTTATCCACCTAAGAGCAACCATATATTATGAAAACAATGATCTGAAACAAAGAAGTGGAATGTTTGACAAAATCAGGCAAAACAAACAAATAAATAAATAAATAAAAGCAGGCCAGTAACTCCTTGTTTTCTTTTTCTTTTTTTTTTTTTTTTTCTTTGAGACGGAGTCTCGCTCTGTCGCCCAGGCTGGAGTGCAGTGGCCGGATCTCAGCTCACTGCAAGCTCCGCCTCCCGGGTTTACGCCATTCTCCTGCCTCAGCCTCCCGAGTAGCTGGGACTGCAGACACCCGCCACCTCGCCTGGCTAGCTTTTTGTATTTTTTTAGTAGAGACGGGGTTTCACCGTGTTAGCCAGGATGGTCTCGATCTCCTGACCTCGTGATCCGCCCGTCTCGGCCTCCCAAAATGCTGGGATTACAGGCTTGAGCCACCACGCCCGGCCAACTCCTTGTTTTCTCTAACCATTGACTCATCCCTTTCCTTATTCATTCTGTTTATTAAGGCTTGAATATCCCTGGCTCTTCTCTTCCCTCTGAAGTCTCCTCCTTGAATGTGCCTATCATATTGATTTTTCACTTCTCTATTGTCCACTAAATTTGAGAATTCATATACATGTAGTCTTGCTTCTAATTTTTTTTTTAAAATGATTTATATGTCTTAACTCATCTTACTTTTTGAGGTCAGGGGACATTTATTATAGTTTTTATACCCATCCTAATAAGTAGCAAACAGCCAGGAGCATAGTAGGAGCTGAAGAAATATCTAGGGTTGACACAAAAAGTGTTTTAACAAATAGTTGCATGGGGAGATGTAATAGTTGAATTATCCAGACCTGTGCAAAGAAAATCTATAGCTGCACTGTTCAATATGGTAACCACTAACGATGTGACTGTTGAGTATGTGAATTGTGGCTAGCATGAATTGAGATGTGCTCTAAATATAAAGTACATTAGGCATTTCAAAGGCATAGTATACAAAAAAGAAGGTAAACTATCTCAGTTTTTTTTTATTATACTTTATGTTCTAGGGAACATGTGCACAACGTGCAGGCTTGTTACATATGTATACATGTGCCGTGTTGGTGTGCTGCACCCATTAACTCGTCATTTACATTAGGTATATCTCCTAATGCTATCCCTCCTCCTTCCCCCTCCCCACAATAGGCCCCTGTGTGTGATGTTCCCCTTCCTGTGTTCAAGTGATCTCATTGTTCAATTCCCACCTATGAGTGAGAATATGCGATGTTTGGTTTTCTGTTCTTGCGATAGTTTGCTGAGAATGATGGTCTCCAGCTGCATCCATGTCCCTACAAAGGACAGGAACTCATCCTTTTTTATGGCTGCATAGTATTCCATGGTGTATATGTGCCACATTTTCTTAAT
>NW_012115021.1:4767494-4768021 GCF_000951035.1 Colobus angolensis palliatus
TTCAGAAGGAATGGTACCAGCTCCTCCTTGTACCTCTGGTAGAATTTGGCTGTAAATCCGTCTGGTCCTGGACTTTTTTCGGTTGTTAGGCTATTAATTATTGCCTCAATTTCAGAGCCTGTTATTGGTCTATTCAGGGATTCAACTTCTTCTTCCTGGTTTAGTCTTGGGAGAGTGTATGTGTCCAGGAATTTTTCCATTTCTTCTAGGTTTTCTAGTTTATTTGTGTAGAGATGTTTATAGTATTCTCTGATGGTAGTTTGTATTTCTGTGGGGTCGATGGTGATATCCCCTTTATCATTTTTTATTGTATCTATTTGATTCTTCTCTGTTTTCTTCTTTATTAGTCTTGCTAGCGGTCTATCAATTTTGTTGATCTTTTCAAAAAAACCAGCTCCTGGATTCATTGATTTTTTTGAAGAGATTTTTGTGTCTTTATCTCTTGAGTTCTGCTCTGATCTTAGTTATTTCTTGCCTTCTGCTAGCTTTTGAATGTGTTTGCTCTTGCTTCTCTAGTTCTTTTAATT
>NW_012115021.1:4772211-4788680 GCF_000951035.1 Colobus angolensis palliatus
TGATTGCACTGTGGTCTGAGAGACAGTTTGTTATAATTTCTGTTCTTTTACATTTGCTGAGGAGTGCTTTACTTCCAACTATGTGGTCAATTTTGGAATAAGTGTGATGTGGTGCTGAGAAGAATGTATATTCTGTTGATTTGGGGTGGAGTGTTCTGTAGATGTCTATTAGGTCACTTGGTGCAGAGTTGAGTTCAATTCCTGGATATCCTTGTTAACTTTCTGGCTCGTTGATCTGTCTAATGTTGACAGTGGAGTGTTGAAGTCTCCCATTATTATTGTGTGGGAGTCTAAGTCTCTTTGTAAGTCTCTAAGGACTTGCTTTATGAATCTGGGTGATCCAATATTGGGTGCATATAATTTAGGATAGTTAGCTCTTCTTGTTGAATTGATCCCTTTACCATTATGTAATGGCCTTCTTTGTCTCTTTTAGTCTTTGTTGGTTTGAAGTCTGTTTTATCAGAAACTAGGATTGCAACCCCTGCCTTCTTTTGTTTTCCATTTGCTTGGTAGATCTTCCCCCATCCCTTTATTTTGAGCCTATGTGTGTCTCTGCGTGTGAGATGGGTTTCCTGAATACAGTAAACTGATGGGTCTTGACTGTTTATCCAATTTGCCAGTCTGTGTCTTTTAATTGGAGCCTTTAGCCCATTTACATTTAAGGTTAATATTGTTATCTGTGTACTTGATCCTGTCATTATGATGTTAGCTGGTTATTTTGCTCGTTAGTTGATGCAGTTTCTTCCTAGCCTCGATGGTCTTTACATTTTGGCATGGTTTTGCAATGGCTGGTACCGGTTGTTCCTTTCCCTGTTTAGTGCTTCCTTTAGGATCTCTTGTAGGTCAGGCCTGGTGGTGACAAAATCTCTCAGCATTTGGTTGTCTGTAAAGGATTTTATTTCTCCTTCACTTATGAAACTTAGTGTGGCTGGATATGAAATTCTGGGTTGAAAATTCTTTTCTTTAAGAATGTTGAATATTGACCCCCATTCTCTTCTGGTTTGTAGAGTTTCTGCCGAGAGATCTGCTGTTAGTCTGATGGGCTTCCCTTTGTGGGTAACCCAACCTTTCTCTCTGACTGCCCTTAACATTTTTTCCTTCGTTTCAACTTTGGTGAATCTGACAGTTATGTGTCTTGGAGTTGCTCTTCTCAAGGAGTATCTTTGTGGCATTCTCTGTATTTCCTGAATTTGAATGTTGGCCTGCCTTGCTAGGTTGGGGAAGTTCTCCTGGATAATATCCTGCAGAGTGTTTTCCAACTTGCTTCCATTCTCCCCATCACTTTCAGGTACACCAATCAGACATAGATTTGGTCTTTTCACATAGTCCCATATTTCTTGGAGGCTTTGTTCATTTCTTTTTGCTCTTTTTTCTCTAAACTTTTCTTCTCACTTCATTTCATTCATTTGATCTTCAATCACTGATACCCTTTCTTCCAGTTGGTCGAGTCGGTTACTGAAACTTGTGCATTTGTCATGTAGTTCTTGTGTCATGGTTTTCATCTCTCTCAGGTCGTTTAAGGACTTCTCTACATTGGTTATTCTAGTTAGCCATTTGTCAAATCTGTTTTCAAGGTTTTTAAGTTTCTTTGCACTGGGTTCGTACTTCCTCCTTTAGCTCAGAGAAGTTTGATCGTCTGAAGCCTTCTTCTCGCAGCTTGTCAAAGTCATTCTCTGCCCAGCTTTGTTCCGTTGTTGGTGAGGATCTGTGTTCCTTTGGAGAGGGAGAGGCACTCTCATTTTTAGAATTTTCAGCTTTTCTGCACTGCTCTTTCCCTGTCTTTGTGGTTTTATCTACCTTTGGTCTTTGATGATGGTGATGTACAGTTGGGGTTTGGTGTGGATGTCTTTTCTGTTTGTTAGTTTTCCTTCTAACAGTCAGGACCTTCAGCTGCAGGTCTGTTGGAGTTTGCTTGAGGTCCACTCCAGACCCTGTTTGCCTGGGTATCAGCAGCAGAGGCTGCAGAAGAGTGAATATTGCTGAACAGCATATGTTGCTATCTGATTGTTCCTCTGGAAGTGTCGTCTCAGAGGTGTACCCGGCTGTGTGAGATGTGAGGTGTCAGTCTGCCCCTAGTGGGGGATGTCTCCTAATTAGGCTACTTGAGGGTCATGCACCCACTTGAGCAGGCAGTCTGTCCATTCTCAGATCTCAAACTCCATGCTGGGACAACCACTGCTCTCTTCAAAGCTGTCAGACAGGACATTTACATCTGCAGAGGTTTCTGCTGCTTTTTGTTTGGCTATGCCCTGTCGCCAGAGGTGGAGTCTACAGAGGCAGGCAGGCCTCCTTGAGCTGTGGTGGGCTCCACCCAGTTCGAGCTTCCTGGCCGCTTTGTTTACCTACTCAAGCTTCAGCAATGGCGGGCGCCCCTCCCGCAGCCTCGCTGCTGCCTTGCAGTTAGATCTCAGACTGCTGTGCTAGCAATGAGGGAGGCTCTGTGGGTGTAGGACCCTCTGATCCAGGCACGAGATATAATCTCCTGGTGTGCCATTTGCTAAGACCCTTGGTAAAGCGCAGTATTAGGGTGAGAGTGACCCAATTTTCCAGGTGTTGTTTGTCACGGTTTCTCTTGGCTAGGAAAGGGAATTCCCTTCCCCCTTGCACTTCCCGGGTGAGGCGATGCCTTGCCCTGCTTCAGCTCTCCCTCATTGGGCTGTACCCACTGTCCTGCACCTACTGTCCAACATGCCCCAGTGAGATGAACCCAGTACCTCAGTTGGAAATGCAGAACTATCACCTGTCTTCTGTGTCACTCATGCTGAGAGCTGGAGGCTGGAGCTGTTCCTATTCAGCCATCTTGGCACCACTATCTCAGTATTTTTTATGTTGACTACTTGTTAAAATGATAATATTTTGAACATAACTGAATTAAATAAAATGTATTACTAAAATGAATTTCACCTCTTTTTATCCTTTTCAGTGTGCTACTGGAAAATGTAAAATTACATATGTGGCTTGCATTCTACATGTATTTTGTTGGATGTTGCTGTCTTGTATGGCAATGAAATGTAATGTCTGAGATTATTCTTTCTACAGGGCAGAAATTCATTATATTTCCAGATACAGTGTATTTGCATTTCAATAGATAATAATTATTTGCATTACTAACAGTTTTCTATAGCTTAACTTCCACCCTTACAGAGTTATAAAATAGCCTAAATAATGGGAAGACAATCAGTCAAAGGTTTATACCTGGATAGAGCCAGACAATCCTGGAATGGTCACTTGGACAATAAACAGCACTTCACTGAAAAGACACTCAGTAATCTTTTGCCCATTTCCATGTCTTTGGCAATGTTTCCTAAGAGCATCTTTCCATATTCTTTTGTTACTGTCCCATGTGATTATGTAGGATCACATTTTCTTTTCTCGTTAATATGGACAAACTGTACTTGCAAAATTCATACTTAAGCCAGAAATCAATGTTTTAGGAACTATGACGTTCCCAATAATGAGGATACAAATGTTGGGAGTAATGCAAATACTTAAAGAATCATATAGAATAGAACCAAACACTCTTGAAATGATTGAAAAGAAAGTGAAATTAATCGCATTTTGTCATGACTCCTTAGCTTATCACACTGTTGTCGAATGGGTGGAAGCTATAATCTTTTCTGCTATTTAATTGGCTGGAAACAAAGCCTGGCTATTGGTTGACTGGATCTGGTATAAATCCCCTCTCCTCCATTTTTGATTAATCAAACTGCCATTCCTTATTTATTTATTTCAATTGACAAATAATTGTGTATATGTTCATGGTGTATGGCATGAGATTTGGAATTATGTCTACATTGTGTGGAATGGCTAAATTGAGCTAATTAACATATGCATTACCTTAAATACTTATTTTTTTGTGATGAGAACACAAAATCTTCTCTTAGCAATTTTCAAGTATACAATATATTGTTATTAACTACAGTCACCATGTTGCACAATAGACCTCTTAAACTTATTCCTCCCGTTTAACTAAAACTTTGTACCCTTTGACCAATATCTCCCCCACACCCCCATCCACAGCCCCTGATAACCACCATTCTATTCTCCGCTTCCATGAGTTCAACTTTATTAGATTCCACACATAAGTGAGATCATACGGTATTTGTCCTTGGTCTTTCTTTTAAAGGAAATAAATTCTTCTCCTGTTTAAGTCAAAGGACTTTTGTTGTGATTTTTGGGTCTGCTCACTCTGCTATGGAGATTAACAAATATTAATTAGTGGATGACTGCTGGGAAGTGAAACTCACAACCAATGAAGTGGTTAATTAAAGTTGAACTTTTTGATTGTCATTTCTAATATTTATATATACATATATATAAATTTCTTTGAATTATTGATTTAAACACCTGTCTTAGTCCAAAAGAAGATTAAAAAATGACTGAAAAGGGATTATAGAGATGACTTTTGTTTCAAATAGTTTTAAAACATCCAAAATTTAAAGTAGATAACTATCCCTCAAAGTTAGCTGCTCCAAGCTTGATTTGACATTTGACGTTCCTGATGCTCTGGCTCATATCAGAGCAGTTCCAAGAGGCTTGGTGGTGGCGATGGGGGTTCGGTGAGAAGTGGGGCAGGTAGGTCTAGATCTGGCCCCACCCTTACCCCAGGACACCCCCTTTTCTGTGTGCCTTGGACTCCAGTGTCAGTTCTTCTGACCCAGGGAGGCCGTGGAATTGAGGGCAAGTGTTTGCATTATTGATGAGGGTAAAAAGGACTCCAGAAGTTTTGAGGCTTTGCTTTTTCCCTTAGTCCTACAGGGTCAGGCTTTCATGCAGAAATTGGCCTGGAAATTCTCCACCGATTTCATAGCTGCAATGTTTTTGAGGTGTTTTTTAGATAACAAAAAACTAAATAAAAATCTCAAAGCTTATTTTGTTTACTTTTAGAGTACACAAGACAATTCTGCAAAAATTACAATTATATATATTCTACTTGCTACTAAGACTGTATAACATTGGTGGGGATAAGAGATTATAAGTTTTTTTCGGACAGGCGCAGTGGCTCATGCCTGTAATCCCAGCACTTTGGGAGGCCAAGGCGGGCGGATCATTTGAGGTCAGGAGTTCAAGACCAGCCTGACCAACATGATGAAACCCCGTCTCTACTAAAAATACAAAAAAAATCAGCCAGGTCTGGGTGGTGCATGCCTGTAATCCCACCTACTTGGGAGCCCGAGGCAGGAGAATCGCTAGAACCCGGGAGGAGGAGGTTGCAGTGAACCGAGATCACGCCACCGTACTCCAGACTGGGTGACAGAGTGACCCTGACCCCCGCAAAAAAACAAAAAACAAACAAACAAACAAAAAGTTTTTTTCCTAAAAATATCTACTTAATGCACTCTTTTAATTTTTATTTTTATTTCAATAGTTTTGGGGGTACAGGTGGTTTTGGTTACATGGATACATTCTTTAGTGGTGATTTTTGAGATTTTTGCTGTACTCATCACCCAAGCAGTGTACACAGTACCCAATATGTAGTCTTTTATCTCTCACCCCCTCCTAACTTCCTCCTCCACAGTCCCCAAAGTCCATTATATCATTCTTATTCCTTTGCATCCTCATAGCTTAGCACCCACTTATAAGTGAGAATGGTTTTCCATTCCTGAGTTACTTCACTTAGAATAATGGCCTCCAACTCCATCCAAGTTGCTGCAAAAGACATTATTTCATTCCTTTTTATGGCTGAGTAGTATTCCATGGTGTATATATACCACATTTCTTTATCCACTTGTTGGTTGATGAGCACTTAGGTTGGTTCCATATCTGCAATTGCGAATTGAATGCACTCCTTTTAATAGTCAGTTTTACTGTCGATCTCTTTCCCTATTTAATTACTTGAACTATTGGACCCTGAGGATCTGCCCCGAACATCTCCTAAGAAATGTTCCAGCAGAGAGAAATCTTGAAAGTCATTCACGAAAATGTTGTTAAGAAGTGGCTTGAGCCCTTCTCTGAGCTGGCAGAAGTGAAGGAGAATTACAAGAAATTCTATGGGGCATTCTCTAAAAATCTAAAGCTTGGGATCCATGAGGACTCCACTAACTAGGGACGGCTATCTGAGCTGCTGTGCTATCACACCTCCCAGTCTGAAGATGAGTTGATGTCTCTGTCAGAGTATCTCTCTCACATGAAGGAGGTACAGAAGTCCATCTGTTACATCACCGGTGAGAGCAAAGAGCAGGTAGACACCTCTCAAAGCGGGGCTTCGAGGAGGTATACTCGACCAAACTCACTGAAAGTACTGTGTGCAGCTGGTCAAGGAGTTTAATAAGAAGAGCCTGGTCTCTATTGCCAAAGAGGGTCGAGCTACCTGAGGATGAAAGGAGAAGAAGAAAATGGAAGAGAGCAAGGCAAAGTTTGAGAACCTCTGCAAGCTCATGAAAGAAATCTTAGATAAGAAGGTTGAGAAGGTGACAACCTCCAAAAGGCTTGTGTCTTCCCCTGCTGCATTGTGATCAACACCTGTGGCTGGACAGCCGATATGGAGTGAATCATGAAAGCTTAGGCAATTGGAGACAACTCTCTAATGGGATACATGGTGGCCAAAAAGCACCTGGAGATCAACCCGATCACCCCATTGTGGAGAGGCTGCAGCAAAAGGCTGAGACAGACAAGAACAGCAAAGCTGTCAAGCACCTGGTGGTGCTGCTGTTTGAAACTGCTCTGTTTTCTTCTGCCTTCTCCCTTGAGGATCCCCAGACCCACTCCAACTGCATCTACCACATGATCAAGCTAGGTATAGGTATTGATGAAGATGAAGTGACAATAGAAGAACCCAGTGCTGTTGTTTCTGATGAGATACCCTTGCTTGAGGGTGAGGAGAATGGGTCTCACATGGAAGAAGTAGACTAGGAGTTTATATTTGGAAACCTTGTGCCCTTGTATAGTGTCCCCATGGTTCCTTGAGTGGCTCTGTCCCGCGGCCTTGAGTGGCCTTATCTCACCTGGCTCCCACTGCAAATGTCTAGTGTTTTTTCTCTCCTGTCAGTGTGTCTTTTCCTGCCTTAAGGCAGGAAACAAGAGCCTTAAGCCCCATTCTCTTCCTACTTTTATAACAGGATATTGGATGTTGTGTATTGTGCTTTTTTGTTTATTTTGTTCTGAAATGAAAGTATACCAAATAAAGCAGATGCCATTTTTATGTGGAAAAAAAACACTTGCCTGTTCTGTGTGTTGTCTTTTGATTTTCTTGATGGTAACATTTGCAGCACAAGCATTTTTAATTTTGGTGAAGTCCAATTTATCTATTTTTTTTTTTTGTCACTTGTGCTTTTGGTTGTGCTTAGACCTTGTCAGATCTAAGGAGCCATTGTCTAATCAAGTAATTAGCTTTCAGTGTCTCCTGAGAATAAGGGCCATAGAAGAGGCTAAGTAAAGACTTGCAACAATGATATGTAATTGCATGTGCGTGTTTAAAAATAGACTATTTTTAGAACAATTTTCATTTTACAGCAAAATTAAGCAGAAAGTATAGAATGTCATATGTCCCCTTCCCCTCTACCACATCTGGCCTCCTCCATTACCAACATCCCACACCACAGTAGTTCCTTTGTTACAATTGATGAACCTACATTGACATGTCATTATCATCCAAAATGTAGTTTGCATCAGTGTTTGCTCTTAGTGGTGCACATTCTATGGGTTTGGACAAATGTATAATGATACGGATCCACCATTACAGTATCGTACAGAAAACTTTCACAGCCCTGTACATCCTCTGTGCTCTGCCTGTCTCATCCCTCCCTCTTCCCAATCCCTGGAGACAACTGACCTTTTTACCATCTCCATAGTTCCACCTTTTCCAAAATGTCATATAGTTAGAACCATACAGTATGTAGACTTTTCAGATTGGCTTCTTTCACTTAGTAATATGCATTTAAGGTTCTTTCCTGTCTTTTCGTAGCTTGATAGCTCATTTCTTTTTAGCATTGAAAAATATTTCATTGTCTGGACGTACCACCATTTATCCACATACTGAAGGACATCTTGGTTGCTTCCAAGTTTTGGCAATTATGAATAAGGCTGCTATAAACATCTGTGTGTAGGTTTTTGTGTAGACATAAATTTTCCTCCTGTTTGGGTAAATACTGAAAAGCATGATTGCTGGATTGTATGGTAAGAGTATGTTTAGTTTTGCAAGAAACAGCTGAACTGTCTTCCAAGGTGGCTGTACCATATCGTAGTCCCACTAGTAATGAATGAGAGCTCTTGTCGCTCCACATTCTTGCCAGCATTTTGTGTTATCAGTGTTTTGGAGTTTCACTATTCTGATAGGTATGTAGTGCTATTTCATTGTTGTTTTAATTTGCATTTTCTTGATGACAGATGATATGGAGCATTTTTTCATATGTTTATTTGCCATCTTCATATCTTCTTTGGTGAGATGTCTGTTCAGATCTTTTGCCCATTTTTTAAACTGGATTGTTCATTTTCCATATTGCTGGATTTTAAGGGTTCTTTGTGTATTTTGGATTATAGTTCTTTATCAGATCTGTCTTTTGCAAACATTTTGTCCTGGTTTGTGGCTTGTCCTCTCATTCTCTTGAAGTGATTGTATTTCCTTGAATTATTCACTTCACATTCACTTACTGAGCATCTTCTATGGTCTAGGTTCACCACAAGGGTCTGGGTATACAAAAGTGATTAAGACATAACCTTGCTTTTAGGCACTTTTAGCGTGATGAAGGAGAAGGATGAGTAAATAGGTAATTAGAACACTCTTCTAAGGTAAACAGTCTCAGGCTTCTTGGAAGAGGAGGCTAAGACATAAAGAAAAAGGATATCGACAAAAAGCACAGGTGGGCAGAGCCTTCTGGGTGAAGGGAACACTACATCACAATGACATAAGTAAGTTCTTGTCAATATGATAATTAGCTATTATTGCTACGGTAATAGTTTGTCTAGGCTAGAAGTAGGCAAACTATGGCTGTGGGCCAAATCTGGCCGGCCATCTGCTCTTGTAAATAAAGTTTCATTGGAATACATTCATGTGTATTTATACATATATTTTCTATAGCCACTTTTGTGCTACAAGTATTTGCAAAAGAGATAGTCTTGCTTGCAAAGCCTCAAATATTTACTCTCAGGCCCTTTACAGGTGGGGCTCAGATTGAAGGGGCAAAGATAGACTGCTGCTTTAGTGAGATGCTTTAGTGATTTTTCCATGGCAAAACCACATGGCGAAAGTCATGGACAGGTGGAGAATTGATTCCAATCACATGTCTGAGGGCATGACAAGCTACACATATTTTTCAGGAGTAGCAGAAGTTTCATTCATGGCTGGTCAAAATTAATGTCTGTTAAATGACAGCGACTTTCTCCCCATTTTCTGTGTCTAAGAGGAACTACACTGTAAAAAACTCCCGGCAGGCAGCTCTGACATTTTTCTTTTTTCAGAAAGGTAATCAGCTGTAGATCACTTTCTTTCTGATTGTCCCAGAATAATTTTTGATGAGAAAAGAGAACATGACCTGGGGCACTTAAAGACAGGTTGCTCTTCACTAACAAAGCTGGAGGACTTTTTGAGTTCTTCTAAATTATACGTTTATTATAGCTGGAAAGACTTTCTTTTCAGATACAGATCAAGAGGGCATCTCAATTTCTTTGTGAGATATGATTAGCTTCCTGAAAATCCTGTCTATATAGCTCACTCGTGATGCTTACTTTTTAGGTGTTATCTACTTACATCATATTTTTCATTTCTCCCTTAACATAAGTGTGCTGGGAAAAAAGTACACCCACATGCATAATTTATGTATATAATTGTATAAGTGCATATATATATATATATATCTCCATTTGTCCTGAGACTGGGCCAGGTTGTGAGGCTGCTAAGTGTGAGGTTGGTAGAAACTACCTTTGAGGGGTCTTTCAGTTTTCCTTTGGTCTGTCTTTTAATCAGCCCCCGATCCTGCTTTCTGCTCCCTAACTCATTTATTCTCCCATATCTTCCCACCCCTTCCTGAGCACAGGCGACTTTTGGGCTTGTCACCTCTCTGGAAAGTACACTATATGATAAGCACATATGTACTGATAAGTTAAGTTTATGGCTTTTCAAGTGGGACATGAGAAGTGGGTACGACTCAACCAAAGGAAAAAAATACTCTGATAATTGAATTGTAGTCAATAGCACAAAAGAGGTATTATGTTTATATTGGGGATTTTCCTAGCACCTCTCCCTTTATATTATATCACATAAACGATTACCCCCTTCATCAAACAGAACCTGCCCTTGGGCTGGGCACAGTGGCTCACACCTGTAATCCTAGCACTTTGGGAGGCCAGGGTACGGGGAGGATCACTTGAGGCCAGGAGTTCAAGGCCAGCCTGGGCAACATAGTTTTAAGACCCCGTCTCTTAAAAAAAAAAAAAAATGAAAATTACCCAGGCATGGTGGTGTATGCTTGTAGTCTCAGCTACTCTGGAGGCTGAGGCAGGAGGATCACTTGAGCCCGGGAGGTCGAGGGTGCAGTAAGCCATGTTTGTGCCATTGTACTCCAGCCTGGGTGACAGAACAAGGCCGCATTTCAAACAAACAAAGAAACAAACAAAAAACAAAAACCTGCCCTTGTTTTATCAGTATTATTTTGATATTTACATAAAATATTAATTGATTATATTATATTGTTATCATCATCATCTAAGCTTGAATTTATTAGGCCTGGAGGGTAAACCATTCTAGGACTCTAACTCCTTAGTGGAAATTATAGCTCCTTAATGACAGCTACAAGATGTCATGACTCAACAAACCCAGTGTATGGTGCAAGAGCAGAAGCAACCCTGTATGACATATGCTGGAGAGATATTACGATTTATTATTTCCATTTTACAGGAGAAAGTCGAGACTTACAGAGTATAAATGCCACACCCAAGTTTGTATGGCTACTTGAGGAAAGGAGGAAGAGTAGGATCTGATCTCTTTTCACCCCAAGCCCAGGACTCTTTCTTATATCAGGACCTCAGAACCCCACACAGCTTCTTCGGGGTTCCACTAAAGCGTTTCAACCTAGGTTGCCCTGCCCAGGAATCAAGTGGAACAGGTGGCTTGCTTGCAGGGATTCCGAAGAACCTGCACGATCTGCCCCCAGCAGTTCAGTTGGTGGGATCAGACTTGCTTCAGTAACCAATTCTGGCCCCTAGTGGTGAGATGATTTGAGGCTGAATTTTGCCCAAGGTTGGGGCACTGAGGGAATTGTATGTCCCTCTGGGGCTTGCAAAGGAACCAGAGTTCTTTTGAACAGCTGCATCACAACTAGGTAGCAGTGCTGCCCTCCGACCAGGACACCAGGGGCCCCTGCCCTGGGCCCCACACCTTAGAAGACTCCATACATCATGAGCAATGAAAGACAATGACTTTTGGAATTTTTTTGAACTCATAAAATTTGAAGCGTTTTAAAAGTTTGATGAATTTTTAATGTTTTTAAAGACGTTTTTATAAATTCGATAGCTGATTAAGTTACTGGGAATTACGGGAGAGAGATGTACTCTCCTAGGGCCCCAGGCCAGAGGATTCTAGGCTGAGAACTTACAAGTGTGTGTTAGGCTGAGAACTTGTAAGAGTGTGTGTGTGCGCGCGCGTGCGCACGTGGTGGAGGGTTAGGGGACCGCTTCCACCCCAGGAAACCAGAGGAAGAGTGGCTGCTTTCATTTGAAGATGGCCATTCTAGTCTGGCACAGTGTGGTACACCTGTAGATCCAGCTACTCTCTTGAACCCAGGAGTTTGAGGCTACAGTGAGTTATGATCAGCCATTGGACTCCAGCCTGGGTGACAGAGTGAGACTCCATCTCTTAAAAAAAAATTAAAATTAAGAAAAAAACACGTTAAGTTGGCTGTTCTAAATCACCCAACGTGGGTGATTAGGCAGATGGGGTGCCCCAAATAACTGTTCCCTCCTCCCCTCTGCTTGGGTGGTGGTGTTTTGGAAAATGCTTAGAACTGCCTGGAAATCTTGAGCTGTGAAAGTGTCCTTCCCGGCTCCTTGGGGAGCTTGATTTGGTCGATCTGGGGGCAGATCCAGTCACCCTGACACTGCCTAGGCATCCTTGACTTGGGTCTAGCTTCCACCATGCCCTGTCCCACAAGACCCATTCTGGTATTTAGACTCACAGACACGACTGACTTTGGGGTAAACTTAGGTTTCTTTAGCCTATCCAAGGGAATGGTGGTCCCCAGGGTGTGGCGTTCTGGGTGGGAAGGTATGCTAAGCTGTTGGCGTAGCTTGATTTGTAAATTCTTTATCTTTAGACTACGGTATGTGAGACTGCATTCATATGCTTGCTCCAGGCTCTGCAAATGTTACTTTGCAAAGCTGTTATAGTAGCTTTGCAGGCTTTATGATCTCTGCAATAATATTTTGAACCCCTTATCTGGGCTGCCCCAACTTTATGGGTTGAATTGGGTCCCCTCAAAAGATAGGTTGAAGTCCTAATCCCTAGTACCTGTGACTATGACCTTTTTTTGGAAATAGGGTCTTTGCAGATGTAATCAAGGTAAAATGGGTCATTAGGGTGAGCCCTAATTCAATGTGACTGATGTCTTTATAAGAAGAGAAAAACACTATGTGAAGACAGAAGACACACGGTGAGGAAATGACCATGAGGAGATAGGGCAGAGATTGGAGTGATGCTGACAGAAGCCAAGGAATGCCTAGGGTGACCAGAAACTGGAAGAGGCAAGGAAGGATCCTCCCTACAGACTTGGGAGGGAGTATGGCTCTGACAGCACCTTGGTTTTGGACTTCTGACACGCAGAACTGGGAGAGAATAAATTTCTGTTGCTTAAATCCACCAAATTTGTGGCACTTTGTTATAGCAGACCTAGAAAATGAACATACTCATTCAAAGATGTTTCTGTCTGTGGCTTTAAAGAGCAGGATTGGGATGAGAGTACGGTTCTTGCAGTTCTCAGTTCTAATGTCGTAGAGACAACAGGACCACTTTAATTCTCCTGAGTTAAAGTGACCGCGACATTGTGTACTGACGCTACCCATTCAGTTTTAAAGACAGTATTGAAACAGATGTGATAACTAATTAAAAACCCAAGGTGGTATTTTTTTTTCCTTGTGGTATCAAATTAATTCACTTTTATAGAAATATGCTGATGATTTGCCTTTCCAAGGGGAAGTTGTTAAACTTTCTTGGGCGAACAGATTTCTTTAGCACATAAGGTTACAGGTTGATGTTATAGACTTTGAAACTGTCAACCAAGGCAATGTGTCTCTGTATTTGCATCTATTGCCTCCAGAACATATGAATGTTTAAAGAAGATTTTAAAAATTCCACTTCAGCCCCTCCGAAGTCATTTTCAATCCTAGGAAATGGAAATGCAGCTTACACCTGTATTTCCCAAGGAATTGATGTAATGCAATTTGTATAAAATAATCATAGAGAGTAAGAGCAAAGAGTGGATCTTTGCATTAAAGTGAAATCAGCCCAGAAATCACTCTTCTCAGGGTCTGCCTTTCAGAACCCCATTTAGCTTTTAAATAAGACTCCTCTTTCCTGACTTGCTTTGATGAGCCACTCTTATCTCAGTGATTACTCCTGACATTTAGCTGCTTGTACAATTAACTGGGGGTCGTTCTTTTCTCTTGGAGAAAGACCATGTACAGTGAATATGCATTTTCAAAGTGTTTCTTTGACTTGGGAGAGTGGCTGTGGATACATAGTTAAGATGATACCTGGAGTAAAGTTTGTGATGGAGACTCCAAACACTCACCCTTAGCAAAGCTGTGAGTGGCTATCAGCACATACTCACTCCACCTCCCTTATAGTCCCCAACGAAAGCTCCTTGAGTTACTAGGTAAGCTGGTAATTTCTTATGTCAAGGAATGAAAAATTAAATCTGATAAACTTCTCTGAGGATTGAGAACTTCATATGTAGCCCCTACAGGTGATTAAAAAAAAAAAAAACCCAAGGAAATGACTCACAAAAAGGATTGAAATTTTTGCAATGAGATTATAGATAATCTCATTGGGATTATCTATGGGAGTTATTTGTTCCCCTTGGCATGACTGTGCCTGGGCTAAAGCTAGGGTCAGCAGGTAGAACAGGCAGGGATGGAATAGATCAATGAGACTGTAGCAGAGAAAAATGGCTGCCTAGCAAAGATTCTGCTCTTCTTTCTAGCATAGCACTATAGTTGGGACTACATTCCCCAGATTGCCTTACATAGCAACGGGGCTACATAAAATTTTATTGCCATGGCCTGTGAGTGGAAGGGTTGTGTATCACTCTTGGATGGAGGTGACTGAGAAGCAAGTGTGCCTTCTCCCTCACTTTCCTAGTCTACTGACTATCTTCAGAGGACTCCGAGCCCCTGGGAAGGTAGAGCCATGAGATGGAAGGAGCCTGTCTCTGAATCACTACAAGGAGGGAAACTGCAGTACCTTTTTATGACCTAATCCCCAAACTCACCACCCACAGTCACTTCAGCCACATTCTATTTGTTAGAGGCGAGTCACCAAGTCCAGACCACACTAAAGATGAGAGTTAGGCCTTACCTCTTGAAGGGAGGCATATCAAAGGTTTTGTGGACTATCATAGGTTTTGTGGACATTAAAAAAAAAAACTACCATGAAAACTTATTCCAAGGTTGTAATTTTTAACAGACAACAGTCATTGAAGCATGTGCTCAATACCAATTATATTTAGTGTTCAAATAAGACTGTAGACATATTTATTTTAATGTACTTTTCAGATTGATATTCATAGGGCATAGAAATTCATAGGGCAGTTTTCTTAAGTCAATGAGCAACTTTCTTATGTCATGAGTCAGATGTGACACTGCCAAATTCACAACTAAGTCCACTGGGAGTTAACAGGAAAGAAGATGGAGAACCTATCGTATTTGTTATTTTTTAGTTCGTGAAATTATGTAGCTAAGTGTTCACCCTACCCTGCCCTTTCCTTCTCTGCCTTCTCTTCTTGAGTAGAGAGTGGACTGAAATGGTCAAATACACTTCATCTGATTCATGTCTTCCAATTTCTTTTGTTCCCCTACCTGACAAATGTATCTGTTCTTTTTTTTTTTTTTTGAGACGGAGTCTCGCTGTGTCGCCCAGGCTGGAGTGCAGTGGCGCGATCTGGGCTCACTACAAGCTCCGCCTCCCGGGTTTATGCCATTCTCCTGCCTCAGCCTCACGAGTAGCTGGAGTACAGGTGCCTGCCACCTCGTCCGGCTAGTTTTTTTGTATTTTTTAGTAGAGACGGGGTTTCAGCGTGTTAGCCAGGATGGTCTCGATCTCCTGACCTCGTGATCCACCCGTCTCGGCCTCCCAAAGTGCTGGGATTGCAGGCTTGAGCCACCGCGCCCGGCCCTGTTCTTTTTTCTAACAGTTGAACAGTTCTATAAGAATACAAGCATGGTGTGTACCTTCCTGTAATAATAGTTTTCTATTTGGAATATAAGAAAATATAACTATTTTTAAAAATAAACATTTTGTATATTTGAATCCTCATTAGTAATAATAATATCAAAATGCCAGTAATTTATTAGGGTTTAGAACATCAAATTTCTAATAGATCACATTGAAAGATTAAGTATAATGTTAATGGAGAGGACCATGGGAATGTGGGGTACATGTTTTGGAAATGTACTTTTTTTTTTTAAATACAGAAAGACACTGCTTTAATTGATCATTTGCTAATGAAGGAACTCGATTTAGAGAGGCATACATGCATCCTCTAAAATACATGCACTGAAAGAAAATGAACAATTATGTTGTGAGCCTCCATGTACTTCATTGTCCTTGATAATTACTTTCTTTTTTTTTCTTTTTTTTTTTTTTTTTTTGAGACAGAGTCTCGCTTTCCATTAACAAAACTAGGGGTACAGGCTTTGGGAGTTCAATAAAGAACCCATCGTTGCAGAGCATTTTCAATGACAATGTGACATTTGACACTCATAACAACTCTGCAAGATACATATCACTGCTGACAATTTACATATTCAGGAACCTAAGATTAGAAGTTAATGACTTGGCTAGGACCATGTACCTAGCAAGTGGCAGACTGGTGTTTTTTGGGGGGTGGGGAAGGGGGGAGATTTTAAAAATTCAAATTGATAATGACACATTGACATAGTTCAAAAACTAAAAAAATGTTTTAAAAATACAGACTGATAAGCTTTCTCCTCATTTGCCTCTTGGTTCCTTCTTGCCTCCTATGTAACCCCTTTCATGAGGTTTTAGAAAGAATCTTGCCGAAAACATGCAAGCATGAATATAGTTTGTAATTTACCCCCTTCTTACACACAAAAGTATATGATATATAATACTGTTTACCTTGTTTTTTTCACCTAACATTATTTCCTGGAATTCTCTCTGTAGCATTAGGTGGACATCTCCCTCATTCTCTTTTTATAGCTGCATAGTTTTCATTGTTTTTTTCTTTTCCTTCTTCCTTCCTTCCTTCCTTCCTTCCTTCCTTCCTTCCTTCCTTCCTTCCTTCCTTCCTTCCTCCCTTCCT
>NW_012115021.1:4788744-4795260 GCF_000951035.1 Colobus angolensis palliatus
CAGGGTCTTGCCTTGTCACTCAGGCTGGAATGCAGTGGTGCAAACATGGCTCACTGCATCCTCGACCTCGCGGGCTCAAGTGATCCTTCTGCCTCAGCGCCCCCAAGTAGCTGCGACTATAGGCGCAAGTCACCATGCCTGGCTAATTTCTGTATTTTTTGGAGAGACAGGGTCTCCCTATGTTACCCAGGCTGGTCTTGAACCCTTGGGCTCAAGGAATCTGTCTGCCTTGGCCTCCCCAAATGTTGGGATTATAGGTGTGAGCCACCACGCCCAGCCTATCGTTTTTCTTTGCATGATGTACCATGGCTTATTCAACCAGTCCCCTTTTGATGAATACTTAGGTTATTCTCATTCTTTTGCTGTTAAAAGCCCTGCTGCGATAAGTAATGTTATAGACATGTTATTGTGGGCATAAGCAGTTGGGTCTGGAGGCTAGCTGTCCAGAAATGGAGTGAACTGGGTTTTGAACCCATGACTCAATGATGTAGCGGCTCTCTCCCCCTCAACACAGCCCATGTGTGCTCACTCTTTTCTTAGCTGCAATTTGCCCATTCCAGCGGGCAGATAATAAAACACTGTTTTGATTCTCATTTGTGATTTTTTGTGTGTCTAAATCCCTTAGGAATCTCAAAAAAGAAAAATTGAGTGAGTAGCTAGGCAGGATTATGGCATCCCAAACCCCCTGACCTCAATACCATCAATTCTGGTTGTTAAATCCCATCTTCTTTTCCTTGGATCAGCAAGGGGTAATTTTTAGAGCAGGGCCTGGGCAAGCCAGAGGAGTTGGGAAATGCAGCAATGGCCAAATGCCATTTGGGGGATATTTTTAGTTACCTAAATAAATTGTATTTCCACAGTGTCTGCAGAGCTTATGGTTTGTGTGCAGTAAATAAAATGATGGAATGCCATGAGGGAGCCTGGCCAGATGACTCCATTTGTGTGCATTCTGTTCCAGAGGAATCCCTTCAGCAGCAGACGGCTCCATGTGATTCAGTGAAGGCGCACAAGCTGCTCTCCAACCGCCATGGCGTCTTTCCTGTTCTGGTTATTGCATGCCAGTTTCACCACACCACACTCAGAGCAGTTTCCCAGAGAGCGTGGGTGTTAATGATCAGGAGGAACAGAGTTCTGTGATCAAGTGAATTTTGCAAATGCTACGTCGAGCAGAGTTAAATAAGGTTCGTTCCCATAGAATACGTTAGCACTGCTAATAATGTATATCAAGAGGGTGGTGTGTTAAGTAGGGTTTTCCAAACTTATTTGAACACAAACTCCTTCCGTAGTTAAAGAACAACCATTAATATCAATCTTTTGTCCCTCAGCTCCAAATCCACACTTTGTTGCCCAGATTTTGATTCCGGGATGTTTGCCCCTTGCCGAATGGCATGATGCTGAGCTTTGTTGGTAGAGGCTGCTGGGGTGACTCGGGAGAAGGGCAGGGCTTCTCTTTCTAGTGTTGGTATGCTTTGCTTCTCCTTGTTCCCATGGCAGTGGGCTGGGCATGTGGGATACCCAGTGGAGCTCATGCCAGTGAGTTTCAATGGCACCTCCGTGGGCAGCTTCATGGCAGGTTTTGCAGGCGCCCCAGCTGTGGTGGGCTCAGTGACAACCTCTTCCACAGGTGCCCCGGCTGACTTCCCCATGAGCTCAGCAGGACCCCCTGCAGGTGACACCTTTGTGACTTTCTGGAGAGTCTAGCCATGCCAGCTTCCCAGAAAATTCAACAGCATTCCCAAAGGGAAGCTTTGTCGTGAATTATGAGGACTCCAGTGGGCAGTTTCCTTCCCACCAGCCTTGGCCTGATGGCCCATGTTGGGGGATTTCCAGCTTGCCAGCTGTGGCCCATAGTTTCCGGCCAGGGCTCTCAGTACACAGACCAGCTCTGGTCCAGTGCAACCCCAGGACAACCTGACACACTTCTCCTCCACCAAGTGGGCTGTAGCCCATCTTCTCCAGTGAAGGCTGAATCCTAGCCTTGGGGAGGCCTCTCCCGCATCCCATTTCAAGTTTGTTTCTTCCTTAGTCTCCCTTAGCCTGAAAGCTTGCTTGCTTTCTTCCTTCTTCCTTCCTACTTTCCTTTCTCCATCCCTCGCTCCCCCTTTCCCTCCTCTTTTCCCTCCCTCCCTCCCTTCCTTCCTTCCTTTACATTTGAGATATAATTCACATACCATACAATTTACCCTTTCAAAGTTTACAAGTACAAAGTTGTGCAACTATCACCACAATGTAATCCAGAAGATTTCCATTTCCCCAAAAAAGAAATCCTGTACCCATTAGTAGTCACTCCCCATTCCCCATTCCCTGCACCAACCCTAGCTCCTGACAACCACGAATCCACTTTTAGTCTCTAGAGATTTACCTTTTCTGGGAAGTTCATATAAATGTACTCACATGTACATGTTTTTTTTTTTTTTTTTTTGGTGTCAGGCAGCTTTCACTTAGCATAATATTTTCAAGTTACATTCATGTTGTAGGATATATCAGAATGTCTTTTTTTTTTTTTTTGAGACGGAGTCTCATTCTGTCGCCCAGGCTGGAGTGCAGTGGCTTGGTCTTGGCTCACTGCACGCTCTGCCTTCCAGGTTCACGCTATTCTCCTGCCTCAGCCTCCTGAGTAGCTGGGACTACAGGCACGCACCACCGCGCCCGACTAAATTTTTTTGTATTTTTTAGTAGAGACGGGGTTTCATCGTGTTAGCCAGGATGGTCTTGATCTCCTGACCTTGTGATCCGCCCGCCTCAGCCTCCCAAAGTGCTGGGATTACAGGCGTGAGCCACCGTGCCCGGCCGACATATCAGAATTTCATTTCTGTTTATGGCTAAATAATATTCTAGTGTATGGATATACCACATTTTGTTTATCCATTCATCAGTTGATGGACATTTGGTTTGTTTCCACCTGTTGCTTATTGGAATAGTACTGCTGTAAACATTCATGTACAATTTTTGGTGTGGACATATGTGTTCATTTTTCTTGGATATCTACCTTAGGTGGACTTGCTGGGTCATATGGTGACTCTGTTTAACTTTGGATTTGACCAAAGAGAGTGTCAGGTGGTTAATTGTCTTATTGAAAGATTTATCCCAGTCGTATTTTAATTAACAAGCAGCCTTGGTACATTGAAAAAACATTAACTTGAGGCCAGTCGCAGTGACTCATATCTGAAATCCCAACACTTTGGGAGGCTGAGGCAGGAAAATTGCTTGAACCAGGGAGGCAGAGGTTGCAGTGAGCCAAGATCATGCCACTGCACTCCAGCCTGGGTGACAGAGTAAGACTCCATCTCAAACAAACAAACAAACAAACAAAACAACAACAATAACAACAACAACAAAAACATAATTTGAAACATTATTGTGAGGTGCAGATAACATGGGCTTTGGAGGCAGGCAAGCCAGGGTCAAATTCCACCTCTGCTGTTTTTACCTGAGATGTGGTGATGGACTGACGTGGAATCCCCCCTCTACCATTATTAGCTGGGCTATGGCACATTCTGATGGGGGAAAGAACAGAGTATGGTCTTCCCTGCTCAGGGTGGAATCCGAACAATGATTTTTTTGTGTGACTTGATGTACTAAACTTAGTTAAGCTGCACATGGAAATGGGTTCTTCTGGTTAATTAAATATTCTGGCTGAGAGAACAATACCATAGACCCAAAACATAGATGAATTCTTTTAGAAAAGAATTTGATCCCAAACAACATCAACTCAGTACTAAAAGCACATCAATAGCTCTTCATCATGGTTTCAAGTGGATTTCCAGAAATCAATAGTGATTCAGAGTGTCACAACTTGAGGGACCAGAAAGCAGGGCCAGATGCCACTTGGTGATGAGATGGGAGTTCAGCTGACGTGGGACTGAGAGGAGCTTTCTCAGCCACTCCAAGACCGGACACATGAGCCTTTGGGTATTCTGAATATTTGGGACTCTAAGGTAATCAAAATGGGTTCCTTTATCTTCTTGTCAAAATATATATTAATAAATTGTGTATATGTTATGTTGTAGGGTACACTGTATAGTCATTCATTACTTGTGATTTAAATCAAGCCAGCAAAAGGTTTAGGAGTAGCTCTGAAGATCATTTAGCTTTTGAAAATTCTCAGCAATTTTCTTCCCCTCAGTCAAAGGACTTTCTAATGGTGAAAACATTTCATACAGTAAGTGCATTAAAATGCTTTCTCAGATTTTACTCCTCCAATTAATGATTCCATTTTCTTCAAGGGTTATTGACTGAAATGAGAGTGATTCCCATGTGGGAGGCATGTTCATGTACTTAATATCTGAGGGCTGCTAGCAGCCTAGCTTAATGCTGTGTTCTTTGAACCTGCAACTATTAGGACCAGAGCAAGTCCATAATTAAAGCAGGTCCACACTGTGATGCAGTTTCTCCAGCTGTGGAAATTTCTAGGGCTTATCAATATCCCATGGAAAATGAGTCTCTACGAAGGCACACATTTACTGTGCAAGTGACAGACAAAACTGTCACTAATTCTAATGTACCTGGAGTAAAGCGATGTGCATATGCATTACACATAAATGCTCTGGCCACATGTCATCCATCTGCTCCTTCTGTGCTACCAGCAGATCATGCTGAATGATCTCAGAAATTCAGATTATTATTATGCAATATGAGAAGGATCTAGGTAAAGGCAGGTGGGGTGGATATGCTTACAAATGTTTTCCCATATATTCTATTCGCATATATTCTATTCATGCCTAAGGTGAAGCGCAGGTTTATTTTAGGGCTCATTTTTCACGGATCATTGATCATAAGTTTTAAAAATGCCTGCAGAGTGAAATCCAAAAATGCCCAAGAGCCAGTGCCACAGCAACAACATCTGCCTCACAGACATACATTGCCTATTATGTGCCATCCAGTGTATGTTAAATAGTAGACATTATATATCAAATATTACTTGTTATATATCATAATCTTGAGTTTTAACAGCTTGCAGCTTCAGAGAGTAGAGTAGGAAGCTTGGCTGCATACAGTATGTGGGATGCTCAGATAGGAAATATGTAAACACTGATGAAACACATGCTTATTCTCGTCAATAATCTCGTGTACATAACAATTATGAAATGCTACTGTAGGTGATCTTAAAAGGTTTCCTATTACATACATTCATACATCAGAATAAAATCTATTACATCTCCTCTTCAGTGTTGTGATAAGTGATATTGTGAAAATCACCTTATTGCCAGGCTTTCTAAGTAATCATGAGGAGTAGAAGAGGGTTCAGGAGAGTAACAGGTAAGAAGGTCCTATGCAGCCATAAAAAAGAATAAGATAATGTCTTTTGCAGGAACATGGATGCAGCTGGAGGCCGTTATCCTTAGCAAACTAACACAGGAACAGAAAACCAAACACCACATATTCTCACTTATACGTGGGAGATAAGTGATGAGAACACATGGACACATGGGGGGAACAACAGACAATGGGACCCACTGGAGGTAGAGGGTGAGAGGAAGGAGAGGATCAGGAAAAATAATAATGGGTATTAGGCTTAGTACCTTGGTGATGAAATAATCTGTACAACAAACCCCTGTGACATGCTTTTACCTATATAACAAACCTGCACATGTAACCCTGAACTTAAAAGTTTAAAAAAAGACAAACAAATATATAAACAAACCATGGTACCTTGGTTCTTGAAGAGAAAAGCCACGAATTCCCCAAACTATAGACTGGTGAATTTGATATTGATTCTAAGCCAGAGGTCAGCAAACTTTTCTCAAAACTGTCAGAGAATAAGTAGCTATTTGAGGTTTGTGGGTCACATGGTCTCAGTCACAATGGCTCCACGCTGCTGCAGGAGTGTGAAAGCAGATATTGACTGTGTATGTGAATGAGCATGGTTGTGTGCCAACACAACTTGATATTCAAAAATGGATGGAGGGCCAGATGCAATATTCTAGAATAGGCTTAAAAGAAAAAAAGACTGTGAATCCTTAAAAAGAGATGTGTTGATCCCCAGGAGTTTGCATGAACGCAGTGGTCCTCAGCCCCAGCAAGGACGACATTAGCCTAGCAAGGCTACACATTGGAATCACTGGGGGAACCTTGAAAAATCCTGGTGCTCAGCCTGTATCCCAGACCAGTGAAATCAGAATCCCTGGGGTGGGGCCTCAGAAGTTCATCTTTTTTAGAGGATTCATAAGTGAGTCCCAATGTGAAGCCACAGTTGAGAACCACTGCATGAAGTCATGAAGTAGTGCCAGGTTAACCTGACTTCTTTTTCCTGAAAAGCCTCTGATAGTTGCTATTTGGCACTTTGGAGAATAATTTGCTGATCTCTGGCTTAGAATCAATATCAAATTCATTAGTCTGTAGTTTGGGAAGTTCATAGACTTTCTCTTAAAAAACCAGGGCACCATTGTTTATTTGTTTTTTGTTTTTGTTTTTAATATTTGGACCTTCCCACCTGTTATTCCTTTCCTTCCCTCCTTCCTTCCCTCCTTCCTTCCTTCCTTCCTTCCTTCCTTCCTTCCTTCCTTCCTTCCTTCC
>NW_012115021.1:4795310-4828522 GCF_000951035.1 Colobus angolensis palliatus
TCCCTCCCTCCCTCCTTCCCTCCTTCCCTCCTTCCTTCCTTCCCTCCCTCCCTCCTTCCCTCCTTCCCTCCTTCCTTCCTTCCTTCCCTCCTTCTCTCCTTCCTTCCCTCCTTCTTTCCTTCCCTCCTTCTCCTTTCTCCCTCCCTCCCTCCCTCCCTCCCTTCTCATCTTTCCTTTCCTCCTTCTTTTGGATAAAGTAGCCAGATAGCTCTATTAGGGAAAAATAGTAGACACTGTTCATGTGGATTTCCACCATTCATTCGCCAAAACCTTTTATTACTGTTCTGGTGGACAAATTAGGACAATGTGGTAGATGACAGAGCCGGGCTCTGATGAATGGAGTAGATACTATCCAGAATTCTTTCATGGCCTCACCCCTCTCCAGTGGTGACTGTATAACAGGCATCCAGTAAATCTTTGTTGTGGGGACTGGAAATCCAACCTATAAGAAATGGTTGAGTGAACTAGGAATGTTTAACTTGCAAAAGAAAAAAAAATTATAGTGGAATTTGAAGAGGGGTAAACATAACAATTGTCTTAAGATGTTTGTTGGGCTGTCATAATGAAGAAACATATTTCTTTTGAATTTTCTAGAGTAGAAATAGAATCATTGTGGGAAGCCACCAGGAGGCATTCATTTGACAAATATTTTTTGAGCAACTGCTCTGTACCAGGCACTGTTTAGGCCCTTGAGACCTACCTATGAACATGACCTAAGACCCATGCCCTTGTGGAGTTTATAGTCTAGAGACTTATTTTCATGTATCTGATTATTGTCAGAAAATAGAATGGGCTGCTTCAGAAGGTATTGATTGTAGGTTGGATAATCACTTATTTGAGGTCATTATTGTCAGGCCTCTGAGCCCAAGCTAAGCCTCATATCCCCTGTGACCTGCATGTATACATCCAGCTGGCCTGAAGCAACTGAAGATGCACAAAATAAGTGAAACTAGCCAGTTCCTGCCTTAACTGATGACATTCCACCATTGTGATTTGTTCCTGCCCCACCCTAACTGATCAATTGACTTGGTGACAATACGCCCTCCCTGCCCTTGCGATAGCGTACTTTGTGATATTCCCCCGCCCTTGTGAATGTACTTTGCCCAATACACCCTCCCCACCCTTGAGAAGGTACTTTGTAATATCCTCCCCAACCTTTAAGAAGGTACTTTGTAATATTCTCCCCACCCTTGAGAATGTACTTTGTAAGATCCACCCCCTGCCCGTAAAAAATTGCCCTCAACTCAACTGCCTATCCCAAACCTGTAAGAACTAATGATAATCCCACCACCCTTTGCTGACTCTCTTTTCGGATTCAGCCCACCTGCACCCAGGTGATTAAAAAGCTTTATTGCTCACACAAAGCCTGTTTGGTGGTCTCTTCACACGAACGCGTGTGACATTTATGAGCCACAAAAATCCAATAAGAACCTTTATCCCCGAGTGTCTCTGAGCCAAGGAAAGTGACTTCCTTCCCTCTCTTTGCATCCTCCCTTCCCCCATCACTCCCCTAATCCCACACTCATTTTCAAGGTAGCTATGTCAGAAGTTTACAGTTTGATCTGGCAATCCCGCAGCTCCAGGCAGGACGATCACAGGCAGTGAATAAAGCTGTGAACAAATTGTCCCTCTCTTGCATGACAAGGCCAATGGAGGCAGAGAGGAGCTTGCTCCCTGCTTTGAGTTTCTGGGACTAGTTTTATGTTAGTGTCATCCTGCACTTCCCATACAATGGGAACTGACAATGTCCTGTTTGGGGCCATAAACAGTTAAATTATGTGTCTTTGGCGTCTTGGGGTTTCAAAGACCACTGGCTGGCTGGTTGATACATAGTACTACAATGAAGTTTTCTGTTTCTACGTGGTTTTTCCTTTCAACTCTTTGCCACAACCAGATACTAGTAATGGGTTGAGATGATGGGAAAGTTGTGAGGAGGAAGGATGCTGTATTTTCTTTCACTGACCACAGTGATGCACATACATATATATACATGCACGTATATTTATATACAAACACATACATACGTGTGTGTGTGTGTGTGTGTATGAGTATTGTTTGCTCTGTGGTTGGTGGCCAAAGAATGAACACAGTGAGAGAGTGGAGGCAACAAAGTGGCCCCATGAAGTGTGGCACACTCCTATTTCAAATGCCGAATGCTGACCTCCCAAGAAGAGCAGAATGCAAGAATTTCACCATTTGGGGAGAATGAAGTTAAATTTGAGGGCAGGAGAAGCAGGGACAATGTGGAAGGCAGGCTCCTGAGAGGGCTGGCAAGAGCAAGAAAGGATGCCAGCTTCAGAGAACCTAGGCACTACACCTAAGGCACTACAAAGGCAGGCTTTGCTCCAGGCTGGACTTCAGGCTGAGGGGAGAGGACAGGCTAGCACGGTGAGTGTGTTGGGGGAGCATGACACAAATAAGAGATTGAGGGTCATGGGACCCTGAGTTTTAGAGATAAGGAGGACCACAAGATTTTGTTTTTCTTTCTTAAGCACAGAGCCCAGTAGGCTTACTCACATTACCCAGTTATTTTTTAGTGTATGTTATAGAGGAAATTATAATTTTTGTGGTATTTCTCAACTTGAGGATTCGCAAGAATGTAAATGGTCTGTTGTCAATAACTGGATTCAAGTTTTAGAAATATCTTGATGGCGTAAAAATGATTTAAATGTTGCAAAACAAGAAAGTTACCGTCACAGAATTAAAGTGTCCCCTTATCTGAAGATTGCAGTTGTTTTTCATTACTAGAGCTGAATCATCGTTGTGCTTTTGCCTAATGTCACCTAGAGTATTGAGCTAAAGCAAGCCCGACAGATAGTTTGAATGTCACTGTGTAGGGTTGTGTTTGTTCGTTGATGTTTACCCAGAACCTCCCTGAAAATGCAGGCTGGGAGCTTGGCCCCAGAGTCCGGAGTTGTTGGTGTAAAGACAGGGCCATTCAGCAAGGTCTTTTCTGTTTTCAACGTCAGTTGAGAAGCAGCAATTTAATAATGGTTTAAATTAGGTCAGAGGACAACAGGGCTTCTCTGCAGAATTACATATCATAGAAATTTTTCTCTAGAAGCAAGATAGTGTTGTAGGAAAGTTTAACCAATTCCCATTGCTGCTACATGGTTATCTTTTTTTTTTTTTTTTTTTTGGAGATAGAGTTTCACTCTGGTTGCCCAGGCTGGAGTGCAGTGATGGGATCTCGGCTCACTGCAACCTCCGCCTACCAGGTTCAAGTGATTCTCCTGCCTCAGCCTACCGAGTAGCTGGGATTACAGGCATGCGCCACCACGCCCGACTAATCTCGTATTTTTAGTAGAGACGGGGCTTCTCCATGTTGCTCAGGCTGGTCTTGAACTCCCGACCTCAGGTGATCCGCTCGCCTTGCCTTCCAAAGTGTTGGGATGACAGGCGTGAGCCACCGCACCCGGCCATGATTATCTTGATATCAGAAAGATTCTGTGTGTTTCTTTCACTGCGGAAGCATGGCTGCTTCCTCCAGGAGGCAGCACGGGTGACTGGGGTGCAGATGTCTTGCTCCTCTTCGGTGTTTTCCTGCCTCAGTCCTCTGTGTAGTGCCTCGGTTCTCTGAAGCTGGCATCCTTCCTTGCTCTTGCCAGCCCTCTCAGGAGCTGGTGTGCTTCCATGTCTTACAAAGTTCTTAAAGTGGGCCTGGGCATGCCCCCTTTCTGTTGAGATAGCAAGAGGCAGCCCCTCCAAGGCAATAGTTTACAACCCTGGCTGCACTTTAGAATCTGAATGCAGATGTGCAAGCCCACTTCCAGAGATCTTGAATTAATTGGCCCACAGCGGGTACTGGGGATTCTGATGTGCAGTTCGGGTTGAAAATACTACTTTAATCAGTTGTAATTTTGGTTCCAGCCCCTTCGAGTTTCACCCAATGTTAGAATAAACTTTCAGGAAAACCCTCTAATGAGGACTGTATAACTAGATTGGGTCAAAGGTTTGGGAATATTTAATTGGCAGTCACAACAGTTCAGCAATTGAAGTTACAGAATGATTGCTTCCAAAGGGGGTCTACAATCATTTTACTGATACTTACATACTTCTGTGGTTGATACAGTGAGTAGTTCTTTGTTGGCTTGGACTAGGCTTTGAAAAACACTAATGTGAGCATTAAATTTTATCCTCCATGGCTCTGGGTTTTTGGAGGCTGCATAGAACTGACAGGTAGACAAGCAGGCCAGGATCATAAGCTGTGAAAGAGTATTAAAATAGGCTTGAAGTTTGACAGCTTGCCACATTCATTCAAGTTCTGGGAAAATGCTTATATTCGGGAGGTACTGGGTCATTATCTGCAGAATACGTTTGTCATGATCATAAATGACTTATTTCCTTCAGTTTAAAAAATACTGTTGGCAGAGGGGAGCCAGTCAATTTTTTCTTTTTTCTTTTTCTTTTTTTTTTTTAGTGGAGGTATGACGTGATAAAAACTGTGGTTAAGGATTGCTTCTATAATAATACAGTTATGCCCCATGTAACGTTTTGGTCAAGCATGAACCACATATACAACAGTGGTCCTGTAAGATCATAATACCGCATTTTTACTGTGCTTTTTCTACATTCATTTATTTATTTACTTATTTAGAGACAGACTCTCACTCTGTCACCCAGGCTGGAGTGCAATGGTGCGATCTCAGCTCATTGCACCCTCTGCCTCCGGGGCTCAAGCAATTTTCCTGCCTCAGCTTCCCAAGCAGCTGGGACCACAGATGTGCGCCATCATGTCCGGCTGATTTTTGTGTGTTTTGTAGAGACAGGGTTTTGTCATGTTGCCCAGGCTCGTCTTGAACTCTTGAGTTCAAGCGATCCACTCACCTCAGCCTCCTGAAGTGCTGGAATTACAGGCATGAGCCACCGTACCTGGCACTTTTTCTATGTTTAAATGCAAGAAAAGATACTTACCATTGTGTTACAACTGCCTATAGCATGCAGTAGTCACATCCTGTGCCGATTTGTAGTCTAAAGCAATAGGTCACACCACATAGCCTAGGTGTGTAGGTTTGTACACTCTATGATGTTTGCACAATTACAAAAATCACCAAAAGAAGCACTTCTCAGATTGTATTCCCATCGTTAAGGTTTGTAGTCTAAAGCAATAGGCCATGCCACATAGCCTAGGTGTGTATAAGTATATGGTGTTTGCACAATTACAAAAACCGCCAGAAGAAGCATTTCTCAGATTGTATTCCCATGTTAAAGTGACCCACAACTGTGTATTGGATGGATGGCAGGAGAGGGAGAACCCCAAAACAGCGGTTCAGCATTACAAATTATACCTCTAAATTGAGACAGGGGAAGTGGCACTGTGGCCAGAGGGTTTGAGGAGGCTTCATGGAGGGGATGGTTGGAAATTGATCTGAACTTTGAAGGATGCACAGGATATTTGGAGAGAGGTGAGTCATTCCAGGGTGGGAGACATTTATGAACTGTTATCCAGTCATGTTAAGAAATAAAAAAATTGGCCGGGTGCGGTGGCTCATGCCTGTAATCCCAGCACTTTGGGAGACCGAGGTGGGCGGATCACCTGAGGTCGGGAGTTCAAAACCAGCCTGACCAACATGGAGAAACCTCATCTCTACTAAAAATACAAAATTAGCTGGGGTGATGGCACATGCCTGTAATCCCAGCTACTCGGGAGGCTGAGGCAGGAGAATCGCTTGAACCCAGGAGGCGGAGGTTGCAGTGAGTTTAGATTGCGCCATTGCACTCCAGCCTGGGCAACAAGAGTGAAACTCTGTCTCAAAAAAAGAAAATAAATGAATAAATAAATAAATAAATAAATTAATTAACAACTTATTTTGAACTGCTTCTCATTGCCCATTCACATTCTGGGCAATTGTCTCACTTCTACTGCTTCTCGCATGTAAAATCTGTACTCTATGCCAGGGCCTTAAGTATCTTGTACAACACATTCAAAAAAAAATCTCTATAAATGTCTCTTCCCAAGTCTCTCCTTCCAGCCATTCAATTTCCCAGCTCCAGCCTGGACACCACTTATCCCTTCGGGCGGCTTCTCCCCTTCTTCCATTCCTCCCCTCGTAAGATTTCAGCCCTGTCCTGGTTTCTTTCTTTAGTCTTGTTACTCCCACCCAACAGGCAGGATTCCTTAGGTATGGAGAGGCCATTTTGCTGAGGATAAAGCATTTGGGGTACCTCCAGCTCTCTGCACCCGCCCGCCTGCCGTCATAGAGTGAACTGAAGAATTTTTTTTTTTTTTTTTTATACTTTAAGTTCTAGGGTACATGTGCGCAACGTGTAGGTTTGTTACATATGTATACATGTGCCTTGTTGGTGTGCTGCACCCATTAACTCGTCATTTACATTAGGTATATCTCCTAATGCCATCCCTCCCCTCTCCCCCCTCCCCACAATAGGACCCGGTGTGTTAAGCTCCCCTTCCTGTGTCCAAGTGATCTCACTGTTCAATTCCCACCTATGAGTGAGAACATGCGGTATTTGGTTTTCTGTTCTTGCGATAGTTTGCTGAGAATGATGATTTCCAGCTGCATCCATGTCCCTACAAAGGACACAAACTCATCCTTTTTTATGGCTGCATAGTATTCCATGGTGTATATGTGCCACATTTTCTTAATCCAGTCTATCACAGACGGACATTTGGGTTGATTCCAAGTCTTTGCTATCGTGAATAGTGCCGCAGTAAACATACGTATGCATGTGTCTTTATAGCAGCATGACTTATAATCCTTTGGGTATATCCCCAGTAATGGGATGGCTGGGTCAAATGGTATTTCTAGTTCTAGATCCTTGAGGAATCGCCACATTGTCTTCCACAATGGTTGAACTAGTTTACAGTCCCACCAACAGTGTAAAAGTGTTCCTATTTCTCGACATCCTCTCCAGCACCTGTTGTTTCCTGATTTTTTAATGATTACCATTCTAACTGGTGGAAGATTTTTTATAAAGGTGCTTTTTGCTGCGCAGCTTAAGTACAAACATGATCCCTCACTGTAAGAAGCTTATGATCCCACTGTTGGGTGGGGCTATACAAGACTGAAGAAAGAAGCCAGGGCATGGGGAAAATTTTCCACATAAGTAGGGTAGATGGTGATATCTGAGCTGGAGGAAAAATATGAGCCCAGGAGTTGCATGGCTCAGAGAAAAGACTTGGGAAGAGGTGTTTATAGGAAATTTTATGAGATGTGCTATGTGCTGTGCAATGTAAATTTCTTATTCATCTCCTCAGGAGACGATCAATGGATTTTCACTGATTCTTTAGTGCAAATGGATTCTTTATGATGTCTGAGGAGAGTGCTCAGTCCTGCTTGTGGTGAGAGGACAAAGGCTGCTACCTGTGAGGTTGGACACAGGGACTTTCTTGCTCTCCTGCTTGCTCTTGGCCCAGCATGGTGGAATACAGGCTGGATGCCCAGTAAATACTTCTGATTCAAATGTATTTTTATTTTTACAACTTCCCTTTGAGACCCACAATTTTATCCTTGTTTTCCAGATAGGAAAACCATGAGCCTGAATTACCATACTTCTGCTTCCCAGATTCTTGCATACTATAGGAGAGATTAGAGGATTTATGCCACATACTGTCTTCTACTTTATACATTATATCTGAATGCACAAGTCTTATTTCAATCACACAGCCTTCACTTTTGTGTTTCATTTTCACTTTTCAGCACAAAGATTATGTATTATATCTGGGTAATAAAACCAGAGGTAATGTTTGGCTCCACAAAAGCAAACTTTGATGTACCTATGTTGAAATTTTACCCCTTTCCCACAATAGTTCAATAGCCGTCAGACTCGTGCCTAAGGAAGCAGCGATAAATAAGAGGAACGTGTGTACAAAACGTTGGTTAAAGGCACAAAGCCTTGGGTGCTCAAGGAATTCAGAAATATTTGAACTCATCAAGAATTCTAGGCGGGGCGCGGTGGCTCAAGCCTGTAATCCCAGCACTTTGGGAGGCCGAGACGGGTGGATCACGAGGTCAGGAGATCGAGACCATCCTGGCTAACACGGAGAAACCCCGTCTCTACTAAAAAATGCAAAAAACTAGCCGGGCGAGGTGGCGGGCGCCTGTAGTCCCAGCTACTCGGGAGGCTGAGGCAGGAGAAGGGCGTCAACCTGGGGAGGCGGAGCTTGCAGTGAGCTGAGATCCGGCCACTGCGCTCCAGCCTGGGCGACAGAGCCAGACTCCATCTCAAAAAAAAAAAAAAGAATTCTGTTGGAGTTCTATCAGTGTTTGCTGGACTTCATGATTAGTGATGGTTCTCACTGCTCTTTGAATTACAGTGGACATTTGGAAAAGGGGCTTATTGTAGAACAGAACGCCGTATTTAAATGAATGTTGTAACCACTTCTGAATTCAGGATCTTGTTTCTTAAAAAAATACACGATGTTAAGGGTGGAAGGAGCCTTAGAGATGGGGAAGCTGAAACCTCAGATAGCGAGTGAATTTGGTCCCGAGTCCAAATCTCCTAAGGCCCAACTTGATGTTCTTTTCACTGGATGTTCTGTTGGCACAGTGCAGGGCAAAGGGTTGAATTGACAGAGAGAAAGAAAACTTAATATTTCATCTGGGAGTATAGATTAGATGGCCTCTCAGAACCTAAAAGAGTCCATAGTCCAAGAAGAAAAAAAACCAGATTCCACATTCCATGAAAACAAATGAGGATGTTTATTCCTCTTTAACTAAATTTCTTAAAATTTTACGACATCTTATCGCTTTGTAAGCAAATATCCTTTTGAAAATCACGTAGAAGATGATTGACAAATTAACTTTTGACTTATTCACTTGAATTTGACGCTGATCTAGACAGAAATAAACATACTTTTCACCTTTCTCAGGGTGGAAGAAAACCAATTTACTGGGGATGTGGGAAGGCTGCCCTGAAGGTAACCCATAACTGGGTTGGACTATCAAAGAAAGGGAGTGGGTGGAGACTTCTGCTTGGAAGTCTAAAGAGGGAAGAAACTTGATTCTTGGGTGCTATGGATCCTGGGGATAAGGAAGAGGGACCAGGATGGAAATTCCATAATTAGAAGACAGTGGCACTCACAGGAGTGTAGCACTTTAGATGTGGAAGGATCATAGAGAATGCTCTGTTGATGGTGGAAAGCATCATGGTTAGCAGGCATTGTAGCAGCTGACCAGATTAATGGTGCCCAATCATTGATAGGGGAATTGTTCACCAGAGGTTTCAAGACATAGAAGGGAGAAATAGCTCAGCACTGCTACAGCACTGGGAGCCTTTGAGGAGGCACCAAGAGATTGATGCTTTACTTTTCTGCCAATACCCGTTCAGCTGAGTGGGTGCTCAAGCCATATTTTCTTTGATTTAGACAAAGCCATGCGTTGTAGCTATTTTCCTAGTGCCAAGGAGTAGTTTATACCTGTTTTATTATCAATAATTGTAATAGTAATACTAGCTATCATTCGCTTACTGTCTTTTGTTGTGGAATGAATTTTGTGTCCCCTGAAATTCTTATGTTTAAGCCCTAACTCCCAATGTGATGATATTTGGAGATGGGGCCTTTGAGTGGTGATTAGGGTTAGATGAGGTCATGAGGGTGGGGTCTCTTGATGGAATTAATGCCCTTATAAGAAGGGGAAGAGAGAGATCTCTCTGCTGTTTGTCTGCAACCTAAGGAGAGAGCCCTCACCAGGAACTGAATCAAACGGCAACTGGATCCGAGACTTCCAGCCTCCAGAACTGTGAGAAAAATAAATTTTTGTTGTTGAAGTCACCCATTCTGTGGTATTTTGTTATGGCAGCCTGGGCTAAGATACCTACCATGTGCCAGGAACTTCCTGTATGTTGTTTTGACTAATCCTCAAAACAACTCTTCAAAGTAGGTATTTCTACCTGGCAAAGGAAACAGAAACAGAGAGGTTAACCACCTTGACCAAGGTCACACAGCTAGCATGTGAGAAAATGTTTATAAAATGCTTAGTGCAGTATCTAGTACAGAATAAGCCCACAATAGAGAGCTTTTTATAACTCAGAAGCTCATGTTGTTTTCAATATACATTCAGGTCACCATTTTGTCTGAGCTTGTAAGCTTTCTTTGTTCTTTCCACTCCATAGCTACCACTTGACAAAGGATTCTGACCTTATTGTGACATCCTGGAAATTAAGTTCAGCCAAAGGTGGTTCCTGACCTAAACAGAGAGCCCAACCTCATTGTTCCTTAAAGTCTCTCTGAAGTGAGAAGCCTCTGGCATAATAACCAGTAGTGATGGAATACCAATCAGGAACGCAGTGGGGAACTTTTCTTGAGAAACTCTTCCCCTAAGGCCTGAGCCTTAGGGGGTGCTACTTGACTGCTGCTCCATGGCTTACTATGGGCAAGGTCTGGGACGCCTTGGAGAAGTCTAGGCAGTCACAGGTAGCAGCCAGTGTAGAGGATATTAGAGGACAGAGCCAACATAGGAGGTGGGTTCATAAGGCAAGAGGCTGGGGACAGATTCCTGGCTCTTCCTTGGATGGGTCCAAATCCCAGAGCTGGCCTTGCATTGGGAGAGTGATCAGAGCAGGAAGGCCTTTTCCCAAGGCCTATCTGAGCCACACAGCAAACCCTGGGGAGTGTGGAGGGAGCAATGTACCTTTGATCCCAAGGCTGACCATATATCCAGGCCATTGAGAGGCAGGACTAGCTGGACTTTCCAAGGCTAAGAATCCCTCAGCCTAGCTGGGAAGGTGACCGCACCCACCTTTAAACACAGGCCTTGCATCTTAGCCCACACCCAACCAAACAGAGAGCTCACTAAAATGCTAATTAGGCAAAACAGGAGGTAAAGAAATAGCCAATCATCTATTGCCTGAGAGCACAATGGGAGGGACAAGGATCAGGATATAAACCCAGGCATTCGAGCCAGCAACAGCAACCCCCTTTGGGTCCCCTCCCCTCATGTGGGAGGTCTGTCGTCACTCTATTTCACTCTATTAAATCTTGCAACTGCACTCTTCTGGTTCGTGTTTTGTTGGGGCTGGAGCTGAGCTTTCGCTCGCCGTCTACCACTGCCGTTTGCCACTGTCGCAGAGCCGCCGCTGACTTCCATCCCTCCGGATCCAGCAGGGTGTCCTCTGTGCTGATCCAGGGAGGCACCCACTGCCACTCCCGATCGGGCTAAAGACTTGCCATTGTTCCTGCACGGCTAAGTGCGTGGGTTCATCCTAATCGAGCCGAACCCTAGTTACTGGGTTCCACAGTTCTCTTCCATGACCCACGGCTTCAAATAGAGATATAACACTCACCGCATGGCCCAAGATTCTGTTCCTTGGAATCCGTGAGGCCAAGAACCCTGGGTCGGAGAACACGAGGCTTGCCACCATCTTGGAAGTGGCCCGCCGCCATTTTGGAAGTGCCCGCCACCATCTTGGGAGCTCTGGGAGCAAGGATCCCCCCAGGTAACACCATGCCTAGGGTTTCTGCCATTTGGGGTTCTGGGGTCCAGCAGCAAGGGTGAAGTGAAGAAAACAGGAGGAAGAAGAGAGGAGAGGGGGAGCAGGGTGTTTGGAAGCCTCAGGATCTGGTAAGAAGAGGAGAAAGCAAAGAGCAGCAGGAGCCACGAATGCTTCATTTCCTTCTTGTCCTCCCTGCCTCATTCTTGAATGAGGATCTTGAAGTAATGAGTGAGAAGGATTTTCCTAGTTACTAGCATAAGGGAGCATAAGAAAATAGCAGATAAGGAATAAAGTCCAGAGCTAATAAGAAGCACCTTTACTATTAAATTCTTCTGAGCAAATTTCAGAAGTAAAATTCCTAGGCAAATTTTAGTTTATGTTCCATGCTAGGGAAATGTCAGCCACTCTCCTCTAATTAACATTGTTAAAAGCTTAGAGCAAAGGCTTTCATTTCCTGTTGCTTTTTACATGGACTTGCCACAGCAATCAATGTCTGTGTAGTGTTCATTCCCTCTGCTCTTGATGTTCTTTCTCTGACATTAAGAAATTCTCTTCCTCCATGGAACAAGTGTTATTTTGTTAAAACCAGATGCCTGTCATTTATTCCTTGCAACTGTAAACCGAAAAGGAACTGAGACAAGTCTCAATCAATTTAGAAGTTTATTTTGAGGGCTGGGCGCGGTGGCTCACGCCTGTAATCCTAGCACTTTGGGAGACCGAGGCGGGTGGATTGCTTGAGCTCAGGAGTTCAAGACCAGCCTGGCCAACATGGTGAAACCCCATCTCTACTAAAATACAAAAAATTAGCCGGCCGTGATGGCACACTCCTGTAATCCCAGCTACTAGGGAGGCTGAGACAGGAGAATCGCTTGAACCTGGTAGGTGGAGGTTGCAGTGAGCTGAGATCGTGCCATTGCACTCCAGCCTGGGTGACAGAGCGAGACTATCTCAAAAAAAAAAAAAAAAAAGTTTATTTTGAGAAGGTTAAGGATGTACTCATGACACAGCCTCAGGAGGTCTTGAAAACATGTGCCCAAGGTGTTTGGGCCACAGCTTGGTTTTATACATTTTAGGGAGACATAAGACATCAATCAATACATGTAAGATATACATTGGTTTGGTCTGGAAAGGTGGGACAACTGAAAGTGGGGGCTTCTAGGTCAGAGGTGAATTCAAAGATTTTCCAATTGGCAATTGATTGAAAGAGTTCTTCTAAAGGCCTGGAATCTTACAGGAGGGAGTGTCTGGGCTAAGATAAGGAGTTGTGGAGACCAAGGTTCTTATCATGCCGATGATGCCTCCAGGTAGCAGGCTTCAGAGAAAATAGATTGTAAATATTTCTTATTAGACTTAAAAAGGTGCCAGACTCTTGGTTAATTCTCTCCTGGATCAGGACGAAGACCTGAAAAGTAAAGGGATTCTCTCCAGAATGTAGATTTTCCCCAAAGAGACAGTGTAGAGTCAGGCTGGAATTCGGTGTCTTATTGCTACAGTCTTAAGATGTCTGTTGTAATGTGAATGCTGGTCGGTTGTACCTGAATTCCAAAGCAAGGCGGGTATAACGAGGCATGTCCAACTACGCCCCCTCAGCCCACCAGCCCCCAGATCCCGTCATTGCCTGAACTAGTTTTTCAGGTTGTTTGGAATGTCCTTGGCGAGAGAAGGGGTCCTTTCAGATGGTTGGGGGGCTTAGAATTTTTTTTTTAGTTTACACAACTAATACAAATTTTATCAAAGGTTTCTGATGGTTCACACAGAAGTCCCACAATGCAGTTCTCCACTAGAAGACATTTTTATTTCCTAGGGCTATTAATTGGCTTACAATAAAAACTTTAAAGTACTTTTCTTTCCTGAGAAAATTGCTCTCAGAATCAATGGGATTGAGCATAGATAATGGAAAGAGACAGTAAGATCTTCTTGACTGTAACCAAGCTCCCGTTTAACGCTTAGTTTGTTTGTCTAACCTGGAGAATCGTGGGATGCCCCAGGAATTGTAGCTGAGATTTAAGTTTCACATTGGGACTTTAGGGTTGTTTCCTACAGATTGACTCTTCCCAGAGGGGGTGATCCATCCATGGAATAACCTTGAGTGGGCCTGTGGGTGCATCCTTAAAACAAATGAGGGCCCACTCTGAATATAAGGCAAGATTTTTCAACTGTGTCACTATTGACATTTTTGGCTGGACAATTTTGTGTTATGGGAGTGTCCTGTGCAATGTAGGATGTTTAGCAGCATCCCTGGCCTCTACCCACTAGATGCCAGCATCCACCCCCAAGCTGTGACATCCAAAAATGTCTCCAGACACTGCCAAATGTCCACTGCAGGAAAATATCACGCCCTGTTGAAAATCACTGATCCAAAGCACCCACAATTATTTATTCTGGTACAGTTGTAGAAGGCCTTGAACACTTTTCTTCAGAGGCCTGTACAGCCTTAAGAGACCACTAGAGGGCGAGCAGGGCTGCTAATTTGAGCTGCTTCATAGAGATGTCACTGCGGGACCTGGCAGAAGCAGGGGGCAAAGGGACTCCCCTTGGGAGCTTGATGGAACCATTGATAAGAGCAAGTCCTGCCATCCTAAGAGCATTAGGGAAGCAGCCACCAGTAAGAACACACCCCTCACCCCAGGAGCTGAGATGACCATGGTTATGAGGTGACTGTCAAGTGATGGGCTCCATCACCCAGGGTGAGGTAAACCTCTGTGAGGAGGGGTCAGCCAGCCTCTTCTGTCTCCTTGATGTGGTGTACTCAGTACAGAGAGGAAAGAGATTATTGGTCTTATCTTGATTTTTCATGAAGGGGAGATAGCATTCAGTTCAATAAGGATTTATTTCATGTCTACTATTCACTAGGTTCTGGGTTTGATTATGGGGATATTGGTAGATTGCATAAATGGCCATAAATTATTTACCTGTCTGTCTCCATGCCTTTGGGAAGTCCCCTCCCACACTGACTCTGGGCATAGCCATTTGATTTGCTTTGGCCAATGGGTCAATAGCAAATGTGATGCAAGCGGAGACCTGAAAGCTCTTGCTCACTGGGGTTCATCCACTCTTGAGGCTCTTGAGACCCTGCCACTGCTGTCGTGTGAGGAAGCCCAAGCTAGCCTGCTGAATGATGAGAGATCTGTGACCCCAGGGGCTCCTATTACCTCAGCCTTCAGCCAGCCAACTTCCAGAAGCTGAGACACCTAGTTGACCAGCAGCCAACTGGCACAGCTTAACTAAGTATAGCAGAAGACCAGCAAAAGAAAGGCCCAGCCCAAATTGCCAACCCACAGAATTGCAAGTCATGTAGTTGGCTGTAGTTTTTAGGTCACTAAGCTTAGGGTGGATTGTTATGCAGCAAAAGCTAATGAAAACACCGATGAATGAGACATAGTTCTTGCCTTCAGGACACCATAGTCTAAGAGACCAATGATTTGCTCCCGAGGGAGGCTGCTTGTGTAATTGGACCGTTAGAGCCATGCTAGACAGTAATAGCAGTCACGTTCGCTTTTCACTCCTGGAATACTAGTTAAAAGCATGAACTTGAAAACCAAAGCCCTTGAATTCAAATCCCAGCTCCATCACTTACTAGCTGTGTGACTCTGGGTACGTTCCTTAATCTTCATGTCTCTATTTTCTTGAAAAGGGATAATAATAGAACCTACCTCATGGAGTTGTTGAGGGGATTAATAGATATACATTTCTTATGATAGGGCCTATGATTTAGTAAGTGTTTTGAAAGTACTAGCAATATATGTTTGGTCTAAAGTGGAATCAGCGTTAAAGTGTTTTCTTTTTGAATAACACCTTCCACTACATATAATAGTAATACATGTTCTTTGTGAAAAGCTGAAAAAAATACAGGAAAACTATAAAGAAGAGAACAAATGTCATCCCTTAGATTTTCTGCCAACTTTAGGAATAACACATTTTGTTTTAAAGCTACTATGATCGGCTTTGGAGAAAGGTCATTCAAGATACTCAGGGAATAAAGGTATCAAGTGCTTAGCCGAGTGAAGCCCTTTATATAGACTTTGCTCAGCATACATTTCTCCAGTTGGATTGAAAGAGATCAAGTAGTTCCTTGTCCTACAGCATCTGGGATATAATTTGCAGATCCCAATGGACTAAATTAAACATTGGAGCAAAGTGCAAAGGAAAACCAGAAAGGAAGGCAATGATTAGCAACTCTGGACCCATGGAACATTTTTAACTAAGGAGTATGTTCTTATTTTATTTTTATTCATATTATTTTTAATCAATAAATCATAATTGTACATATTTATAGGGTATAATGTGATGTTTTGATATATGTATACAATATGGGATGATTAAATCAAGATAATCAAGATAATTAACATATCCATCACCTCACTTATCATTTTTTGTTGTGCGACATTTGAAATTTACTCTTACTTTGAACTATACATTATTATTGACTATAGTCACCCTGCTGTGCAATACATCTCAAAACTTAGTCCTCCTAGGCCGGGCGCGGTGGCTCAAGCCTGTAATCCCAGCACTTTGGGAGGCCGAGACGGGCGGATCACGAGGTCAGGAGATCCAGACCATCCTGGCTAACACGGTGAAACCCCGTCTCTACTAAAAAATACAAAAAGCTAGCCGGGCGAGGTGGCGGGCGCCTGTAGTCCCAGCTACTCGGGAAGGCTGAGGCAGGAGAATGGCGTAAACCCGGGAGGCGGAGGTTGCAGTGAGCTGAGATCCGGCCACTGCACTCCAGCCTGGGCAACAGAGCCAGACTCCGTCTCAAAAAAAAAAAAAACTCAGTCCTCCTGTCTATCTGAAATTTTGTACCCTTTGACCCACAGCTCACCATTATCTCTTTTCCTCTACCACTAGTCCCTGGTACCCGTCATTCTGCTTTCTACTTCCGTGAGTTTAACTTTTTAGGATTCCACATATAAATTGGATCACATGGTATTTATTTTTCTGCACCTGGCTTATTTCACTTAGCATAATGTCCTCCAAGTTCATCCATGTTGTTGCAAATGACAGAATTTCCTTCTTTTTATAGCTGAATAATATTCCATTGTGTATATATACCACATTTTAATTATCCATTCATCTGTTGATAGACACTTAGATTGATTTCATATCTTGGCTATTGTGGACAGTGCTGCAATAAACACGGAAGTGCAGATATCCCTTTGACATATTGATTTCAGTTCTTTTGGTAATATACCCAGAAGTGGGATTACTGGATCATATGGTAGTTCTAGTTTTAGTTTTTTGAGGAACCTCCATACCATTTTCCGTGATGGCTATACTAATTTACATTTCCACCAACAATGTAAAAGCATCCCTTTTCTCTATATTCTCACCAACACTTGTTATCCTCTATATTTTTGACAAAAGCCATTTAAGGCTTGTTCTTATATGTTCTTATATGCTGCCTCTCTTGATGTTAAGTTTGAAACGGCACTTGTTATTAAACTGACTTTTGCAGAAGCAGAAGCTGTATCTTAAAATGGTATAGTAGCTGGCCAATGTAACACAGGTAGTGATTAGCGGAGCTGGGCCCAGGCTACTGACCTAACATCCAGGGTCTTTTGTGTCTGGCTTCTTTTACTAGCATAATGTTCTAAGATTCATCCAAGTTGTAACATGTATCAGTGCTTTGTCCCTCTTTATTGCTAAATGGTACTGTGTTGTATGAATATACCACAGTTTGTTTATTCATTGATGAACATTTTTATGGCTTCTACAAGTCTTGTCGAGACATATGTCTTATATAAACACACATCTTCATTCATTTCTCTTAGGTAGATACTTAGGAGTGGAATTGTTGGGTCATATGGTGACTCTCTGACATTTCGAGAAACTACAAGACTGGTTTCCAAAGTAAGTGTACTCTTTTACAATCCTGCTAGCACTGTATGAGGATTTCCAGTTTCTTCACATCCTCATCTATACTTGTTACTGTTTGTCTTTTATATTATAACCATTCTAGTGGTTGTGAAATGCTATCTTATTTTGGTTTTGACTTGCATTTTCCTAATGCCTAATATTGTTGAGTATCTTTTCATTTGCTTATTAGCTATTTGTATATATTTTTGGTAAAATGTTTTTTCAAATCTTTTGCCTATTTAAAAATTTGGTTATTTTTCTTCTTTCAAACTATTTGTTGTATAAAAACTCAACATGAATAAAGGACTGGGAAAGAGAGAATGGCAACTTGGAGAACCTGGTGGTTAAATATACCTATAGCATGAATCTTATTAGAAGGCTAAAGAGGTAGGCATAGTCGTGACCTTGTAGAATTGCACTATCCAGTATGGTGGCCCCTAACCACATGGGGTTATGGGCATGTCAAACATGGCTAGTCCAATTTGAGTTGTGCTGTAAGGGTAAAACACACACCAGACTTTAAAGATTTCCTATGAAAAACTGAATGTAAAGCATCTCATCAGTAATTTTTGAATTATTAAGATGATACTGTTTTGAAAATATTGACTAAAGTAAAATAACAGTATTTTTTTTTTTTTGAGACGGAGTCTCGCTCTGTCGCCCAGGCTGGAGTGCAGTGGCCGGATCTCAGCTCACTGCAAGCTCCGCCCCCTGGGTTTACGCCATTCTCCTGCCTCAGCCTCCTGAGTAGCTGGGACTACAGGCGCCCACCACCTCGCCCGGCTAGTTTTTTGTATTTTTCAGTAGAGACGGGGTTTCACCGTGTTAGCCAGGACGGTCTCGATCTCCCGACCTCATGATCTGCCCCTCTCGGCCTCCCAAAGTGCTGGGATTACAGGCTTGAGCCACCGCGCCCGGCCAATGACCACTTTTTAAAAGAGATTACTTTCGATGCACTGTGGAGAATAGATTGGAGAGGACAGGGAATTGCTGGCCAGGAAACAGAGTAGGCAGCTTTGCAGTAGTCTAGGTGATGGATGATAGTCACTTGATAGTGATACGGAACTCGATAGTCACTTGATAGGGAAAAACAGCGTTCTGTTCAATATCTCAAATCTATCACAGTTTTGTAGAAAATATTAATTCATGTGTCTGTCAGGGCTAATATCATCTGGAATATACTTTAAGAGGGAGCTACTTAAAATTCTAGACTCTTCTGTGCCTAAGGTGAAGACCACAGGTTACCTGGATCACATACCCTTGTAGGGAAGAGCCACTTAAATAACAACTCTATAGTATGCAAATGTGGTGCTAGACCATAGTAAAGATTTGGCTTTGACCCTGAGTGAGGGGAACCATTGAAGGCTTTGGAGCACACGAGTGATGTGACCATCAAGTCATTGCTTGTTAATTGGATAACACTGGCCACTGCCCTGAGAATAGACTGAAGGGAGTGAGGGTGGGAGATGGAGGGCCCTGTGATTTAAGCAATTCTTTGTTGTTAGGCATTTTCATTGTTTCTAATTTTCTCTAATTTTAAACAACAGAGTAAACAATGTGCAAAATTTTATTACATCCTTCATTCATTTTCTTAAGACAAATTCCAAGAAAAGTGGCAGTCGTGGTCAATGGGGACATCTGTTATTACAGCTTTTGATATATCTTGCCAAATTGCCTTCTAGAAATTTGGACACAGCTTAAATTGCCACTGCTGTGTAGGAGAGTGTCTGCTTCCTTCTTCTTGTGCCAGCCCTTGGCAGTGTTACTCTTTCTTAAACTTAAGCAAGAGTTCCAAGTATGCCTTTAAAATAATTATCATATGAATTAGTCTACATTTTTCTCCATGAAGCACTTTTCCCCATGGTGTCCTAGTTCAGCTATTTTATTAAACTTTAGGTAAATTATATATTCAATCATTTCAGGCTAGTGATGACAATTTATTATATTTTTTCTGTTCCTAAAGGTGGGAAGATCTTGTCAAACTGGAACATAATTTGATTTCTACTTTTTAAATATTTTTAAAAGGAATGAAATGATAAACCCAAAATAAGTAGAGAAAAGCAAGCTCTAAGCACTTTTTTTGAACTTGTGAGATATTAAACTTTTGGTGAATTTCTAATTGAAGCACTATACACCATGGAATACTATGCAGCCATAAAAAAGAATGAGTTCATGTCCTTTGCAGGAACATGGATGAAGCTGGAAGCCATTATTCTCAGCAAACTAACACAGGAACAGAAAACCAAACACTGCATGTTCTCACTTATAAGTGGGAATTGAACAATGCGAACACATGGACACAGGGAGGGGAGCATCACACACTGGGGCCTGTCGGCAGGGGCAGGGGAGAGGGGCAAGAGGAGGGAGAGCATTAGGACAAATACCTAATGCATGCGGGGCTTAAAAGCTAGATAATGGGTTGATAGGTGCAGCAAAACACCATAGCACATGTATATGTATACCTGTGTAACAAACCTTCACATTCTACACCAGAACTGAAAGTAAAATAAATAAATTTTAAAAAAAGCAATCTAGACTTATTTGTTGGGAGAAAAAGCATAAAGGTAAGTAAACTATGTTTATAAATGTGCATGCATGTATTTAAGTATTAAGTTCTATTTCTCTCTGTTCCCTGGAAAGTCACAGGATGAAATAAATTTTAAGAGAACATTGACCAGGTCCTTTAAAGGTTACATTAAACTGAGGGGTGCTACTGCAATTTGATTATGTTTTCATATTTTTGGATTAGTCATTGAATACAGATTGAAAACCTGTTTCCATGCATCTCTATAGGACACTTTTGAAATGGCTTGTTCAAAATTCTAATTTTTTTCCCTCATGAATAATTTCCCTCAAAAGGTAACCTTTCTCCTCTATTGGCATAATGAAAGTGTTTATGTAAAAATAGCAAAGGGAAATGGATTATGTTTTGTAACATACTGAGTTGTAAAGCAGAATTATGCCTTTGTACTATGAAGCTGTTCTTTTCTTTTTCCAAATGTGAAGGTTTAGAAGAGAGGTGACCCGCTATTGTAGCTATGTGAAGAGGGGGAGAATCAGGGCTCCCATTACATAGCATAGGAGGGCTGATGAATACCTTGGTGAGGTTTAGTGCCATTCAAGAGCCAAAAAAATTTCTGTCACAAACCTACCCTTGCTGTCTCACATTTCTGATATTAGCTCCCATTGATTGTTTCATTGCTCCTCATTGATTCTTCCAGAAATTTCTTCCTCCTTCCTAATGTCCTTCAGCTTTGCATCTCATGCCATCAGACTTCACCAGTTTTTCCTCTTTCTTGTTGCAGTCATCTCCAGAGTCCTGGGTTACTCTTCTTTCTTGAAGAGTACAAGGAAGAATGCTTCCTGTCATTCTTTCCAGCACTGCTCCAGCATAATTCCTGGTGATTTAAATACGGTTGATTCTCATTATTTGTGGTAGTTAGGGTCTATAAACTTGCGATGAACACCGAATCAGTGAATGCTAAACATCGTTCCTAGGGGAAAAACACAGGTTCCTGCAAGCTTCTGGTAACTACATTGTCATGAATAGATCAAACATGACCCTGTTTTATATGTTTCTGTCTAAAGACACCTTGTTTAATATATATTGTTGATTCATTAACGTTGAACTTACAGCTAGAAGCACTATAATGCATGCTTGAAAGAAGCTTTTCTAACACAATTTTTTTTTCCCCCATAAGGTACATCACAGCCTTCTTGTACTTAGGAGTGGTAGGTAGCACTAAGCTTGAGGACCATTTTTAGTTTTTTTGAGACAGGATCTCACCATATCACCTAGGTTAGTGATATGGTGGCACCGTCATGGCTCACTGCAGCCTCGACCTCCCTGGGCTCAGGTGATCCTCCCATGTCAGCCTCCAGAGTAGCTGAGACTACTGGCCCATGCCACCACCATGCCTGGCTAATTTTTTTTGGTATTTTTTGTAGAGACGGGGTTTTGCCATGTTGCCCAAGCTGCTCTCGAACTCCTGGGCTCAAGTGACCCACCGCCCTCAGTCTTTCAAATTGCTGGGATTACAGGTGTGAGCCACCCTACCCAGTCATTGGGGACCATTTTGAACAGCAAAATCACCAACAAAAGGCATAAAAATGCAAAAAACATGGCACTAAATAGTGAAAAGAACACTTGTTTATAGCCTGAGAGCTGAAACAAGAAGGCAGAGTATTGCCTCATTTGACTTAGCTGGTGGCGTGCATGTTGGGCAACTCAAATTTTTTGCTGCTCTGCACATGTCTGCAAATGGCTGCTGAAGTTCCAAGCGTATTGATTTTTGGGGCTGCAAATAAATTTTAGAAAGTAGACAAATTTGCAAACAGAGAATCTGTGAATAATGAGGATTGGCTGTGTCTATGTTGATCTTTCTGATGATATGAGCACTGCATTTCTTGACTTTCTCTCTAATAATGATCTTGTCTACCATACTATTTTAGCCATGTACCCCCAAGATCTTGCCAAATGTGATGAAAAGACAGTATTTCCCATCCCAATACCTGTTCTTTATACAGGGATCTGAAAGTGTCAGAACCAGGGTAATTTTTTCTGTGATGTCTCATCCCCTTTGTGTTTACACCCCCACCTCCCTATCCATATGCTGAAACCCTAACCCCCAGTGTGTCTGTGGCCTCTAAGGAAGTGATTAAGGTTAAACGAAGTTATAAGGGTGGGGCCGTGATCTGATAGGATTATTGTTCTTATAAGAAAAGACACTGGGGTTGGCCCGCACATGCACTTTCTCATGCGCGGTCTCTCTCTCTTTCCCCCTCCTTGTACACTGAGAGGAAAGGCCATGTGAGGATGCAGGAAAAAGGCAGTCATCTGCAAGCTAGGAAGAAAGCTGTGGTACCACTAGAATCTGCAATCTGCTGGAACCTTGACCTTAAACTTCCCAGCCTCCAAAGCTGGGAAGAAATTTCTGTTGTTTAAGCCACCCAGTCTATGGTACTTTGTTATTGCAACCTGAGCTGGCTAAGACACACTTTTAAGGTATTTTTCTCTCTAGAAGAGCTCTCATTGTCTCACCTAAGTGCGCTGTCCTAAACAGGTATTCTGTACTTCAAACTTTTCCTACCCACGACCAAAACATACCTTTTAAATATTCCCCAGTACTTTACTTTTCTAAAATTGATTCACTAATAAACAAGTTGGCATCAATTAGTATTATTTTTATTATCTACTAACATTTTAACTTTAAAAGTAGATATATGTTCACTTTAGGAAATTTGAAAATGACAGAAAAGCATAAAGTAGAAAATAAAAATTTAATTCTAAATTGTTGGCATTTTGATATATTTCTCTTCAGTCTTTTTTTTTTTTTTTCTGTGAAAACTTGCCGGAGTTCTTGGTTGCAAATCACATTAAACTACCCTCATTACCTTGATGAGAAAAGAAGCTTATTGGTAAGATATCAGGCAGCTCAAAGAAATATGGGACTCTTGGAGAACCTGACTGGGAACGTGGTAGGAGGCATCCATATTAAACTCAGCTACCAGAACTTCTTTCGAGCGCCCTCTAGTGTAACAGTCTGATTTGGACGCTTCCGTTGCCACTGCTGGACATACTCTGTGGGTGACACTGCTGCACTGGATACTAGAAGCCTTGTCAGCACCACCACTAAGACTTTCTTTGGGTCATTAACTCAAGATTCAAAGAGCTGAGTGGGAGCACCTGATTGGCCAAGCTTAGACTGTGTGCCCCCTCCTAGCGCAGCAGCCAGGGCTCAGAGAAAGCCAGAATCTGACCTTTTCTTTTGCAAGGGGGAGGAACTGCCTTCCCTAAGGCTCGCGCCATGGGAAATTCTCCAAATTTAAGGATAGCATCCAGATCCTGGAAAACCCTTCCTAAAAAAGCAATTACAATTTATTCTTTGGCTACTTGATATCCACATGTACTTTTCTTTCCATATTTTCATGTCACAGTAATCAAGGAAATGTGTAGAGTCTACTGTCACCATTTATATTTCTGCCACAAGGCAACAGCTGGTATTTATAACTCCCACTTCTCCCTATTCCAGATCTCCTTTGCCTACAGCCTGTACCTCAGATTCTCAGTGTGTTTTACTTAGTAGAGTCACTCAAATCTTCATTTCTAAGGAAACTGAACTCTTGGTGGGCCTGCTTGGATTGTCCTATACTAGTATTTCATTAGTTTTTGTTACTGGACAAGATAATACTAGGAGGAACTGTAAGACTCACCCAATTTCATTCATACTCATCCCTGCTTGTATTGAGTAGCAGCAACTCAACTGACCCTTAATAGTAAGATGATACTTACTCTTCACTTTTTTTTTTTTTTTTAATGAGCTTTTTTCTCACTTTTTTTTCTCTAGGGAATGTGTGTGGAGGCCAGCATGGTGATGTGAAAGTCTTGGCTGCTCACTAAATGAAAACCATTCTTGTGGAAAATTTATTTCTTTAGGCACTAAAGCACTTTACATACATTAACAACTTTAGCCCTCCCCAAAATACTGTGGGATTTTACCTTTTGCAGATAGGAAAATAGAGGCACAGAGGGGTTAAGTAACCTGTTCAAAATCACACAGCTAGAAAGCAGTAGAGATAGGATTTGAACCCAGCCAATCTGGTTCCTGCTCTTCATGTCTTCTTAATATGATACAGTATTCAGAAATGTCCTGTACGGTGGCGAGAAAGTCAAGGTTCCTGCATACCAAATAGTGGAACAGAACTGGAAAAGCCCTGTGACAAGTTGATAAGATGTTCTGCTATCCCTGCTAGGTAAAAGCAAAATGCTTCTGGTGTTTATCAGATAAGAGACAAAGATATTTGACTCTGTAAGGATGGACGTTTTTGTTTGTTTTGCTCACTTCACTGTACCCAGTACCTAGAACATTACCTGGAACATAGTAGGTGCTCAATTCACTGAAGAATGAATCAATGCCAGACATCAGGGACTGGGTTATGTTTCCCCAGTAGTAGGCCACATCCATAAATGCAGCTGCAATTGGAATCACCCCTTCCTGAAGCACATGTTAATCCACCATCATTCTCTAAGAAGCCCCCATCTCTGCACTGGACACACTGGAAAGTTAGGTGGGGATGTACTAGGAATCACCTTCCCTGCATTTCTTAAGATTTTCATGGTGATGCTAATTGCTATACTTTTCTCAGCTATGGTATTGCTTTTTATTTTTCATTTTGAGTGAAATGGGTAGTCCTAGGGGCTTCCATTGGACTTATTTTACCTGTGGTTCGGAGACAATGTGGGGATTCTAGCAGTGGCTAGATTTACCTATTCAAAGTAAATCCTTAGAAAACAGATAGATAAACTATCATGGGCTGAGTTCGGAGTGTTAGTATGTCCGCTTTACATTGGACCGGGACTGGGACTTAAATGCTATTGATCACCTGAATCTTGTAAGTCTCCACCCTAACTGGTGAGTGACAGTGTTGTTTACTCCGATTCAATGTTCGATAATCTCTGAAATGGGTAGGCATTTCCCTTTGCCCAATACACTGTTTCCTTGATAAATATTTACAAGTCTCTTTGGGACAGGATAGGAGGAAGATTTCCCGATATTTTTGTGAAGTAATTTCAGGACACTTCTTTAAGGCCCTGCCTGACTTCCCCTTCATTAGGGGATTCAGGGCCTGTGATGGATAGTCTTCCTTGTGCAAAGTAATTCTTACAAGGAAAGAGAGTTACAGAGTCTTCAGGTGAGTCGTGAGCTGCCTCAGATGTGGGAAGAAGAATGGCTTGAGCTGAAAACCTAGGTTCAGTGGAGTTTGGAGATTTGGGTGTTTGAGGCCTTGACACCCTCCCACTTAACACCATTGCAATTCTCAGGTTCTGCTCTTTCCTTATTGATGCCCTCACTTTCATATAAGGCCCTTGATGAGTCTGTGATTCAGTTGATGTTCTAAATTAGTCCCCACTGGAGTAGAGGATTGAGTTTGGGTAGTTTTGTACTGCTGCTACAAAAAATCAGACATTCTTTTTTAGCACAGGGATACAAAATCCCCCTGGTTTCGGGTTTTGCTTTCAGCTAAGAACTAGGGATTTGAGTATCATTCTCTCTCTTTAAACTTTCCAATATTAGCCACCTCATTCTCCAGTCCTGGTTTCTCATGCTGCTATATATAGCGCCACCAATGTGGGCCCCCAAGGCTTTCTTACAAACCACCAATGTGGGCCCCCAGGGCTTGCTTACAAAAAAAAATTACTGTATAAATTACAGTTTGATAAGTTGCTCTTCCACTCTGGGCCACTGGTTACCAGATTTTCATTCCTGAATGTTCGCTGCCCTTACCCCAACCAACTTATATAACCAATCCTGGATTCTCCTCAATTCCAGAAGATCTGCTCTCTGAAGTCCCTCCTGGTAACAATTTCTGATCCAGTTAGGGTTCATGACATGAACAGCATAAACTGAGCTTGCTTATCCTAAGCAGAAAAGGAATTGATTAGAAGGCTCTCAAGTATCCCGTAGGACTGATGGGAAAGGTGTTGAACCAGGCTCAGGAAATGGACTAGAATCCTGTGGTCCCAAAACGTCCCAAGCCAGACTTCTTGGGTCCAACTGCTCTTCTCACTGGGCATTGAACGCTGTTGTGACTGACAATATTAGAAGACATTCCAAACTTCCTTCTTGGCATCCTGATTGGCTGAGCTTAGGTCATGTGCATCATCTTCCTAGCACCTGGGTCCAGGGAAGGCAAGTGCTTGGCCTTTGGTTTCTGTGGGGAGGGGACCCTACTTGGACCCAAGATTCAAACAGTGACAGATTCCTCCAATCTATAATGTGCATATATATTATGACATTGGGATCACAGTTGTGAGTAAAGGGTTAACCTCAGCACTGGGCTGATCCAGGCCTGCCTGTGAGAACCACCGACCACAGAGTCCTGTTTCGTTGGAAACTACAGTGATCAACAGATGTGGGATATTGCACCTGCCCTGCTTGCTGTGAAGCCCTGCTCTGTGGGACTGCTCCTGGACTGGGGCTGCTGGGGGTTGACATGCAGGTTTGGGGCTTGTGTTACTGGAACCATATAAAAGATTGTTAGGAAGCTGTGACTGTGGCTTCTCTATGTCAAGGTGATTTTCTGACACTTTGGATGTCATTCTGTGGCAAACTTGCATTTCCTGTGTGGATGTGGGGGCAAAAGAAGCTGTGCACTTGGGTAGCTGTCAGGCATTGCATTAGTTTCCTATCACTGCTGTAACAAATCATCACAAACTTAGTGGCTTGAAACAACATAAATTTATCACTTTATGGTTCTGTAGGACAGAAGTCTGACATGGTCTTACAGTAGCTAGGATCAAGGTGTTGGCAGGGCTGCATTCCTTTCCATAGGCTCTAGGGGCGAATCTGTTCTCTTGGCTTTTCTCGCTTCTAGAGGCATCTGGCATGCCTTGGTTCATGGTCCCTTCCTCCATCTTCAAAGCCGGCAATGGAGGATTGAGCCCTTCTTACACTGCATCACTCTGACCTCATCTGCCAACCTCTTCCACTTTTAAGGATGCTTCTGATTACTTTAGGCTCATCTAGATAATACAGAGTAATTTTCCTATTTTAAGGTCAGCTGACTTATCAACTTTAATTCTATCTGCACCTTAATTCCTCCTTGCTATGTAATGTAACATATTTGCAGGTTCTGCGGATTAGGGCATGAATATCTTTGGGGTACTGTGATTCTGCCTCCCACGGGTATCCTGAAGAAATGAAGGTGCTGTACATGCTATTTCCTGTCTTCTGTCCCTCCAGAAGGTCAAGTGAGTGAGAATTAAAGCCAGTAGTGCCTTGCATCTGATCACCAATTTGAACCTGCAACCACTGCTGTGTCAATACCCGGTAGGACACAGTTTGGAGAGGGTGGATATTTTATTGGGGCCATTTTTACATGTTCAAACACAATTTATTACATCTCTACAGGGGTATATTGTTATCCTGAAATGGACTAATTTCTTAATTATGTAGCTCCTAGGATTTCTTTTCTTTCCAAAACCTCTGAAAATAATTCTGAGATAGAATGCTGGGAAATAGGTTTGTTGGACTCTTGTAACTATCCAAATCTCCAAAGCTTTAGGACTTTTCTTGGCTGACGGAAAGAGTTGAAAACTACTGTTTTCTTTTAGAGGAAAAGTGTTAAAAAACCTGTCTAATGTAAATTTTAAATGAAGCCAATATCCTAGGCTGGACTGATGTAAAATTATTTTCATCATCACATTCATTGTGTCAACCAGATCTTTGGCTCCAAACATGCTGTCCTTGTAAAAATTTCATTTCAACTGTCAGGGTAATCAAAATGGTTTCAAAAACTTTTCTGGAATACTGAATTGAAATAAAATAATAAAACACACTATCAAATGCCAAAGTCTGCAAAAGGACAATACCAGATATGGGCAGGTTTTACATTTTTAAAAAGTCAATTTTATTAAATTCTTTACTTGGATATAACTTTGGAGTACCTATTTCTAAAATATATAATTTCAGAATAAATCAAGTTGATTTTCCATCTGAAATCAGATTTGGGACTACTACATAATTAAACACACAAAATTGAAAACAATATTTCATTGATTTAATTTAACTTTTAATGGCACAGTTTATGTTGTGTAATAGTATTTTTATAATGTCATTACATTGCATAGACAGAAAAAGAAAATAATGGCTACAAGTTTTATCTTTAAAATTTTGACACCACAGATCTGTATTTCTAAAAAATGGTAAGCTACAGATGTCTGCAAGTTATAAGATCTTATTACTCTATTACAGAATGAAGATGTTGTTGAGGTTGTGGATGACACAGAAATGGATATGAGAAACAAATTTTGGAGTGAACACATTGAGTAGTCAAAGGGCTATACAAAATATTGTTCAAAAGATGCTGCTTTTTAAAATCATTACCCAGCTTAGTCACAGTTAAAAAAACCCCAGTAACATATGGGAAGACCTTTTTTAGAGGCACTGTGGGGCTAAAAGTACGTGTTTTGCTATTGTTTCAGTGTCTTAGTTCATTTACTATTGCTATAAAGGAATATCTGATGCTGGATAATTTATAAAGAGAAGAGGTTTATTTAGCTCATGATTCGGCTTGCTGGAAGATTCGACACTGGGCATCTGGTGAGGGCCTCAGGATGCTTCCACTCATGGTGGAAGGCCAAGGGGAGCTGAGTGTGTAGAGATCAAATGGCAACAGAGGAAGGGAGATACCAGGTTCTTTTTAACAACCAGCTCTCACGGGAACTAATAGAGTGAGAACTCACTCACACCCTCGCCCCCAGTCAGCCTTTCTCCCTGCATTAGTGTTTTCGTGATGGATCTGCGCCCGTGACCTAAAACATTTCCCATTAAGCCTCACCTCCAACATTGTGATCAAATTTCAACATGAGGTTTTGGGGGAAAAACATCCAAACCAGAGCAGTGAGTATCAGAGCAGCAGGAATGTAAATTTTCATCTTCCCCATGCCTCTTCTTCAAGGAAAGCCTCTTGACAACCTTCCCCATCTGTCCCCAATTTCCTACCTCTCACCACTTCTGTATTTGTACCTCACAATTCTTTCCTGCGCTTGGTGTTCACCTATCTATTCGTCCTTCTTTCCAGTAGCCTTTCATTGAGTACCGCTTGTAGGAAGTTAATTATAAAAGAATTGATACAGTTGGGAATGATATTGATCTGTATTACCTAATAATTCAGACATAGGGAAAACTTCAAGGGAAAAGGGAATGGATTAATTCACCAGTTTCCAGAGTCCAGGCCTTGCCATCAGTCATTCTTATTGACTACTCGGATTGGTCACTGCGTTAGGCAATGGCAGGGTAGTAAGATAAAAAGGACATACGTTAGCAAATTGCACATGGGGATCAGTTAACTGGGACAAGGATGGGGAAGAAAAGGGTAGGCTAGGAAAGAGGGGTTAGACCACATTGCAATGTGATTGGAATTCTCCATCACCATTTCATATGCCTAGAATCTGTTGGTAGCTACTCCTTTAAATTTCTGGGACATTCTATTTTTCTGTAACTGGTGAAGGACCCCTTTACTCTGCACTCCCAGTCTCCACTGGGGGACCATGACTGTCTCTGTCTCTCATCTCTGGATGCTACCATTCTGGCATCTCTCATGAATGTGCCTTTCGTCCCACGTCATTATGGAAGAGTCCTGTTCTAAGGGCTGGTCTTTTCATTTGATTAGCCAGCAAGTGAGGATACATAAAAGGAGGCATTCTCCTTGGAGGCAACGTGGAAATCCTAGTGGCTCTAATAAAACTCACCAGATAGGCAGAACTTTTACTACCAAACACATCACACCATGTGAATAATTACCTATAAGTGGTCTTGATATGCACTTTGCCAAAATACTGCTTCTAATTCAGGAGCAGCCAGTCAATGGTCCTTGCTGAAGTTTCTCTATAGTAAATGGCAAGAAGAGTATGTGAAGCTTCTGCTACACATGTCTTTTCCTGGAGTAGGGCACAGTGAGTTCAGTTATATCAACAGCTGAACAGATCACAAAAATGGCCTTAATACTTTGCAGCTCCTCCCATCAAGAGTTGGAGTCTGTTTCTCCACTCTTGAATCGGGCCTGGCCTTGGAAATGTGGTACAAGTGGCATTAGAAGAGTTTCAGACCTAGACATCAAGGCGCCAAGAGGCCATGAGGCTTCTGTTTTTCATTTGTCTTGAGACCCTGTGATCACCGTGTGAAGGAATCCAGGCAATCTTGCTAAATGACGAAAGACATGTGGCCCTGTTGCTCCCGTCTGCCAACTGCCATACATATGAATATGACTACCTTAGATGATCCAGCCACTAACTGCTGGCCAAGTGACTGCAGATGCATGCTCAAGTTTAGCAGACATCAACTGATCCAGCCCAGATCAGAGGAACAACCCAGGCGACCTCTACAATCAGCTAAATAAATAGTAGTTGTTTAAACTATTAGACTTTGGGGTGGTTGTTTACACAGCAAAAGCTAACTGATACAAGTATTCATATAAGAATATGAATATGAATATATAATCCCAGCACTTTGGGAGGCTGAGGCAGGCAGATCATGAGGTCAGGAGTTCGAGACCAGCCTGACCAACATGGTGAAACACCGCCTCTACTAAAAATACAAAAATTAGCCAGGTGTGGTGGTGCACACCTGTAATCCCAGCTACTCAGGAGGCTGAGGCAGGAGAATCGCTTGAACCTGGGAGACAGAGGTTGCAGTGAGCTGAGATCGCGCCACTGCACTCCAGCCTGGGCAACAGAATGAGACTCTGTCTCAAAAAAAAAAAGGGGGGTGGGGTGTTGGGGATGGGATGGATTCATCAATAGTGTGGACTTAGATCTATAAAACTTGGCTTTGTAGCCTGAAGGGGAGAATAAGTGAAAAAGAAAAGGATGTAAAGATGTATATATCTATAACATGGAATACTACTCAGCCATAAAAAGGAACAAAATAATGGCATTTGCAGCAACCTAGATGGAATTGGAGACTATTATTCTAAGTGAAGTAACTCAGGAATGGAAAACCAAACATCGTGTGTTCTCACTCACGTGTGGGAGCTAAGCTATGAGGATGCAAGGGCATAAGAATGATACATTGGACTTTGAGGACTGGGGACAGGATGGGGGGTGGCGAGGGATGAAAGACTACACATTGGGTACAGTGTATACTGCTCAGGTGACAGAGGCACCAAAATCTCAGAAATCACCACTAAAGAACTTATTCATGTAACAAAACACCACCTGTTCCCCAAAAACCTATTGAAATAAAAAATAAAAAAATATATAGATATCTAAAACTATCCAGAAAACTGAAATCTGTTTCTGATACTTGATATGAAAAATCCATAGGGTATCTGAATAGGTTTGGGTCACATGCCCCCCGGCATGAAGGAAAACGTCCTGATTCTAGACAGCGCTCAGCTTTTGTGCCATATATCCAAGTTCAGCTCAAATTAAAATTCAGACATTGGTGACTTCACCAGGCATCTGTTTATATGTGTGATATGCCTGACTACCTTTTTTTTTTTTTTGAAAAGAGAGGGAGTTCTTGGTTAACTCCCTTGGCATAACCTGAATGCAACTGGGGTCACATATAGCTCAGTCTCTGAGCAGTGTTGCTCACAACACAGCACTGTGGCAGGAAACAGAATGACAGCTATTCACATCTGTGCTCAGTCTCTTGAAAAAAAAAAAAAAAAAAAAAAGCCAGGGTCTCCCTATGTTGCCCAGGCTGGTCTCGAATTCCTGGCCTCAAATTATTTTCCTGCTTCTGCCTCACAGTGCTGGGATTACAGGTAAGAGCCATCATGGCTGGCCCCATGCAAACACTCGTGAAGGAAGGAGACATTTGAAAGAACATTTGTCTGGATCAGCTTCCCTGACTTATGCTTTCTGTTTCCCTTTTATTCTTGCTCCTTTATCCATTACCCTTACTAAGAAGGAAGCAGTGTCCATTTCATATTGGGAAAGTGAGAAGAGGCAGAATTAAAGTCAGAGATGCAGCAGAGCAATTCCATCTATAGGTGCATCATTTCAGATCAGAAGGAAATAAAAAAAAATTGCCATTTTTAGATGCCTCACGGTGAGTTTTAAAACATAAGGTGTAGACAATAGCACCCCTACATTCGAAGTTTGTTGGAACCAGTGTAGTCAGAGCTGTGGGATCCAGAGGTGGAGGAGGGATCTCAGGGCAGAAAATGACTCCTCTGAGGCCTCTGCTGGATATTCCCATCCAGGATGACAAAAGCACAGGCTTTTTTTTTTTTTTTATGAGGCAGAGTTTTGCTCTTGTTGCCTAGGCTGGAGTGCAGTGGTGTGATCTAGGCTCACTGCAACCTCCACCTCCAGGGTTCAAGCGATTCTCCTGTCTCAGCCTCTCGAGTAGCTGGGATTATAGGCATGTGCCACCATGCCTGGCTAATTTTCGTGTTTTTAGTAGAGACGGGGTTTCATCATATTGGTCAGGCTGGTCTCGAACTCCTGACCTCAGGTGATCCGCATGCCTCAGCCTCCCAAAGTGCCGGGATTACAGGCATAAGCCACCGCTCCCGGAGCACAGGCCTCTTTTAAAAAACTGTACGCATTTGTTGCCCCAGGAAACAGAGGATGCGGCTGACTCTGGGTGTAAGGCAGCAGTCCTCAACCTTTCTGGCACCAGGAACCAGGTTTCGTGGAAGACAATTTTTCCATGGAGCGAGGAAGGTGGCGGTGGGAGGGTGGGGATGAAACTGTTCCACCTCAGGTGATCAGGAATTAGATCCTCATAAGGCGTGCACGGCCTAGATCCTGCGCATGCGCAGTTCACAATTAGGGTTCACGCTCCCATGAGACACTAAGGCTGCTGCTGATTTGATAGGAGGCGGAGCTCAGGTGGTAATGCCCACCTGCCTGCAACTCACCTTCTCCTGTGCAGTCTGGTTCCTAACAGGTCACGGAGGGGGTCACTGGTTAATGGCCCAGGGGTTAGGGACCCCTGGTGTAATGGATACGTGAGATAGACTGAAGTAACTAAACTTTGCTACTTTAAAGGAAGGAAAACTCAGACACTCATCCATAGTACACCTGCTTTTGATGTTAAAATAACAGTTACATAGATGAATATCCCTAATTCATCTATGGATGAAGGAGGGAAATTGCAAGGAATGAGGAAAGAAAACTATTCTAAATCCTATTCACATATGGCTTCCAATGCAACTATTCATCTCCATGAGGATGCAGAGGGGTAGCTGGCTGTTCGCACGCTGGATCTCCTCTGTGTATCAAAGCTGCGTATTGTTTCATGTTGAACCAGGCCACAACGATTTCAGCTTGCAAATGTTCATGTTTCAAGGGTAATTATGTCACTAGAAATTTTCCAGCTGATTAACTTAGAATTCTATCACTATAAAATACTGAATTTTCATTCATCCAGTTTCAAGTACTTATTGAGTAACTAACATGCTTCTGGTAATATGTTTGATATTTAGGATACAAATGAATTAAAGCAAAA
>NW_012115021.1:4828578-4840935 GCF_000951035.1 Colobus angolensis palliatus
AAAAAAAAAAAAAAAAAAAGCCAGTGGGAGAGTACATTCATAATGCCAGCAAAGTTCACTTAAAAGAACATCGTTTGTAGACATCTTTATCGTTCTCAATCTTTCTAGTGTGCCCTGCAGTGGAACTTCTAAAAACTCTTTCTGGAAGTGGCTCTTGAAAATATAAAATGTTCTTTCCCCACACTATTGAGTCCTTGAAAACTCTTTCCTGAAAGCAAAATGCATGTCTCTTCTGCCTCTTGACTGTGAGTTCCCACTCACGCACATAGCTAAAAGTCTTTCTTTTCCTCTCATCTAAACTCTTTCATAATCACTGCGATACTCCTTCATTCACTTCCTCTTTTCTATTCCCATGTTGTTCATGCATAGTGGTTCCTTCCTAAAAGCTAATGCTCCCTGCACCTGACCCTCCACGATGTATTCAGGCCTCTGGGTGGGGTGGATAATCTGGTTTTATTTCCCTGAGGATCATCTCATTATCCAGATTCCACACACTACAGGAGAAACTAGATGCTTAACTCTCAAGTAAGATTCCTTCTCCTTTAGAAATGGGGTTAGGGGGAGACAGGCTGAGGTATTCATATATTAATATAGCCTTATGTGAATTTAGATTATATGAATATGAAATAATGTTACGTAAATATACTAACAAAGTCTCATTTCTGGAGCACAATTTGAAATAATGTGAATTTCCCCAAATGAGGAAAAATAATAAATAATTGTGTATGTTCAAAGGTGGACTGAGTGAATTCGGAGCTCTGTTTGTGTTATTGCTATGGTAGCTGGAAGACAGAATGACCTGCTACTATTCTTTTCCAGTCCTATGGAAAATTGTTCTTGAATTACATGAGTTTTGAATTACGAAAGTTGTCCTGGAAAACATAAACTGACTTCAGTGTTCTGTTTTGTTATGTTTGCTTTTGTTTCTGAGGTTGGGGGAAAACTTTCGGGGAAGACTAGGAAAGGAGGGTCAAGTTTTGAGTCCTCATGAAGAAAGGCAGAACCAGGCACTGAATGGGCTGCTTGAGGGTCCAGGTGACAATGGGCATCACTATGAAAGGACAAGAGCCCGCTAGTGTCTCCACTTCTCCCTGGCACCGAGGATCACTCTGGAATTTTCAAAACTGGCAACTCCAGGACCACAAGGAGATACGGACAAGGGTGTTCTCTGAGGCGCCTGCTAGTGGCTGCATGAGCAGACACATTGACCAGGAGGGGATGGAGAGGAGAGAAAATACTGTGAAGACACAGTGACTGGCTGATACCTGGTCCATGCAGATAGGAGACATAGCCTTTGAAGACTTCTAATAATATTTGGGGCCAGATGCGGTGGCTCATGCCTGTAATCCCAGCACTTTGGGAGGCTGAGGGTGGCGGACTGCTTGAGCCCAGGAGTTTGAGACTAGCCTGGGCAACATAGTGAAACTCCATCTCTACAAAAAATACACAAGTTAGCTGAGCATGGTGGTGTGTGCCTGTGGTCCCAGCTACTTAGGTGGCCAAGGTGGGAGGATTACTTGAGCCCGGGCAGATTGAGGCTGCAGTGAGCTCTAATCATGCCACGGTACTCCAGCCTGGGTGAAAGAGTGAGACTCTCTCTGTCTCTCTCTCTCTCTGTATATATATATATTATATATATATATGAGTAGGAGAATTTTTTGGAAGGCCTGTATAATGACCTTGAATTTATGTCCACAGGCTGCTGAGGCTTGGAATTCTTATTACTTCTATACACACCAGTATGCTGATTTTGGTCCTTCTTCTCTTTGTGGGATTAGACTATTTAAGGCCTTAAACCTCTGATTCCTCTTTTGTAGAATGGGGGAATAATAACTTTATGAGATTTTTTTTGTTTGATGATTCAATGAACTGATGCAGGAAAGGAACTTAGCATGGTGTCTAGCCTGTATTGTAAATGCCCGATAAATGTGAGCTATTATTGTGTCATTGTCACATCCGTGGTCTTTGAAGTATACACTTTCAGTTTCACAGAATCCTTGGAGTTGTTAACATGGTTCGCTGACCAGACTTCCTTGATAGTATTAGTAACTTCTGGGTCTTGGATCCTTGTTGATCTTTAATGATTGATGTGGCAGGAGGCCACAGCTAATGATTCCTTGTTAATCTTAGGCCCTCTGTAAGGGAACTGCCATTGCAGTCGGCGTTTTCCAATTTTCTGCCACATCTTATGGGAAAACAGTAACTTCTTACTCAGGAGAGATGATTATTTTATTAAGCAAAACCAAGCTATTCTGGGAGAGGAGAAATTACCCATATGTTCTCATTCTCTGACCTTTTGGGAAATTTACTGCTGTTTGCATTCTTCTTCATTAAATGGTGGAAGCATTTTTCTATTAAAGAAATTAATGGAAAGCTAACTATATTAAAGCCACATTTGCTGTCTCTATTACAGTCAAAATGGCAGGTCGAATAAACCCTTGACAGCATGACTAGGGGTTTCCATGGCAACCAGATGGGGATGAAGAAAGTGGCCAAGTTCGGGCTTTAGGTAGTTTTCTCTGACTCATTGGGGCCCCTAGAGATTCCCATGTTTGTGGTTCAGGAATGGGGTTGGCTAGAGGTTTCCTTGCCATGACTCCCAGCCCAGCCCAAATTTAGGGTTCCGTATGGCCCTTTGTACTCAAGGTGGGGTTGACAAAGGTTGACAAAGTGACTGCCCCCATGAGTAATATTACCAGAGATTGGATTATGGTTTCTAGTTCACAAAATGTTTTTATTTACAGTATTTCATTTAATCATGTTGCATTTACTGTAAGGTAAGTTGTCTGCATTCTACAGGTAATGAAGCAGATTCAGAAAGGTGAAATGGTTTGCTAGAGTCAAGTGGCAGGGTCAGGGCCTGTATCATCCCACTCCAAGGCCAGAGTCCATTCCTTTGGGCCATGGTATGTGTTAGAAGATCTGCTTTATCCACTGTGGCAGGTTGGGTGGTTGGAGGGAAGGAGGTTTTACCTGTCCCTGTACAGCTGTATGCACTCTCATGAAAGGCTTAGTTGCCTTAAATGAAGACGAACACTTTGTGGAAAAAAGGAACATTGTACTTCTTCCATGATGCCTGATTCTTTGCTTATTGGAGTGTGTAGCTCCTCACTGATTGTAGTAATGAAAGACACTCTTTTATTGTATCTACTAACACAACTTCTATAGTTTTCTTCAATGACACTGATTATTTCCCATTATAAATTTCTTTTCTGAGCCCTTGCTTCAAGAAGCCTCTGCAATTTCATCTCCAATTACTATATTATTGTAAGAAGTGTCTCCCCAGAGGCACAGTGGAATGGATGGGATTTATGTCATTTCAACCTCTCACATGAAGCATTCTCTAATTTTTGTTTGGGATGAAAGAGCTGGTTGCTGACTGGAGTTGGATGGGGTACATAAGTATCCTAGATCCTTAATTATTATGAAATAACATTGTAATTATTTTCCAACTTTAGAATCATCTCTCTCTCTCACTTTCTACTTGTAGCCTGCTACTAAGCATTTCCTTCCTCTGCAATATTTCTTGGCCCTCCTGCTTCCTTTTCATTCTCACCCCAATCCCATAATAACCAGTAGGCCATCTTAGATCCACAGTGCATCACCTGCCTTCTTTCTGGTTTCTCTGTTGCTTGTCTTTATTCCAATGCATCCTACACATAGCAGCATGAATCCTTTCTTCAACTATTATTGGATTAGGCCACTCCCATTCTAAGAAGCCCAGAATAACTCTCAATCTCCTCTTGAATAAAATTAAACCTCCTAATCACATACTCTAAGCTCCTTAGCCTGTAACCTCTACCTGATGCCTCCCTTGCCTTTCTCAACTGGACACCCTACTGCAGCTACATAAGCCCATCTACACTTTCTGCCTGTTGTGTGTATTTACACCCACCAATTAACTCGACAAAGAGTCTTTGGGCATCTCATCTCTCCTGTTCAGAATGTCTCTCCTCTTCATTTTACTTGGGAAACAATTGGTTTGGTTTAATTTTGTTTAAGTCAGTGTTTCCCAAATGCACTTCACCGTGGAACACTTTTGCTCACAAGATAGCTGTTAAAACTGCACTGGATAGCTCTTGTCTTCTCCTTCTCCACCCACAACCCTCCTCTATTCTGCTATGTGCCTTCTGAGGGAGGCAGACCTGTATGGTCTGCAGCAACAGGTCCCCTTTGATCTCCATCATGGTTACTTTAATGTGTCAACTTGGCTAGGCTCTATTACCCAGTTATTCAATCAAACACTAATCCAGATACTACTGTGAAGGTATTTTGTAGATGTGTCTAACATCTACAATCAGTACACTTTAAGTAAAGCAAATTACCCTCCATAATGTGGGTGGGCCGTATCCTAATTGTTTGAAGGCCTTAAGAGCAAGAACCGAGGTTTCCTGAAGAAATTCTAGCTCAAGAAGGCAACATTAACTTCTGCCTGAGTTTCCAGCCTGTCCTATGCATTTTGGACTTGCCAGCTCCCCTTATCCCAACTCATCCCCCAAACAAATGAGCCAATTCCTTAAAATATTTCTGTCTCCCCACCTTCACTTTTCTCTTTCTAAATATTGGTTCTGTTTCTCTGGAGAACCCTGACTGACACACTCTTTATCTTCCAGTTAGTTTGGCCAGTGGGTGTTGATCTTATGATTAGAAGGAGGAAGGACTTAGGATATTTATCCTCTGGGTCACCTACCATTCACTGCATCTGTGGACAGAAGTCACAGTTCCTCTCTGGAGCCTTCTTTCTGTGACTCTTTCCTTCTTGCGTCTGGGTTCAGTAAACCACCCCATCCTCTTTTCCCTTCAGGACTGGGGGTGGTAAGAACTTCCAGCTGTTACTAGACCTGGGATACTGACCTATTTCTTGTGGTTTCCCTACATTCTGCCACTTCTTTGTGAATAGCCCATTATTCATCTTTCCTCAAATTGCCCAATTCAAATGTACTGTTTCCTGACATGACTTTCACTCATGGAATTAGTGTTCCAAGGAAACTGTGCTCCAACTTCAACCTTTCTCTTATTAGGATGGCAAAGTTGTAGGGTTCATTGTTTCCCAAAACAGCCTGGGGAAGTCAGGACAAGCTTCACAGAAAAAGTGATTTTGGGTTAGGAGTTGAATCATGGGTAGGTTAGTTCCGCTGGAGAGAAGGTGGGCATGGCAACAGAGAGTGACAACTAACATTCATATATTTGGCAGTTATAAACTTCGTCTGTATATCTTATGTCATTTGATCCTCTCAACAATCCTGTGATGTGAGCAATTATTCTTGTGTCACAGATAATAAAAAAATGAGCAAACAAGCAGGGTGTGTTCAGGGATGCAGGAGAAATTGTTCTAATTAGAGTAGAGAGTTCTTGGTGAAAAATAGGGAAGAATAAAGGTTTTAGTTTAGGCAGGGCCAAATGATGTGTGATCCAGAGGGTGGAGGAGTTTGATCTGATGCAAGAGGCTGCAGAGAACTTTTGAAGGATTATTTTAAAACTTTTTAAATTGACTATATAAATAACACACATTCATGGTAGAATATTTGGGAAAGTAAAGTATAAAGAAGAAAATAAACATCATCTGTAATTTTATAACTGATATGGTTTGGATCTGTGTCCCTGCCCAAATCTCTTGTTGAATTGTAATCCCCAATGTTGGAGGTGGGGCCTGGTAGGAGGTGATTGGATCATGGGGGTGGGTTTCTCATGAATGGTTTAGCACCATCCCCCTTGGTGTTGTTCTCGTGATAGTGAGTTCTCCCGAGATCTGGTTGTTTAAAAGTGTGTAGCACCTCCCCGCTTGCTCTCTGTCTTACTCCAGCTCCTGTCGTGTAAGACACCTGCTCCCACTTTGTTTTCTGCCATGATTGGAAGCTTCCTGAGGCCTCTCTAGAAGCAGAAGCTGCTATGCTTCCTGCAAAGTCTATAGAACCATGAGCCAATTAAACCTCTTTTCTTTATAAATTACCCAGTCTCAGGTATTTCTTTACAGCAATGCAAGAATGGACTAACACAATCACCAAGTGATAGCCTTGTTCCCCGCCCCCCCGCCTTAAAATTTGAGATCAATCAGCATTCATGACATTGTGCCCTGTTTTATTCATCTGACTCAGAAGTTTCTCAACCATGGTGATACTGACATTTGGGGCTGGAGCATTCTTTGCTGTGGGGGCTGTTCCTGTGCACTATGGAATTTTTAGCAGTATCCCTGACCTTTACCCACTAGCTGCTGGTAGCACTCCTCTCCCTCCAGCTGTGACAACCAAAAATATCTGCAGACATTTTTATTTATTTATTTATTTTTTTGAGACGGAGTTTCACTCTTGTTGCCCAGGCTGGAGTGCACTGACATGGTCTCAGCTCACTACAACCTCCGCCTTCTGGGTTCAAGGGATTCTCCTGCCTCAGCCTCCCGAGTAGCTGAGATAACAGGAGCCTGCCACCACACCCGGCTAATTTTTTGTATTTTTAGTACAGATGGGGTTTCATCCTGTTGGCCAGGCTGATCTCAAGCTCCGGACCTCAGATGATCCACCCGTCTTGACCTCCCAAAGTGCTGGGAACAGGCACGAGCCACCGTGCCCGGCCTAGACGTTTTTGCCAAATGCTCCTTGGTGGGGAAAATATTCTCTGGTTGAGAATCTCTGATTTAACTTTATATTGTGAGCACTTTCTCCATATCATTGAGTAGTCATTTAAAAAATCCATATGATAGACATACCGTACTTTATTTACTTACGGCTGTTTTCCCCAAATATTTAGTTTGTTTCTTTTCTTTTCTTTTTTTTCCATCATGAACAACACAGTGATGAGTATCCTTGCCTACACATCTTTGGTAGAATTTCTAATTATCTCTGTTTTTTTTTTTTGAGACAGAGTCTCGCTCTGTTGCCCAGGCTGGAGTGCAGTGGCACAGTCTCAGCTCACTGCAAGCTCTGCCTCCTGAGTTCAAGCAATTCTCTGCCTCAACCTCCCGAGTAGCTGGGATTATAGGCACCCACCACCATGCCTGGCTAGTTTTTTTTGTAGTTTTAGTAGAGACGGGGTTTCACCATGTTGGCCAGGCTGGTCTTGAACTCCTGACTTTGTGATCCACCCGCCTCAGCCTCCCAAAGTGCTGGGATTACAGGCATGAGCCACCGTGCCCGGCCTAGAAGTACATTTCTGAGTCAAAAGACACGAACGTTTCAAGGCTCCTGGAATATTGTTCTGAAAAAGTGCCTCTATGTTATCAACCCTCATAAGCCCTGAGGATTATCCTTAGGAAAAGTCCTGGTATGTATATAAGTTTTAAAAAGTGGACATCCTAAAATTTTAATTTGCACTTTTTGATCTTTAGTAAAGTTTTTCTATATGTTGCTGGAAAGTCTGGATTTCTTTTTGTTTATTTCCTCTTGCCTAACTTGTAGATTGTTGGATGTTTTCATCATTATGAAAGCAGTGTTTAGAAAGATACCATCTGACCTGTGTTTAGGGGGATTAAACTGGTTTGCATTTCTGTTTTTCAGATCTCTTGATTTTCCAATTTTCAGTTCTGATGTCAGAAATTTATTCAACTTTGTAAGGAAAATCTAACTCCAGGCTGTGTGCAGTGGCTCACGCCTATAATCCCAGCACTTTGGGAGGCTGAGGCGGGCAGATCATTTGAGGCCAGGAGTTGGAGACCAGCCTGGTTAACATGGTGAAACCCCGTCTCTACTAAAAATACAAAAATTAGCCACGTGTGGTGGATCGCACCTGTAATCCCATCTACTCAGGAGGCTGAGGCACGAGAATCACTTGAACCCAGGAGGCAGAGGTTGCAGTGAGCCAAGATTGCACCACTGCACTCCAGCCTGGGCAACAGAGTGAGACACTTTCTCAAAAAAGAAAAAGAAAAGAAAATCTAACTCTGTCCTCAAAAGAAGCATGGAGGGAAAGAAAGCAAAGAAAGACTTGCAAATAGACTTTTCAAACTTCTGGTTAACAACTTTCTGCAGCCAAGCAGCCAAGTCTGCTAGTATTTTCTGCTTAGTATTATACATGGATCGTTATTCACTCCTGTGCTCTCCTGGGGATGTAAAATTAGAACCGGAATCCAGTCCCAGCTCTTCCTCCAACTACTTCTGTAATCTCAGGCAATTGCTTCATCTCTCTGAACCTAACTCTCCTCATTTATAAAATAATGTGGTCAGTGAAGATGATCTCTCAAGATTATCTCTCAAGGCCTTTAGAATTTGTGTTTAGAGATTTGTGTTCATGTAACGGGAAGAAAATAAATAACTAGATAGCAACAACCTGGGACCCTTGTTTTGAGCAGGGGGAAAAAAAGTCATGCAATGTTAAAATACTACAATGAAACAAAATAATGGCAAAATGCAACACTTGTCAATTCTAATCGTTAATGAGCTTTATGTCTCTTACCTTTTACTATTCTGCAACACTTTTGTCTACTAACAACAGGAATTTTCCTGAAGTGCCAAATGTTACAAAGGTAGTGGTAGAGTGGGGGGTTTACTTAGGGTTGCTGTTGAGACAGGAAAAGTTGCAAAATTGGCTTTTGCAGGTGATATAATCTATCTCATATTTGTCTGTTTACTATCTTCTCCACTGGAATGGAAATTCCATGAGGAAAGAGACTTTTTGTGTATCTTGTCCATCACGGGATCCTCAGTACCTAGATAGTGCCCAGCACATGGTATGTGCTCAGTAAGTACATGAAGAACAAATACATAAATAAATGAATGAACTGGAATATCTCTGCAGCACATACAAGTATAACTTATGAAAACAACTTACTCAAAGAGTCGCAAGAGCTCTCCGATTTTAGTTTTGTGACCATGGAGTTTGAACCCTAATCAGATTCCTCAAAATGTGCCCTCTGCAAATAAGTCCAGCAACTATAGCTTTTTTTTTTTTTTTTTTTTGAGACAGAGTCTCACTCTGTCACCCAGGCTGGGAGTGCAGTGGTGTGATCTTGGCTCACTGCAACCTCTGCCTCCCTCAAGCGATTCTTGTGCTTCAGCCTCCCAAGTAGCTGGGATTATAGGCATGTGCCACCATGCCCAGCTAATCTATGTATGTTTCACCATGTTGGTCAGGCTGGTTTCAACCTCAAATGGTCCACCCACCTCAGCCTCCCAAAGTGCTGGGATTATAGGCATGAGCCACCACCACGCCTGGCCAAATATAGCTATTTTAAAGTTAATTAAATGGATGAAATAAGTTATATTTGAGAACGATTGACTGAACAAATGAATGCAGAAATAAAAAAAATGAAGGAGCAAATGATCTAACACACAGATTAAAATAAACTTGGCTAAAAAGTTAATTTTAAAGGAGAATTTGGATATGAGTTGCCTTTGCTATCGTTTAAAGCTTTTATGAAGAAAATTTTGGGAATATGCTCATCAATATTATCATTTATTGGAACAGAGATTTATGAAAACAGATGATACTAATTTTTTCTACCACCTAGAAGGCAGATTAATACATGTTCACAAATACAATAACAAGAAGGGTGATGAAACTACAGATATAGATATAGGGGAAGGAAGCCACTTCAGGACTGCAAAACAATGAGGACCTTTGAGCTCCATTTGCTGCCTCACCTGTAAAACGAGAATGGAAACTCTGTAAAGATGGTGAGGGAATAGCTGTGATTGCTGTTTGCAAGGTATAAATAGATTTTGGGAAATTATCATTGCAGCGGCAAGCAGTTTCAAAATTATGTTAGAGAAATCCATTTTACTGTGAAGTTGTAGACAAGCAATGCCAAAACATACCAGCTTTTGACGCCATGTAATTTATGTGTAAAATTTGCTCTAGAAGTTCAGCAAGGCTGACATGTAGGTCCATAAGTTTGCCAATTGTCTTCAAATGTGCAGTCAAGATGTATGGGCCAGCCAAATAAATCCTGAAAAGTAGTAAGAGAAAAGAGAATCTGTTTGAATCACACTCTCTTTTCAGAGAAAAACTTCCTCAGTCCCTCAACATAATCTTAGCAACTTATGTTACTACTTCTTAAAATGAAATTATTGTTTTCTCTGGTAATTAAGTATTTAATTCCAATGCCTACAATGACTATGTCTAACTTGCTTGTGGTAGAGACTATCAACCATACTTGTTTCCTTTCCTCCTGGACACACAACTGAACTACATTTCCCAGTCTCCCTTGCAGTTATATACAGTTAGGTGTGACAGAACACTGGCTAGTAGAATGTGAGTAGAGATGATGTGGGCCACTTTCAGGCCTGGACCATTACAATTTCCCACACGATACTCTAAGGTGGCAAAATCTTAGTCAGCCTGGGTCCCTGGGATACTCTGTGGAGCAGAGATGTGACCCACTTCCCAACCATCAGCTTACTGGACAGTCTTTTAGAGAGCAATCAACTTTAATTGTTTAAACTGCTCAGATTTCAGGGCAACTAGCATCACACTAACTCACTCACAGGATAGACAATGGGAACATTGTAGAACAGAAGCAACCGAAACACATAAATAATCATTACAATTGTAAGAATAGAAACAGTGAAAGTATGGAGGCATGCCTGGCCTTTCCCATTGCAGTGATCTGGGCCAGTCCATTTACAAAGTATTATGCAGCAGCTGCCCACATGCTGAAAAATAATTGAAGTGGAGCCTTAATGGGAACAAACAAATAATGACCATTCTGATTGTAAACAATTTCAGTTCAAAAAACCATTAAGTATTTAAGAATACTTCTCTACTTATAATTCAATGACCAAAAGTTTTTATTGCTTTTTACTTACTGTGGTATATCATTAAGGGGGTGAAGGCAGGGAGAGGGAAGAGAAGGAAAGAAGGAATGTAAGGGAATAGCTATTGGCTTTCTCTAACTGGCTTTGCTGGTGCGGGGCTTGATTCAAATGATTAAGATGAGTGTGGGTCATGCCCAGTGCAACCACTTGGGAAAGGAACACTGCAGCTGCAAGGTCTTCAGCCAGTCAAGGGCAAATCTTCTTAGTAATCATCACAAGAAGAACCTTCAGGTACTCAGGAGTGTGAAACCCTCCTTGAGCATCATTAAAATGGAGCACAGTGAGAAGGAATGAGAAATATGATGAACAGTGACACAGCATCAAAACCTGTTCCCTGAAGCTACCAGGCAAAAAAGAAGAGAGAAAAAAGAAAAGATCTTTTGTGCTGAGTGAAAACTGAACATCTCTTCTGTCTCTCTTATGAGCTTATGATGTCTTCTCCATCTTATGATGTCATCAAAACTTCTGTTATTTTAATACAATTATATTTGTTCTGCGGAATAAACAATGGCATTATGTAATACTAGTCATATTTGATTATTACTTAATGATCAAATAGTTTAATAATGAAATAATATTTAGGTTATAAATTAGAATTAGGTTATAATTATATCTTCATATGTAAATTATAACTAGATTATCATATCAACCAGATGACCAAATCTACTGAAGAAGTATCTGCATCTACTTCAGAAGTGAGTTGTTATTTTTAAAAGTCCCTAGTTGAAGACAACAGTGTAACCCGAACAGCTACCAAAGGTATGAAGATCTAGTACTCCGTGTAGCCAGGCTATTCATTTTGACGAAATAACTACTCTTCATTTGCTCATTTTCAATTCTAAATGTTCTGGTGCACATAACATTGCAGTTAATATGTCAGGTCAATTAGCAGAAGATAATGTCACAGACAGTTAAATGATGCCAGACCTGTATCAAAAGATTTCAGATGTTTCAAATAGAAAAGCAGTAAATACAAACCATGATTTTATCCATCCATTTCATGAAATCAAAGCAAAGCTTTGGACATTCATTCTGCTAAAAGTGAAATACCTGACATGAATGCAATAACAAATTTAGTTATAAAGTTCAACACGGAAGATAAAATTATTTGGTTTTATGTGAATGTGTATATATTTCACACATGTTTTACATACTTGATATATATTTCATGGAGGACAGTGATGTGGCACAAACAATGGCATTATTTCATCAAGAAATGTGTGCATATGTTCTTGAAATTGGTTTGCTGCATACATTATTCATGATTGTTTTCAAACAAGCAGGAATATTTTGTCAATCAAAATAGAAGCTGTAACTGCCAAATTTCAACATGTTTTTATATATACTCAAAGTAACTAAACTACAATATTTTTTGTGACAAAAACAATGTTGAATGCAAAAAGAATTTGTCAGTATGGCAGTGCATGCATTCTTTCTTTGCTACTCTCATCTATCAGATTATAGAAATGTTTGACGTTTTGAGCCTTCCAACGGTATAAGATTTTTGTGTGTGTACAAAGAATCATCTAAATTTTGGTTGCGTTTTTTCTCCCCAAATCTATTGAACATCTTTTTTTTTTTTTTTTTTTTTTTTGAGACGGAGTCTGGCTCT
>NW_012115021.1:4845272-4847700 GCF_000951035.1 Colobus angolensis palliatus
TTTTTAGTAGAGACAGGGTTTCACCATGTTGGCCAGGCTGGTCTCGAACTCCTGACCTCAGGTGATCCACCCACCTTGGCCTCCCAAAGTGCTGGAATGACAGGCGTGAGCCACCATGCCCAGCCCTGCTTGTTATTTTTTCATGTCAAGATTATCAATAAAAAAGTTTCAGTCTTGTTTTAATGTACATACATGTATATGTAAAACTTATTTTTGAAAGATTTTAAAAAGAATTTCAACTTTTATTTTGGATTCAGGGCATGCATGTGCAGGTTTGTTACATGGGTATATTGTGTGATACTGAGGTTTGGGGTACAATTGATCCTGTCACTCAGGTAGTGAGCATAGCATCCAATAGTTAGTTCTTCAACCCTTACCCTCTTCACCCCCCTGACAGTGGTCTCCAGTGTCTATTGTTTCCATCTTTATGTCCATGAGTATGCAATGTTTAGCTCCCACTTACAAGTGAGAATACATGGTATTTGGTTTTCTGTCTCTGCATTAATTCGCTTAGGATAATGGTCTGCAGCTGCATCCATGTTGCTGCAAAGGACATGATTTCATCTTTTTTTATGACTGCATGGTATTCCATGGTGTATATGTACCACATTCTCTTTATCCAGTCTACTCCTGATGGGCATCTAGGTTGATTTCATGTCTTTTTTTGAAATATTTTATTTCAAAATAAAACATTAAATATTTTAAATATTTAAATATTAAAAAATTAAATGAAATAAATATTTCATGTATTTTAGACCTTCCCATTTTACTTTGGATCTGTCTTGGTTTGGACTACAAATTACATGGTCAACCTAATTATAATTGTTATCAATAACCATTGTTTTAAATTATCCAACCCTCAAAGTGAGAGCCTGTCTCAAAATAAATAAATAAATAAAAATTGTCTAGAAGTGCCAAAAAAAAAAAAATTATCCAGCCCTGTTTTGATCCACCTGATGACTATACTCATACGAGTGATCCAAGCCCAGATCAGCACAGGAACCACTCAGCTAAGCCTAGCATAAATTGCTGATAGACTGATAGGCAAACAAAATAGCAGTTAAGTCCCTAAGTTTTGGAGTGGTTTGTTAGGTCATAATGGATACTTGATACATTATCCTTGCCTGGTCTAGTCTGAGAGCACTTCATTTGATCAGCTAGAGCTCTCCATGCTTTCCTTGAAAGAACAGTGTTAATACATCTGCATGTGGAAAACATTGGAAAAGAAGGAATTGATTATTAGTAACCAAGTTTAATACTTAATCACTTTTTAAAGGCAGAATTCTATTCACTGCTTATGGGTTTCACATGCTACTGCATGAAACCATCCCAGAAGTTGTAATTACAAGATGGAAGTCAAGAAAATCTGCTCAACTTATATTAATACATCTATTTATAGTATTATATTCTTAAAAATGAAAATACCAAAACAAATGCTAAACTCAACAGGATGCTAGGACAATAAGTAGAAACTAGATTCACCCAAGTCAAAGAGTATAGTTGGTAGACAGCAGGCTCTAGTGTCAGCTTGCATGGATTTAAATTAGAAGCTGGGATTATGGGCATATTGTTTGACTGAAAACAGCAACCATTTTGTTTGCTTATGAGTCTATGTGTCAGCAATTTGGGCTGGGCTCAGCTGAGTGGTTCCTCTGCTGATCCGAGCTTGGGTCACTTGTGTGAATGTAGTTATCAGGTGGTTCAAACAGGGCTGGATAGCTTAAAACAATGGTTATCGAGCAATATGGAGTTAAATGATGTGTCCTTCTAGCTCTGACCCATCATCAACTGGAAACACATCCAGAATGATCCTGTCTATAGTGATGGTGGTGATGATTTTGAATCCAGCCACGAGAGATAGCATTGAATAGAATTGTAAGTAGGTTCAAGAAGATATTAAAACATTGACTAGGTTTAAACAAGAAATAATGGGCACCACACATTTAAAGCATCACTGAGGGAAGAATTTAGGGCTCTTTGTGAGCAGGGGACAATCAAGTATAGCTAGTAGAGAACAGGCTCTAGTGTTAGCTGACATGAATTTGAATTCAGATGAACCTAACACTTAGTAGTTGAGATGCTGGGCATGTCATTTAACTTCATATGCCCTATTTCTGCCTCATCTGTATCATGGAAAAAATAACTACCTATCTTGCAAAGTCCATCTAAGGATTAAATGAATAATATACGTAATTCACTTGAAATAGTGCCTGGTCAATAGCAAGTACTCAATACACCATCCTTAGGCTCTTGAGATAAGTGTCAGTGAGTATAGTCAGTGACAACAAGGAACTAGAAAACCACAGGTTGGCCGGGCGCGGTGGCTCAAGCCTGTAATCCCAGCACTTTGGGAGGCCGAGACGGGCGGATCACGAGGTCAGGAGATCGAGACCATAATTCACTTGAAATAGTGCCTGGTCAATAGCAA
>NW_012115021.1:4847750-4888792 GCF_000951035.1 Colobus angolensis palliatus
GAGGCCGAGACGGGCGGATCACGAGGTCAGGAGATCGAGACCATCCTGGCTAACACGGTGAAACCCCGTCTCTACTAAAAAAAAATACAAAAAAAAAGAAAACCACAGGTTGCACCCAGTATAACATTTGTTGTAGTTGAGATGCTTTATTCTTTTAAGTTTTGTGGTCCATTAGACAGCAATGATGGACACTGACATTGCCATTGCTGGATTGGTAGGTCACCAAAACATCAACACATTTGGTGAAAACGAACAAGCTGAGATCATCAGTTGGGTACACAAAGCAACCAGCCAACTCAAAATATATCAGTTACAAAAATGTATAAATCAGTGGATTAAACAAATAGTTATTTCATGTTTTTCCCATAACAGAGAATCCAGTCTAGGGCTAGTGGTTCCATAATAACACTAAGGCTGCAGCCTCCATCTCTTTCCTCAGCTGTCCTCAGTGTGTGATTGTTGCTCAGGTCACAGTTGGCTGCTTCTCCTTCCTCACTGTGCCCACATTGTGGGCAGGAAGATTGGCAGGGCAGAAGTCACAGGGTGGAGGGTGCCTATCTGAGTCTGCTCTGCTGCCTTCTTTTTTTTACCACAAGGTCTCACTCTGTTTTCCAGGCTATTGTGCAGTGATATGATCATAGCTCGCTGCAGCCTTGACCTTCTGGACTCAAGAGATCCTCCCATCTCAGCCTCCTGAGTAGCTGAGACTACAGCTGTGGGCCACCCTGATACCCTCTTTAAGGTGAGCTGTGAGCCTGGCCCCCTATACAACAACTTCTATGTATGTTTTCTTGGCCTGAACTGGCTTGCGTGGTCATCCCATCTGCAATAGAGGCTGGGGAATGTAGTTTTTAGCCGGGCCTTTGCCTCCTCCAGCAAAAACAGAGTTCTGCTAGCAAAGAAAAAAGGGGGAATAGATACTGGATTGTAAAAGGTAGAATTCGGTTCACTGCCTTTAAGTCTCACTTGGTATCACACAAGATCATGGTGAAGCTAGAATTACAAAGTGGATGTCAAGTAAACCCATCTCAGCCGACTCTGTCACTCATCAAGTTTTTCATTTTCCATTCGGTTGTCATGAAGTTGCACTGATACACTCATTAAGGGACTGGGGGAATTTATAAGCACCTGGGGGACCCATCTCTCAAATTTTTTATTTGGAAGACCATTTAGCCAATTCAAGAGATTGCACTGTAAACAATAATTTGTCTTTTTAGGGGGGTGTGGGGAGAGTCAAGCCACAATTCTTTATTTTGGGGAATTTATATCATCCTGTCCCTGGATAGACTGGAACACCACAGGCAGGAAATATAAACAAGATTTTCTCTTATTCTCAGAGCATTTCTGGGACAATAATATCTTTGAGACCAGGTTTGGTTTGGTTTTCTCTAGTTCCTCTGTAGCTGTTAGCAAAAGCTTATTGTGATAATGCATGAATCTCTGTGAGAAAAATGACAAAACCCAACAGGGTGTGTTCCTATGTAGGAGCAGGCTCAACATGGTTCCCCCATAAATAAAACCTGGTTATAGAATTCCTTTCTCCTCTTAACTCGTGTAGTACATTGTCCCTCTATTCTTCTGTTTCACAGTCACTCTGCCTTCTATTAGTTACTTCTGGGTCTATTTCTTCTCTCCATGTCTCTCTCCACTATGCTAAAACAATCTTAAAGGTCAGAGACTAAGACATGCATCTTGTTTATCATCAGAAACTGTCCAGTAGAAACAGGATGTGAGTCACTAAATTTTCTTCACACTAAGTGCTCTCATAGCCACATTTAAAAAGTAAAAAGAAATAAGTAAAATTAATTTTAGTAATATATTTCATTTAGCCCAATATATCCAACATGTGAGACTTTAACATGTAATCCATACAACACAGCAGAGATATTTCACATTTTGTTGGTATTACATTTTTCAGAATTCAATGTGTTTTTTACACTTACCTCACATCTCATTTGGGACTAGGCACATTTCAAGGGCCTAATAACCACATGGGGCTAGTGTCCACCATACTGGACAACACAGGAACAGACAATGCCTTGGACAATAAGGGTGCATCATAGTCACCAGTAGAATTTTACTGAGGCACAAAAAGAAGCTGTTAAGTGCTAGGATTTTAGGAAATGCCGTAGTTACAGCTTAGTGTGATCCACAAAGATTTGACTATTTCCCTTATAGTATGGCCAGCTTTATACTGCATTAACCAGGCTCAAAGAGATCAGAGATGGGGGGTAGGTGGGGGAGGTTAATGGGCACAAAAAAAAGTTAGATAAAATGTATAAGACCTACTATTTGGTAGCACAACAGGGTGACTATAGTTAACAATCACTTCATTGTACATTTTTAAATAACTAACGGAGTATATTGGATTATTTGTAATACAAAGGGTAAATGTTTGAGCAGATGGATACCCCATTCTCCATGATGTCATTGTTACACATTGCATGCCTGTATCAAAACATCTCATGTATCCTATAAATATATACACCTACTATGTACCCACAAAAATAAAAAAAGAAATCAGAGAGTGGGGCGAAATTTTACTTATCTCGATTCATATAATAACTTGACCTCAGAGAACATGGAGTCGAGTTATCTCATATTATAAATGGAGATAACTAAGGCTCAGTTAAGTCTTTAAGTGATTTTTCCAAGGTCACACAGCTAGTCAGTGGCAGAGCCAGTCCTAGGACCCAATTATTTACCCAACATTTAATTAGCAAGTTATCAAGAGCCTTCTGTGTGTAAGATACTGTGCTCTGTGCTTGGAATACAAAGCCATTAAATTGCAGTTTCTGTTTATGAGGTGTTGACGGGTAAGAGGGGGAGACAAAGGATAGGAATCATGCTCTAAGGCATTCTGGATATTATGAACCATGTATAGTGGAGACCAGAGGAGGGTAAAGTGGTGAAAGGAGTGAGGTCTGGGAAGACTTATCTGTTGCCCACTTTAGTGCTGCCTCTGAGCTCTGGAATTCAAAACATGGGAGCCAGTTGACCCGTTAAATAATGCACCATTAAACGTGGAATTTCTTTCCTTTTGAATATAGTTAAGGATTTTCCTCTCACACATTTGGGGCATATCTTAGCTTGTGTTTCCCAAAAAGCAGATCCTGAGACAAAGACTTGGGAGCCAATAATTTAATTGGGAGGTGATCCCAGGATACCCAAGTTAGGGAGAGGGAAGTGGGTCAAGGAAGAGAGAAAAGCCAATAAAGAGTGAGTGAATGTGTGGATTACAGCTGCAGATGACTGGGGCTCAATCTTATTGGGGATATTGGGAGACAATGTGGAGCACACCTCAAAACTGTTGCAGCCTGTGAAGGTGAACCTGAGGTGTGTATCCACTGAATCTGGCTCCGCCTTGGTTGATTTAATCTGAGGGTGTTAAATCTGAGCTTCTTGGTGCACAAGCTCTCTCGAAGGCAGAGGGATATGGGTGCTTGAGGCAGGGAGCTGTCAGGGAGCCCAGGGAATAATCCACTGTAGCAGCAGGTGGAGTCTGAAGTGTCAGGAGGGGAAAGGAGGCAGGGCACCAACAGCGTCTGCCATGGGAAATTACCCTTACTTTTTCAGTGTTAAGTCTGAATATCTTCTGTGCAGGAATGTTTTCCTATACTGTATCTTCAAGTTTACTGTTTGCCCCAGTTGTCCTGCTTCTCCCTCTACAATGCCTGTTTTTAGAAGCTTGTATCTTTGTTCCTGTTGCTGTAATCTTTTGTTTTTTTTAATCATTTTCATCCTTTTGTTCTTTCCCCTCATTATTTTTGGAGTGCTGTGTAGGTTTGCCTTATACATTTTTTATTTGTTTTTTCCTAATGCAGATTCTGCTCTTTTGTTGGCTCCAGTGGATACTTCTGTATTTCTTTGTAGTTGCGTTGGATTCTTTTCAATTTGCCCCAGCTCCTTCTTCATCCTTCTATTTTCATGCCAGCCTTGTGTGCTTTTATTTCTTCCTTCATTGCCTACTTTACAGAGTTCACATTTTCTTATATATAAGGATGGTGCAAAAGTAGTTGAGGTTTTTGTCATTTTTTTGAGAGCCTAATTTCTTCGTGTTTCCCCACAGTTGCATGCTTTTTTGATCTTTGTTGCTCAAACTGTGGTCTAAGCACCACCAGCATCAGCATCACCCAGGAGCTTGTTAGAAATGTACATTTTCAGGCTCCATCCCAGATTCACAGAATCAGAATCTGCATTTTAAAATGACATACTCCCCCATCCCCACTGCCACCCTCCCCACTTCAACCAGGGATTTGTATGTGTCCTGAGAGTTGGGAAGCACAGGTCCCTGGTTCCCTGGGAAGGAGCCTGGGGCGTGACTAGGAACACAGACCTTCAATTTTTATTTGAGTCCCAGCCTTGCCACCAATCAGCCGTGTGACTTTGGAGATTTAACTATCCTTCTGGAACTTCAGTGCCTCTCTCACCTGGTGACTCTGAAAATTAAGGTAGGTAAGTACGTGAAGTGCTAAGCAGAGTACCTGGAACATCAACATTTGAAAAATAACTGCTATGTGATCAGATTTTAATGTTGCGAAATATTTTTATTGATCTTTTCATGTTAAATTCTTTTATTCCTCTCCTGTGAGTTCATCCTTACAAGAAAGAGATCTAGCCTGACCTGAGTTTTGCAAAAGATGAGGTAATACTACTCTCTCCCTGGTTATGTTCATGGACCAACTGGGGTTTGTCATAATTTCTGCTTCAGATTTTAACTTGAGGTAGTGAGTTGATGGGTACAGGTCTTAGCCAAATTCCTGGCATCTACAATCCCAAGCGACTCAGAGAGTTGTTTTCCTGCAGAAAAGGTATGACTCAGACCTATTCTCTCCAAGGTAGGGGTGGATATTGGGGGGGTCAGTTACATTCCACTCCTTCCTATTTCCTCTCTGGCTCTGTCCTGTTTTGAAGGACTAGGAAGTGAATAAGACAATTTAACGTCAAGCACATCTCCCCTACGGCCAACAGAATTTCTACTAGTGGGAGGCAAGTCTTGATTGCTTTGCTCAGCTTCCAGGGCTTCTGTGAAAGAAAATGTCCTGTGCATCCATGGGTGTTCTGCAGAGATAATGGAAACTGAGGAGCACACAGTGCTAGCTAGCTGCCATCACACCTGGGAAGTTCAGAAGTCTTTTACATTTCATCTGTGCTGACCTTTGTAATTTGAGTTTTATGCATCCCACATATTAATACATTATTCATCGGGAAATCCTTAAACTGCCTTTCATTAGCCAAATTGAAATTTAAGTATATCATCTGATGAGTGAGTATTTCCAGCTATCTTATATTGGTGCTACCTGTCATTCAACCATCAGGTTTAAAAGCATCTCCATCTTTGCACAGCAGTGCTTGTGCCATTATTTGAATGTTTTATTACCTTTTATCTTTATTATTTTGTAAAAATGCCAGTGAGAAAAGCCTAGATCTCAAACTCAATATAGATTCTTAAGCATGGTAAAAGCTGATAATCTTCATTTGGATGCGCATCAGACTTCATAGGTACACTATAATAATTATGATGAAAATCAAGAAAAATAATGAACATCTCCAGAATTCTGAAAACTGAAGTGTTGTCAATGTGTTGATGTGTTTTGGATTTTTCTAATTTTAAAAATTTTTTTTGGGAATTGAATCCTCTTATGTAACACTATCGTTTGACTTTGTCACATTGGAATTCGCACACATTGATGGGATGACATCTTGATTAAAATATGAGGCTGTTATACTATACTATAGTATTTATGATGCAAACATAGTTATGATTTTTTTCCTATATTTTTTCTCTAAGTTTAAGAACTGAAAAGATGGAGATTTCGATTAATTGGTAAATACTCATGTTCTTTTTTTTTCATGAATGTGTGAGGTGGTTTAAATAGTTGCTTGTGGGTTTTTTTCCCTGTGGGATATTGCTGGCACTAAATAAATGATTGAGGTCTTTGGGTAACTTTCCCTAGTTACTATTAATTTTGTAACAATCACAGAATTACCAAATTAGTTTTATGATAATCCAGAGGTTAATTAATCATTGACTAGCTTTTACAAATGCCACGGTTTATTTTTTCCCCATTCCATTTGGGAAAAGGCATTTTTGGGTCCCAAATTTTTGGTTGGAGAGTGGTTATTTTAGAAAAAAAAAAAATGGTGTTATCATTTTATATGGGTTCAGAATCCAAATTCAAGTTTCTCTTTGAGCCCATGAAGGTCCCTGGTTTCTAAAAGTATCTTAATATGCCTAAAGGTGATCAAACGAGTCCTGTTAATACATTTTGGGACTACATGTGGAGTGAGATAGATGTGTTTTTCGCCATAACCTACTGTGTAATCTTGGGAAATATACTTATTACATGGGTTTCCTCATCTGTAATAATAAGGGTTAATTAGAAATTAACCTAATAGGTTGAAGACTGAACCAGTTTCACCTGGCCTATGGCACCCTTTTAGCAGCTCTTAATAGTTGTTAATAAAGTATCGATGGATTTAATTTATTCATTCACAAACTTCATCACCAACACCATTCATAACTTTATTCTTCTCAGAAAACCCACTTGATGAGTTCGATGACTCAATGCTTGAGAGCTCAATGAAAGGATGAGCTCTCCTATCATTAGGATGTCCATGATTAAATATACATTGTGGTGGGTATACGTGGGTTCTGTCAAGAGCCTATCTGTGTTTCAGGAAGGGCACTCCGTGTTTATAAAAACATTTTTTGCACTGTATTTTCTTTGAAATAGGTGAATGATTTTTGACATTATAGCCTATAGACATCCTACAATGGCTTCAAAATAATTAAGTAAATTGAAGCTTAGAAACATGTACAATCCTAATTTCTGTTCCTACAATTATACTCACCTAGAAGTGCTGGAATAATCCTGTGAAAACCTTGCTGGACCATTTGTTTGTTGGGAGGCAATTCTCCAAGGGTAATTTGCATTTCTGCACATCTGGGCAAATGCATTAACAGATTTGTGTTCCAGAGTAACTTTTCAAGGATGTTTGCATAATGAGGAACCTTAGAAGGTAGAGAGAGTGTCTCCCTCCAGAGCAAAGAGTAGATTTGTTTGCTGTCCAGGATAATGTGTCTCTCCAGGGCAGGTTTACTAGTAGCCCTCTTATCAAAGGTTGGTGTTTCCTAAGCTTGGAGCTCCTTTCCTGTAATGCACCTGTAATGTATGTTCAGGCATCATCTGGCCCTCGTTGCATCACCCTGTGGAAGCTGGGATTCAGGGAATCAGTGCACGTGATGTTATTTTAGCTGTGGCTATTGCTGTCCTTTGTCTCTGACCAGGAGTCTGGTCATTTTATGTGCATAGAAGATAGAGGATGGGACGGGGGCTCTGAGAGATTTTATCAAGTTACTCCCAACCTTTGCATCCCTTTCTTAGCCCTCCACACAGAAGGGACCAAAGACTTATAATCGGACTTCTGAGAGTCTTGTGAAGTTAAAGGAGAGAATTCTTGCAGCACATTAAGTGCAGTGTCTGGCACTTAGTGCTGAGTAAATGCTCAATAAATCATAGCTATTTAATTTTTCTTCTATTAAAAAGCTTTGGATACATTTCCCCAAGGTTCATCTAAGTATGATTTTGGTTTTCTCTTAATTGATGGATACTTGTGTCTCTGATGATTGGAGTGGCCATTTGAAAGTCAGGTCTAAATGACCTTTCAGGAATCATACCTAAACATTTTATATATAAAGAAGACATAGTAATTATTAGTATGACTTATTCTATGCACTAGTTATAAGTAGTTTAGTGTGCTGGGTTTGAACAACTAAGACAGCATATCACTCCCAGAAGCTGATTGACAGTAGTTATTAGTATAGTGCATAGAATTAGTATTAGTATAGTGCATGGAATAAGACAGGCACTCAGTCAATATTAAATATGATTTTAATGAAGATGGTGGTGGTGATGATGGTTGTTAGTGTTACTTTCTCCTTCATTCAAATCACTTATTTCACCTTTTATTCTATTGTTCATCCCAGTTCTTCTCCACGTGCTGGTTATACATATGATTTAAAGTTGCCTAAGCAGAGAAAAGGGAGCCCTTATACGTTGTTGGTGGGACTGTAAATTAGTACAACCACTATGGAGAACAGTTTGGAGATTCCTCAAAAAAGTAAAAATAGAGCTACCGTATGACCTAGCAATCCCACTGCTGAGTATATACCCAAAAGAAAAGATGTCAGTATATTGAAGAGATATCTGCACTCCCATGTTTGTTGCAGCACTATTCACAATAGCCAAGATTTGGAAACAACCTAAGTGTCCATCAACAGATGAATGGATAGAGAAAATGTGGTACATAAACACAATGGAGTACTATTCAGCCATAAAAAGAATGAGATCCTGTCATTTACAACAAGATGAATGGAACTGGAGGTCATTGTGTTAAGTGAAATAAGTCAGACACAGAAAGACAAACATCACGCGTTCTCTCTTATTTGTGGGACCTAAAAGTCAAAACAATTGAACTCATAGAGATAGAGAGTAGAAGGATGGTTACAAGAAGCTTGGAAGGGCAGTGAAGGCAGAGGAGACTTATAGGGATGGTTAATGGCCACAAAAAATCGTTAGAAAGAATGAATTAGACCTACTGTTTGATAGCACAACGGGGTTACTATAGTCAGTAATAATTGTACATTTAAAAATAACTAAAAGAGGTCAGGCGCGGTGGCTCACGCCTGTAATCCCAGCACTTTGGGAGGCCAAGGTGGGTGGATAACCTGAGGTCAGGAGTTCGAGACCAGCCTGACCAATATGGTCAAACCCTGTCTCTACTAAAAATACAAAAAAATTAGCCAGGCGTGGTGGCAGGCACCTGTAATCCCAGCTACTCGGGAAGCTGACGCAGGAGAATTGCTTGAACCAGGGAGGTGGAGGTTGCAGTGTGCCAAGATAGTGCCGTTGCATTCCAGCCTGGGCAACGAGAGTGAAACTCCATCTCAAACAAACAAACAAAAATAACTAAAAGAGTGTCATTGGATTGTTTGTAACTCAAAGGATAAATGCTTGAGGGGATAGATACCCCATTCACCACTGTGTGATTATTAAGCATTGCATGCCTGTATCAAAACATCTCACATACCCCATAAACATATACACCTACTGTGAAACTGGATGCCTTCCTTACACTTTATACAAAAATTAACTCAACATGGATTAAAGAATTAAGTGTAAAACCTAAAACTATAAAAACCCTAGAAGAAAACCTAGGCAATACCATTCAGGACGTAGGCATGGGCAAAGACTTCATGACTAAAACACCAAAAGCAATGGCAACAAAAGCCAAAATTGACAAATTGGATCTAATTAAACTAAAGAGCTTCTGCCCAGCAAAAGAAACTATCTTCAGAGTGAACAGGCAGCCTACAGAATGGGAGAAAATTTTTGCAATCTATCCATTCTGACAAAGGTCTAATATCCAGAATCTACAAGGAACTTAAACAAATATACAAGAAAAAAACAACCCCATTAAAAAGTGGGTGAAGGATATGAACGGACACTTCTTGAAAGAAGACATTTATGTGGCCAACAAACATAAAAAAAACTCAACATCACTGGTCATCAGAGAAATGCAACTTAAAACCACAATGAGATACCATCTCATACCAGTTAGAATGGCAATCATTAGAAAGTCTGGAAACAACAGACGCTGGCAAAGATGTGGAGAAATAGGAATTTCCCACTGTTCGTGGGAGTGTAAATTAGTTTGACCATTGTGGAAGAAAGTGTGGTGATTCCTTAAAGATCTAGAACCAGAAATACCATTTGACCCAGCAATCCCATTACTGGGTATATACCCAAAGGATTATGAATCATTCTACTATAAAGACACATGCACACACATGTTTATTGCAGCACTGTTTATAATAGCAAAGACTTGGAACCAACCCAAATGCCCATCAATGATAGACTGGATAAAGAAAATGTGGCACATATACACCATGGACTACTATGCAGCCGTAAAAAAGAATGAGCTCATGTCCTTTGCAGGGACATGGATGAAGCTGGAAACCATCATCCTCAGCAAACTAACACAGGAACAGAAAACCAAACATAACATATTCTCACTCATAAGTGGGAGCTAAACAATGAGAACAGATGGATACAGGGAAGGGAACATCACACACTGGGGCCTGTAGGGGGATTGGGAGAAAGGGGAAGAAGAGCATTAGGACAAATACCTAATGCATGTGGGGCTTAAAACCTAGATGACAGGTTGATAGGTACAGCAAATCACCATGGCACATGTATATCTATGTAACAAACCTGCACACTTAGTACATGTACCCCAGAACTTAAAGTAAAATAACATTTTTTAAAAGTTGCCTAAGTAGAAAATATTCAAGGAGCTTAAAATTTCAAAATGTGGAAGATCCTGTGCATTTGAGGAGTGCAAATGGTTTTTTCTTATCTTTATTGCTTCATCTGCTAATGTCAAATAAGGAAGCAAAATGATGGAGACAGAAATTGAATTGAATGATCTTGGTTTAAGTTCCAGCTCTACCACTTAATTAGTTGTGAAGCCTTGCAAGTTTTTTTTTTTTTAAATCTCTCTGTGCCTCAGTTTCTTCATCTGCAAAATGGAGAAAATAATAGTATTGACTTTGAGGAATTATTGTGAAGATTAGATGAATTAATACTTGTAAAGCACTTAGAACAGTGCTTGGCACATGGTAGGCATTCAAGAAATGTTGAGTATTATTACTATTTTTTATTTTTTCAGAGACAAGTTCTCACTCTGTTGCCCAGATTGGATTGCAGTGGTGTGATGATCACTCACTGCAGCCTCAAACTCCTGGGCTCAAGTGATCCTCTTGCCTCAGCCTCCCAAAGTGCTGGGATTACAGATGTGAGCCACCATGCCCAGCCAGTATTACTAACACACTATTGCCTATTGTTTAGGAAGGCATGAAGAGGCATTTTTGGCTGATGTTGGTGTTGATATTAGCAAAAATATATCCCAATAATTCATGGAATTCAGAGATGTATTGGGAGATAAACTCTTCTTTATTATTTTTTTGAAAGCAAACACTTTCTATGGTATTGTGTCAGTTAGGATTGAATTTGGCAAGAAGTAATAGAAAATGCAACTTTTATGCCTTGTAGAGTTCTCTATCTGTGGAGGCAGGAAGATCCTGGCATTAATTTTGCAGTTCAATTATATCAAGGCAAGAGTCTCTTAATTCCCGAGGCCTTTATTCATGGCTAAAAGATGGCAGCTGCAGCTCCAGACGCTGGGCAGAAAAAAAGGGGAAAGAGTGGTACAAGCCGTATTTGCCCATTTTATCAGGAAAGCAAAATATTTCCTGGAAATCCTTAAAAAATGTGTTTCTCTCTCATAGGCCAGAATTAGGTTACATGGCTACCACTGGTGGCAAGAGAGACTGGGAAAGCCAACGAGTTCTGTTTCCAGTGCCTAAGTTTGAAAGCAACAAGGGACAAGGGAATTATTGTTGGGTCAGCCAATCAATGGTACTGGTTTCAGGTAGTATTTGAACTTTTTCTGAAAGTGAACATTTGATCTAGCAAACTGTGTGTTCTCTTGTGATTTCTGGCGGGAACATTCACTCTAACACTCATTCTAATAATGCCTGATCCACTAGGCAGTAAAGAGTTGTTGACTCAATAAAAACAACCTGAGAAATGGAAACATAAAGTGGTTGTTTCTACTGGGTTGCTGTATTAGTAATCTATTTCTACCTATAAGTTACTCTACAATTTAGTGGCTTAAAAAATAAATATTTATTATGTTAGAGTTTCTGTCAGGAATTTGGGAACTGCTTAGATAGTGGTTCTGGCTTAGAGTTTCCCATGAGGCTGTGATCACAATGTCAGCCAAAACCGCGGTCATCAGAAGGCTTGCCTAGTTCTGGAAGGTCTCCATCCAAGCTCACTGAAGTGACTGTTGGTCATGAACCTCTGTTGCTCACCAGGTGGGCCTCTCCATATGGCCGCTTGAGTGATATGACAACTAGCTTCCCTGGGAATGCATGATCCAAGAGGGAGCAAGAGATAGATGCCACAATGTCCTTTATGATCTAGCCTCAGAAGTCATGCAGTATCATTTTTGCCATGTTCTATTGGTCACGCAGGCCTACCCCGATATAATGTGAGGGGGACTACATAAGGGCATAAATACTGGAAAGAAGAGATCATTGGATGCCATCTTGGAGGCTGGCTACCATAGTCAAGAGAGCCAGTTGGCAGTGAAACGAGAACGAAAAGTCCAGCTTTTCTGATGATCAACCTGTGACCCATATCACATTCTTATCTTCATTTTTATATTGTTATTTTCTTGCATTGCTATCAAGAAATATTTTTTTAAAGTTAGAACTAATAATTAGTAAAGGGCATTCTTTATTAAAAACAGTTATCACTTAAATTAGAGTATAGCTTCTCCTGTGCTTTGTACAGACACACACACACACACACACATCCCCATTCACAAATACACAAACATACATACACAGATGTTTTACTATAGATCAATTTTTGCCAGTATACTTTAGAGAGGACAAAAATTGCAGAACTTTTGTATCATGTAGCTGAACCCCATAACAAACTAAAACAAAATGTTTATTTTCAGTTTTTAATTTTTATGTGTACATAGTAGGTTAATAGTTATATATATTGATGGGGTACATAAAATGTTTTGATACAGGCATGCAATGTGAAATAAGCACCTTGTGGAGAATGGGATATCCATCCGCTCAAGCATTTATCCTTTCAGTTGCAAACAATACACTTATACTCTTTAAGGTCCATAACTGAAAAATTTAGATAGCTGTGTCATCAATAGGCTATACATCTGACACAAGAATTGTGCGGTTGGTTTTCTCTTTTATCAGTGAAATGGAAAACAATCAAGAAAAGAAACCATCTGCAAGACAGAAGGGAATGAAGTAAAAGGTAATTGAAAGATTTTTAAATGAAAAGAGCAGCTTTTATTTTTTGTTGTGGAAAAAACCAAGTTCCCAAGCTATTCTTTTTTGCCTGTGTTTGTATAACAACACAGACTGGTAGAAAATTGCTTGCTCCAGTTGAGTCCTATAGGGAAAGGAGCCCACACTGAATTTCAGTTTATTACTGTGATACTATTTTCCAAGCATATCTTAAATTCCAAACATAAAAATTTGTTTTCAGAGCGACCAATCCTCAATAATTTGAAGAAATAGGCAGTTTTCAATTTCATCCACTCTAGTTTTATAGCTAAAATAATAACAGGCATGTGCTTTATTTTGTGTCCTTTTGTTCCTATTTCTTCAAAGTCCATCAAAATCACTTTCTGAGTGTACATCAATAATTTGACACCTTTTGAGATAATGAAGGGTGAAAAAAGAAATGATTTATATTTTGTCTGGCCTCTTCCTTATGGAAATATGTATTTCAATTATCTTCAGTTCAAATTGAAATGGATTCCTTTGTGGCCCATATATTTACATTTTTAAAACAAGCGTTCAAATCTAATTGAATACAACTACTCATTGATTTAATCTGAGTATATGAAATGGACCACACTCCAAGGCTATTTTTTTATTCATTGAAAATACCAGTTTTTTTTTTTTTTTTGAGATAGAGTCTTGCTGCATTGCCTAGGCTGCAGTGCAGTGGCATGATTATAGCTCACCATAACCTTGAATTCATAGGGTCAAGCGGTCCTCCTGCCTTGGCTTCCCAAAGTGCTGAGATTATAGGCATGAGCCAGAAATACCAGTTTTTGAGAAAGGAAAGAAACTAACATTAATAGAGCAGCAAATATGCAGTTAAGGGCTGTGTCAGGCAATGTTTATATTTTTTCAGTTTGAAATATGTTGGTATAGTGAGCCAGTTATTGTCTAATTCATACTGGGAGAACCGAGGCTCAGAAAAGTTCAATTTTTCACTCATTCAGTGACTGTTCCTTAAGCTCTTGCTCTAAGTGATATGTACTATACTGGGTGGTGAAAGTATAGTGGTAAACAGAACAAGACCACACAGCTAGTAAGTGGAAAAGCTGTAAGTAGGACCCAGATGGTTCCAAAGTCTAGTATCCCTTCATTTCTGTATATTTGTACACAAATAGCTGTGACACAAGGATGAATGTATAACTGATTATAAAGGGGTAAATACTAACATTTTTTGAGTGCCATTTATCAGACATTAATTCAAGATACTTGCCTTTAGTGGATACAACACTTAAAAACACCCTCTAAGTTAAATTCATATTCCATTAACCAATAAAAAATGGAGGTGTAGACGGGTTCAGATTGTTGCTTGTGGTTGCTCAGCTATTCAGGGGTGAAAAATTATTTGAGGCAAAGGAAGACAGTTTATTTGTAGCAAGAGTCATCCAATAATTTGCCTCATGTTCAAGTCAACTAGAGTTGGTTTCTGTTGCTTACAGCTAAGGAAACCTAAGTGATTGATACACTCTCCTGGCTGATTCATTATCACTGCTGATTCTGGGTAACTCTGTAAGCTCATCATCTGAAAGTTAAAAGAAGAGGCACTCTTCTTTTCTAGAAGCAGGCTATTCATGTGAGTCCAATTCACATCGTCAGTTTACATTTTATGCTGTTCAGATAATCACAGAGACAATCCAGAATTCTTGGTGCCAGAAAAGAATTCATCCCTACCTAGATGAACTACTATAGATGGGTTCCCAGAAGAAACCTGTAATTGATACACTGGCTTCTCCAGGTCATTTGACTATGAACCAAAGCCCTTCTGAAACATGTTTAAATTCTGATTTCTTAACTCAGAAGGTACACAGGGCTGGTTTTCAACCTTGAGGTCCCAAGTCATTTCCAGGGTCACAGTGGGGTTTAATGGTAGGGAGCAGGGTTGGCTTCACGGGTGTGCAGCCTGTGCAGTTGCACAAGGCCCTGTGCTTAGAAAGGCCTCAAGTTGGGTTTAGTGCTCTGTTCTCATTGTCTTAAAATTCTTACTGTTTGAACAAGGGCCCCCTCATTTTCATTTGTACTAGGCCCTGCAAATTACGTAGTTGGTCCTGGTGACAAATCAGTGACAAACTTATTCCACCTGGGTTCCAATTTATCTTATGAACTGAGGTTGGAAGAAAATTAATTGGGTAGCACAATTTAGATTTCTTCTTAATGCAGTTCAACATTACTTAGTTATAGTTGGGTTGTAGGAACTTTGACAGATGCTATTCTGAGCCTTTTCTACTATTTCACAATGTTTGAAAAGAGAACTTATTCAAAACCATAGGCACATCATAAAAAGACATCTGTTCACTAGTAATTTGAGATTCAAGGAAAAATTTTATTCTGATGTTATTGCTACTGAGGCCAAATACGATTAACATTAAGTATAAAATACAGAAATATGTAAATATAAAATAGAAATATTTAAATATATTGAATAATATCAAATATATCAACATAAAATATTTCAGTAGATTAAATATATAAATATAAAAAATAAATGTAAAGTAATCATAACAGCTCCAAGGACCTGAAATGAAAGTTTCTCATCAACAACAAAGGAAATGGAAATCTCTGAAGTGCTGATTTTAACACCAAGGAATACTATGCAGCTGGCAAGAGTGGAGCGTGTTACACAGAGTACCTGTGTCATCACAACCAGAGACCATCTTGACATCTGATGGAAGGAGGAAGGCCTCATGCCAGAGGAAACATCAGCAAAGCATAGCTTCCTATAGGCATTTGTAGCTCTGCTGACAAATTGATTTTATAATATTTCTGACAGCAGGAGCCGTTGGATCTTTATAAGTCAATTTCCAATGTTAATGCCTCTGAAATCCTTCATCTTGCACTAATGACAATTTCTAGATCGATACTAAAGCAATTTTCTGGATTAATCAGGACCCCGGGTCTTGATGGACATATATATTTACTTTCACTAATAATAATAGCCAACAAGATGTTGTTGTGTTTGATTATCAGGGCCTAGGCAATGCCAGGTTTTGCCCAAGTAACTCCTTCCTCAAAAAGAGAAAAAGAGAATTTGAGTTTAAAAGGGGGTTACTCTACAGTGGAGGGTGAGTGGTCGTGGTAGTGGTGTGGAGAAACCAATGGATTCACAGAATTAAAAATAAAATTAGAGTGTTACATGCTTTAATATTTAAAAAGAAGGATATGATTATTGTCAATTACCTGTGCACCCTTGTTCTGAGCCAGGCTCTGTATGCTGAATAATGGAAGGAAACACATCCCCCAAAACCCATTGGGTACCCTGATTTAGGGCTGCTGAGTGGGTGCATGAGATGTATAAAGGAAGTGTGACTTGAGGATGATTTTATTTGAAGTGCTAAAGTGGATCCCTAAGAAAAGGACAAAGAGATTCCTGCATGGGGGAACGGCTCTCCAGACTGGCTAGGACACAAAATAGGAGCAGTTTTCTCTCCTTACCAGAAAAGGTAAAACAGCGACCGAAGGGGTTGATGTAGAGTGTATGGGTTGTGGGAAAGTTCACTAAACTGGGTCAGCAGAGAGGTCTTTGAGGCTGATGGGCAGACTTGAGGGGATTCCCCTGAGTTGTGGGTTTTCTGGCAATTGTGATCCAAGTAGGAAGAATAAGGGCTCAGGCAGAAAAGGATTTTGCTCTAGAAACCAAGTGGCAGAGGCTGGGGGAGAGCTGAGCAGAAATCACTTAGCTTTGGATATTCAGGGGAAAGATAAATCACATGGGGGACCTGTCATCTTGAGTTCTGGGCAACAAGGAACAAATCTCAAAGGTTTAAATCCCTGAGCAAAGGGAGATTGTGTCTAGGTTGCATCATGAATGGTTTTTAAAAATCAATTTATTTGTATATATGTTTTAACTTTTAAGTAGTTTGATTCACAAGAAGTTGCAAAAACAGTACTGAGAGTATCCATGTGCCATCCATCCAGTTTCCCCTTGTAACAACATCTCTTACAAAAAATTCTCCCCATGATAACATCTTACACAACCATAGTGCTTTATTAAAGCTAAGAAACTAACATTGGTACAACTCTATTAATTCAACTACGGAACTTACTTGGTTTCATTAGTTTTTACATTCCCTCACTCTCGTATAATTCTATGAATTTGGCGGAGTCTCGCTCTGTCGCCCAGGCTGGAGTGCAGTGGCCGGATCTCAGCTCACTGCAAGCTCCGCCTCCCGGGTTCACGCCATTCTCCTGCCTCAGCCTCCCGAGCAGCTGGGACTACAGGCGCCCGCCACCTCGCCCGGCTAGTTTTTTGTATTTTTTAGTAGAGACGGGGTTTCACCGTGTTAGCCAGGATGGTCTCGATCTCCTGACCTCGTGATCCGCCCGTCTTGGCCTCCCAAAGTGCTGGGATTACAGGCTTGAGCCACCGCGCCCGGCCAATTCTATGAATTTCTATAACATTTATAGATATGTGTAACAGAACTGTTCCATCACCACAAGAACTCCCTCATGTTACCTCATTATAGTCATACCCTGCCTCAACCCTATGCCCTGTCAATCATTAGTGTAGTCTCCATCATTATAAATTTATTTACTTCAAGAATGTTATAGAAATGGAATCACTGGTAAAAGGAATTTGAGGAGATAAATTAAAAAAAAAGAAATGGAATAACATAATATATAATCTTAAAATTGAGATACAACCCAAATACCATAAATTTGTACTTGTTTAGAGTGTACAATGCAGTGTTTTTTAGTGTGGCCACAACGTTGTGCAACCATCAGTACTATCTAATTCCAAAAAATCTTCATCACTCCAAAAATAAACCTTGTACTCCTTAGCGATCACTTCCCATTGCTCCCTTCCCCTAGTCCCTGATAACCATTAATATACTTTGTCTCTTTGGATTTGACTATTCTGGGAATTTCATAAATGCATTCACATGTGGTCTTTTGTGACTGATGTCCTTCACTTAGTATACTATTTTTTAACAGTGGTAGGATGAATGAGTACTTCATGCCTTCCTATAGCCAAATAATATTCCACTGTGAGGATGTACCACATTTTGTTTATCCTTCATGATTGGTGGATACTTGAGTTGTTTCCAGTTTTGTGCTGCTAAGTTTTGTGTACAAGTTTTTGTGTAGGCATCTTTTCAATTCTCCCGGGCATATAACAAGGAGCAGAATTGCTGGGTCATATGGCAACTCTCTATTTAACATGTTGAGAAAGTGCCAGACTGTTTTCCAAAGTGGCTGCACCTTTTTATAATCCTAGCAGCAATATATGAGGGTTCCAATTTCTCTGCATCCTCACAACCCTTATTATTATCTTTCTTTTTTGTTATAGCTATCCTCGTCGATATAAAGTAATATCTAATTGTGGTTTTGATTTGCATTTTTCTGATCACTAATGATAGTGAACATTGTTTCATGTGCCTATTGGTGATTTATATATCTTATTTTGAGAAATGTCTGTTCAGATCCTTTGCCCATTTTAAAATTGGGTTATTTGTCTTTTTATTATTGAGTCACAAGTGTTTTAAGAAATATATTCTGGTTATTAGACCCTTATCAGATATATGATTTGTAAATATTTTCTTCCGTTCTGTGGGTTTTAGTTTTCACTTTCTTGATAGTGTCCTTTGAAGCACAAACGTTTTTTATTTTGATGAAGCACAATTTATGTATTATTTTCTTTTGTAACTTATGCTTTTGGTGTCATATCTCAGAAATTATTGCCCAACCTAAGGTCATGAGGATATATTCCTATATTTTCTTCCAAGTGTTTTATAGTTTTAGCCCTTGCATTTATGTCTATGGTCCTTTTGAGTTAATTTTTTGTGTATGGTGTAAAGTAGGGGTCCAATTTCATTCTTTTGCATGTGGATATCCAGTTGCCCTTGCAGCATTTGCAGAAAAGACTATTCTTTCCCCATGTAATTGTCTTGGCACACTTGTCGAAAATCAATTGATCATAAATATACGAAATGTTTAACTATAGTTTTTCTGCCAAATCCAGTTCACTGTGTTTTTTCCTCCTTTCACTGAGTTCTTTTGCTTTCTGTGGCTTGCAAGATTAATACATTCATTATAATTTCTTCTTGTATCTAATAGTCTGCATTGCTCAATTTACAATAGCATTTTGTCGATGTTTAATGCTGCCTTTTTTTTACTGTTGTGATGCTTGGCTATTCTTTCTTACTTTTGATTGTAGACTGAGATTATGACATGTATATATTCTGCAGTAAAAGTGTATCAAATGTCTTTAGCTCTTTATAACTTTCAAAACATTTTTATAGACAGCGTCTCATTAAATAGTTGGAAAAACTTTGTAAAAGCAGGCAGGATTGGAGTTATTGTTCTCATCTGTCTTCATTCACAGATGTGGAAGCTGAAGCCAAGCGACTTGACCAAGAGTCATTAGCAGAAGCTCAGCTGGAGCTCATGCCTTGACTTTTTGTGCTATACCCTAATTCTTGTCTTTGAATTCAGTAGCAACTGGCAAATAGTCACAGCTTGACAGGAATGATTGAGCTATTTGTTTCTTCACTATCATTCATATTTGCCTTTTACTTTTTATTTCCGAGGCTACTATCCTAGAACAGACATTCATCATTTCCTATCTGAAAATTCCTGCATTAGCAATGACTACTCAGCTTCCCCAGTGTGTTCCTTTTGTCATCCATCGATCCGTATACTGCTGCCAGAATAGCTTTCCCAAAACACTGCTTCTGTTATGCTATTCTTTGGCTTAAACAGCCTTAAAAGTCACCTATTATTTTAAGAAATAAGTCAAAAAACTTCCCATTTTGGGGCACGTGATCTAGGAAAGCATGCATTTGATCTTAAAGAGCAAGTTAAATCAAGCAATCTCTAAAAGAACACACTCACCTTGACTGAAACCCCATTGAAACTTGGTGCTATGTTCAACTCAGTATTTTCTTTTCGTAATTTGGGTTCCCTCACAAGGTAACCTGGAGACAAGGATTTGATGCAAGTAGTTTATGTGGGAGGTGGTTCTAGGAAACACCAGTAGCGGAGTGGGGAAATTAGATAGAAAAGGAAAGGAAGTCATTGCAGGGTGTGTTTTCAAGACATTGACACTACCAGAGGTCAGGAAGGGTAGGTGGGAGGAGGGATAAAGGGAGGTTGATTAATGGGTGCAAATATACAGTTTGATAGAAGAAATAAGACCTAGTGTTTAATAGGTCAGTACGGTGACAATAGTTTACAATAATCTTTTGTATATTTCAAGATAGCTAAAAGAGAATCATTTGAATGTTTCTAACATAAAGAAAAGTTCAATATTTAAGGTGATGATTATGCCAATTACACTGATTTGATCTTTACAAATTATATAAATGTATTAAATTATCACATGTACTCCCAAATATGTGCATCTGTTATATATCAATAAAAAAGACATAAAAACTAAGGGCAACTCAAGCTTAATCTGACTCTGGGGAATTTTGCTTGACAGTGTAGATCATGCAACTGAGCGTCCTCCCATCTCTCCCATCTAAGGGGTGAGTGGAATGGAGTTTTTATCCACTAACTTATGTCGGTCATTGGTTGAAGACTACTCCTGTACCTCTAACCTGTTCTATGCTTTCAGCTTGGGTGTGGGCAGAGCAAGCTTTAGTAGCCAAAGAAAGCCCTCTGGCAGAAGATCACAGGTACTCATAGAACTTGAACCAACAGCAGTCATTACACTTAAGTTCCTTTATCTCACATGCGTTGGGCAGTAGCTATAGGGAAGACCCTGGGAATTGAAAGATGTTTGAGACTGTGTGTCCTTGGGGAGCTGATGCCCTGGATAGGAGGATTGGCATGGAAGCAGGGGTTTACAGTAGAATATGGCCATGCCTGAAGTTGGTGTATGGACTGTCGGGGAACAAAGGAAAGGAGAACTAACTTTGCTTGGGGACAGTTTTACAAAGGAAGAGACATGGAAACTGTTTCTTTTTAAAAAAATTTAATTTAGGCGGGGCGCAATGGCTCACACCTGCAATCCCAGCACTTCGGGAGGCTGAGGCGGGTGAATCACCTGAGGTCAGGAGTTTGAGACCAGCCTGGCCAGCATGGCAAAACCCCATATTTAGTAAAAGAAAAAAAAAGAAAAATTAGCCAGGGGTGGTGACAGATGCCTGTGATCCCAAATACTCGGGAGACTGAGGTAGGAGAATCACTTGAACCTGGCGGGCAGAGGTTGCAGTGAGCTGAGATTACACCACTTCACTGCAGCCTGGGCAACAGAGCAAAACTGTGTCTTTAAAAAAAAAAATTAATTTAATTTAAAGTTTCAAGATACATTGGGCAGGACATGCAGGTTTATTACATAGGTAAACATGTGCCATGGTGGTTTGCTGCACCTATCAACCCATCACCTAGGTATTAAGCCCCACATGCAGTAACTATTGATTCTGATGCTCTCCCTCCCCCTGACCCCCTGACAGGCCCCAGTGTGTGTTGTTCCCCTCCCTGTGTCCATGTGTTCTTATTGTTCAGCTCCCACTTACAAGTGAGAGCATGAGGTGTTTGATTTTCTGTTCCTGTGTTAGTTTGCTGAAGATAATGGCTTGCAGCTCCATCCATGTCCTTGCAAAGGACATGATCTTGGGAAACTGTTTCTTAATGAGATCAGGATAAGTAAGATTTTGCTAGGCTGTTAGGTGGGAGGTGGGGGAGGTAAGGGAAGCAGGAAGAGCATTCTAGAGGGAGGGAATAATATATGACAAAGTTAGATGGAGGCAAATGGCCTGTTCTAGAAATAATGGATATTCTTAAGTAATTAGAGCTTAAGGAACATGGCAGGAACATGGGTATGAGGGAATTAATGTTGAGACATATGTTGGAAGCAGGTCATAAAAGCCTTCTTTGCCATGCCCTTGGTATTAAACAATGTGCCTGGAAAGCACATTGTTTTTTGCAAATAGATTTCCAAGAAAAAAATTAAGGAATTACAATTTGAGTTAACAGGCAAGAGTGATTTCCCTTTATGTAAGAGCAATGATTAAGCATTAAATTTAACAAGATTTACTTAGCTTATATGCTTAGTCTTATATAGGAAAACCCACATGTTTTCCATCAAAGAACTTTATTGTTTAGAAAAGAATTTTATTTGATAGCTTGCCTTGCCTAAGTAAATACCAGGAGTTCTTTTCTGTCTTAGTTACCATGACAATGTGGCATCCCTGTCTTTAAAATACTATACCTCAAACTCCAGCCAGGATAATTTTCATGTATGACTGTTATCATTGATTTTTAAATTTCTTTATTTTATTTATTAGTTTACTGTGCCGAGGTTAGCAAATACCTTTCTGAGATCCAGGCAAATTGCCTTGGGTGGCTCTGCCGGCATCTGTTATCCTTTTCTCCCAATTCAAAGAGCAATCTGATTTTTTTTTTTTTTAATAGATTTATCCCTGTCTGTTGACAGCCACTTCATTTGCTACTCTGCAGCTTGTGTTCATCTCATTCTTTAGTAAAAGTAAACAGAAGTGCTCTGTGGTTTATAGAAAAACAGCCACAAGGAAGTCTCTTTATTCATGAGGCTTTACCCATTTTAAGGTGTTATCCAACACAGATACACAATCAGCAGGTCAGAGACTTCGCTACCTAAGGAAGAACTACTTTGTTTTTCCAAACACTCACTCATTTTAGAGTTAATTCTGGGTTCCATTTAGACTAATCTTCATATAAAATGCAGTTGTCTGGATTATTCTGATCTATGTTAGTAATGAGATGATTACATTTTTAGTCAAAAGATTATATTTTTGAGCAATATCTCCTTTCCTGCAGTTGCAGTACATCTTAGTCAATTGTGCTTATTTTGAGGGATATATTATGGCCTTGGGAAAGGGTGGGCAAAGACTGAGGAGGTAAATTGCATTTCTTGGTTCCGTACTTAAGTAAACCAGCTACTTTGTTCTCTCCCTTTCCCTCAAGGGTGTCTTAGTTATAAATAAATGTGATTCGTTTTCAGTAAAAGAGGGACTGTAAGATGGCCTTGGGTTTACCGATGACAAAGCACGTGGTAAATGAAGAGCACAAAGCCAGAGAAAAATACATGGAGGCCATTTTGGACTTGATTGGTATGAATTGACAAGCCCTTCCTCTAGAAATTGGTTTTGAAACATCAGTTAAATATGAAAAGCAAGAGGGAGAAAGTTATTTAGCCAAACCCAGAAAGGACTTTACTAAATTTGAAATGATTACATGTAATCAAATGTTAACTACAATTTCTGAAACATCTTTTAAGGGACAGTTACCCTGAAGGTGTTTATTTTTAAGACTTGCGTATTAAGATCTTTCTGCAAATGCATTAGGTCTTCTTTATCTTTATGGATAAAGATATTCCTCTTTATCTAGTCCAGTCAGCAATGCATTTGGGAAAACATGCCATTATGAGAGGACAACACTATCAATGGGGAAATGATTTTAAAATGAGGGCACATGGTGTGCAGGTGATGAAGTAGGAACTCCAGGCATTGTTCTCAAATGTTTAAGTCTGTGCCCATTCACTGCTGTACTCCATGTAAGGACTGTGAAAGGCAACTGGTTGTCCCCTGAATGAATTCTCCCCTTGTCCCAGGGCACTAGAATCTACATTCCCAGCTCCCCATTGGGATTAGGTGTGTCTTTGTGACCAAGTTCTCTTCAATGCTATTTGATAATGTGCAGTTTCCAGCTCCTTTGCTCTTCCCTTTTCCTGCTAACCAGGATACTTCGCTTTGACCATGGAGATAAGAACTATGCCCTTGACTGGATAAAGAATACTATAAAAGAATGAAATCATGTCCTTTGCAGCAACATGGAATGCAGCTGGCGGGCAGTATCCTAAGTGAATTAACACATGAACAGAAAACCAAATACTGCAGGTTCTCATTTATAAGTGGGAGCTAAACATTGGGTACACATGGACACAAAGCTGGCAGCAATAGATACTGGGAACTCCAAAAGGGAGGAGAGAGGGAGGGGGCAAGGGCTAAAAAAAAGCTACCTATTATTGGGTACTATGCTCACTGCCTGGATCATGAGATTAATTGTACCACAAACCTCAGCATCATGTAATATACCCATGTAACAAACCTGCACACTTACCCCCTGAATCTAAAACAAAAATTGAAATTTAAAAAAAAACAACTATGCCCTGGAGGTCTTGGAACCACAAATGGAGGGACATGGGCCCCTTGAATCACCTCTTAAAGTGCCAAATAATTCCAAGGACCAGGTCCTTCTTCCCAGAAGTGTGGCCCATTGGTGTCCTGGGAAAATTTAAAAAAAGGACGAGGACCAATTATTGACCAATACATGAGAGGGTCAGAGCTAGTGGGTTGCATAAGACCCACATAATAATTTAATCTTATCTCCAGTGTGTGAGTTCTTTATAGAGATTTACAGAGTCCTCAAGAATCTGCCAAAGCAGCCTAGCATTAGCAAACCTCTTCCACAGTGCATAATAGTGGGGCTGGAGGAACATTGCAGGGATATGTGATAATCAGTCTGATGCTGCAAACAACGATTCAACTCATCTCCCATTTTCTCTTTGTGAGTTTTTGATATCTCATGATCTTCAGCATATCAAAAATCTGGACTATTCTAGATAGGCTGGGCCTTACGGTCATCCACCAAGTCCATAATCAATAAATAAGTGGGCAAATACTCCGGTGTATATAAATACTAAATTTCAACTGGTTGAGAAGGGAAAAAAGTTGATGAAAGTAATCATTGCGTGACTATTTAATAGAAGAGAAAATATGTGCTTGGGACACGATGGCATAGCATGAACGTGCTTCCTGATTCTGGAACATATGTGTTTTCTAGAAGTCCAGGATATTCCCCTAATCCCATTGAGATCATCATAGCCCAAACCTTTAGTTTTTTCTTTTTCATTTTCTTGAAATTACAAAGATGGGTAGAATGAAAGCACAACTCACAATTCTGAGAGAAATATTTTTAAATTTAAAAAATGGACTATTTACTGAAATTGAATCTATAAGTCATTTTAGGAATAATTGGCATACTTATAATGTTTTGTCATGACAGCTGGAAATGACAGCTGGCAGGATTCTATATACGTAAGTCTTTATGTGTCTTGGTAAAATTTTATAGTTTCTGTCATAGGGGTTCTACATATTCAACAAGTGGGTATTTTATATCTTTGTTGCTCTCGTGAATGCAATCTGTTTTTCAAATATTTATTCTTTTTGGCTACTATTGGGAAGGAAAACTATTAATTTCTTGCATTTCTTGGTTCTGTACTTAAGTGTGCAATCACTTTACTGAACTTTCTTATCACTTTAAATAATTTTAAGTGAATTTTATTTTGTTTTACATCTGTATAATATTACCTGCAAATAATAATTTTATTTTTGTTTCTGATTCATATCTTATTGCAATTGACAGAATGAAAATAATGCTAAATATTAATGATTATTGTGAGAATGCTTGTTTTATATCCTATTTTAATGGAGTGCTTCTATGGCTCTACTGTTAAATATATCTTGGCTGTTGCTTGATATAGGCTTTTTAAAATTGTGGTAAAAAATATATAAATTCACCCTCAATAATTTTTTAGCGTACTGTATAGTATTGTTAACTACATGTACATTTTTTATACAGCAGATATATAGAACACTTTCATCTTGCATGGCTGAAACTCTATACACAGTGAACAACTTCCCTTTTCCCTTTTCCCTAGCTCCTGGCAACCACTATTCTATTTTCTGTTTCTATGAGTTTGATTACTTTAGTTACTGAATAAGTGAAATCATGCAGTATTTATCATTTTGTGATTGGCATATTTCACTTAGCATAATATCCTCCAGGTTCATCCGTGTAGTAGTATATGACAGGATTTCCTTCTTTTTTAAGGCTGAATATGTATATATGTATGTATGTATATACCACATTCTCTTTATCTATTCATATAGCAATGGACATTTAGGTTGCTTCCACTTCTTGGCTATTGTGAATAATGCTGCAATGAACATGAGTGTACAAATAGCTCTTTCAGATCCTGTTTTCAATCCTTTTGGATATATAGTCAGAAGTGGGATTGCTGAATCATATGGTAGTTTCATTTTTAATTTTTTGTTTTCCATAGCAGCTGCATCATTTTACAATTTCACCAACAGTACACTAGGGTTCCAATTTCTCCACATCCTTACCAACACTTATTGTTTTCTGGGTTTTTTGGTTTTGTTTTGTTTTTGAGATGGAGTCTCGCTTTTGTTGCCCAGGCTGGAGTGCAATGGCTTGATCTTGGCTCACCACAACCTCCACCTCCCGCGTTCAAGTGATTCTCCTGCCTTAGTCTCCTGAGTAGCTGGGATTACAGGCGTGCGCCACCATGCCTGGCTAATTTTGTATTTTTAATAGAGACGGGGTTTCTCCATGTTGGTCAGGCTGATCTTGAACTCCCAACCTTAGATGATCCGCCTGCCTTGGCCTCCCTCACTGCTGGTATTATAGGCGTGACCACTGCACCTGGCCTATTTTCTGTTTTTTTTTTTTTTAAATAGTGACTATCTTAATGGGTGTGAGGTGATATCTCATGGTGGTTTTGATTTGTATTTTCCTTGATAATTAGTGATGTTGAGCATCTTTTCATATGCTTTTGCCCATTTGTACATCTTCTATAGAGAAATATCTATTCAAGTCCTTTGCCCACTTTTAAATTGGGTTATTTGTTTTTCTGTTATTCAGTCGTAGAAGTAAGTTATATATTCTGAATATTAACCTGTATCCAATATAAGGTTTGCAAACATTTTCTCCCATTTCATAGGTCCCCTTTTCACTCTATTTATTGTTTCATTTGAAGGACAGAAGTTTTTTTGTTTGACATAGACCAATTTGTCTATTTTTGCTTTTGTTGGCTGTGCTTCGGTGTCATATCCAAGAAATCATTGCCTATTCCAATATCATGAAGCTTTTCCCCTATATTTTCTTCTAGGAGTTTAATAATATTTCAGGTCTTATGTTTAGTTCTTTAACTTACTTTGAATTAATTTTTGTATATGGCATAAGATTAAGGATTCAACTTCTTCTTTTGCATGTGGATATCCAGTTTTCCCAACACTATTTGTTGAAGAGACTATCCTTTTCCCATTGTGTAATCTTGCCATCTTTGTTGAAAACCATTTGATCATATATGTGAAGGTGTATTTCTGGGCTCTCTATTCTGTCCCATTGGCCTATTTACCTGTCTTTATGCTAGTATCATACTGTTTTCATTTTGTTATTGTTTTTTAACTTTCTCATTGAAAGTTTACTTGAAAAATATCAGCCACTAACTGGATCTACTCTGAACTGACAGGAAGAGAGGCATGTTTGTCCATGGGCAGATGGAAATGTGGGGACAGGAGGCCCTGATAATGGGATGTGGTGATTGTAGCTGGGCTATTCAGCAGGATTGATGAGCTTCAGAATTAGCAGGGCTGTGGCTTCCATGTTGGTCTTTCCTGCTGGCATGGAGCTTCTTCCAGGCTATGGGGTGGACATGATAGGTGGGGCTTCCTTCCTTCCTCAAACTAGCCCAGCAATTCCCCTGGAAGCCAGGCCCCTGCTGTTGCTTCTGTCTGCACTGCACCTCCACAGAGAGGGGCACACAACCTGCACAAGGGATGCGGATGGCAGAGGAATCCCAAGGGTCAAGTGGGCAGTTGAGCTTCCCAGCTTTGGGTTCCAACAGGCATAGTTGGAACAGGCAGATTGATTACTGTAGCCTTGCAATATATTTTGAAATTAGAAGTTATGAGGTCTCCAACTTTGTTCTTTCTTCTTAAGATTGTTTTAGCTATTAGAGGTTCTTTGATATTTCATTTGGATTTTAGCATTTTAAAAATTTCTACAAAAAATACCATTGGAATTTTGATAGGGATTGTAAGTTGCATTGAGCAGTATGGACATTTTAAATATAGGTGTTCCAATCTATGAACATAGGATATCTTTTCATTTATTTGGGTCTTCTTTAATTTCTTTCAGCAGTGTTTTATAGTTTTCAGTGTACAAGTCTTTTTCCTCCTTGGTTAAGTTTATTCTTAAGTTTTTATTCTTTTGATGCTATTATAAATGGGATTGTTTTCCTAATTTCCTCTTAAAATTGTTATTAGTGTATAGAAACACAACCAATTTTTTAGTGTTCCTTTTCTATCCTACAGTTTTGCTGAATTTGTCTAACAGGTTTTTTTTTTTTTTCCTGGAATCTTTAGGGTTTTCTACATGCAAAATCGTGGCATCTGCAAACAGAGATACTTTTGCCTCTTCATTTTCCATTTGAATTCCTTGTATTTCTTTTTCTTGCCTAATTTATCTGGTTAGGATTTTCAATATTACATTGAATCAAAGTGGCAGGACTGAGCATCTTTGCCTTGTTTTTGATCTTATTGATACAGACTTTAGAAAATTGTATAAGTTTATGCTTTTCTAATTTTAGTTTTATAATAGTTAACGAATGAGGGATTTATTTTATAAAATGCCTTTTCAATAACTTTGAGAATATCATATGCTTTTTTTTTTTTTTTTTTTTGAGAAGGAGTCTTGCTCTGTCGCCCAGCTGGAGTGCAGTGGCAGGATCTCAGCTTACTGCAGCCTGTGCCTCCTGGGTTCTACTTCAGCCAACTCAGTAGCTGGGATTACAGGCGTGCACCAGAACACCTGGCTAATTTTTATATTTTTAATAGAGACGGGATTTCGCCATATTGCCCAAGCTGCTTTTGAACTCCTGAGCTCCAGCGATCCACCCACCTTGGCCTCCAAAGTGATGGGATTATAGGCATTAGCCACCATGCCCGGCTCCATATGCTTTTTTAGTTGGTCTTTTAATTGTTTTGATTTACTATATGTTACCAAATATTCTCATATTAAGTCATTCTTCCCTTTTTGTAAGAATAATAAAATGGATTTAGTTATGATAGATTATTATGTAAAGGAAATGTTAGTTTCATTAAATTAGTATACATTAGTTAGATTTTCATATCCATATTTTAAAGTGAGATAAGTTTATATTGCATATTTCAAAATAGAAGAGTGGAACTGGAATGTTCTTACATGAAGAAATGATAAACGCTTGAGGTAATGGATATCCTAGTTACCCTAATTTGATCATCACACATTGTATGCTTGTATCAAAATATCACATAAATATGTAGAACTATTGTGCATCCATAGCAATTAAAAATAAAAAATTTTAAAAAGAAAAACATCAATTTTGTTAAAGTTTAGAATTTTGCTAACATGAAACTGCACAGTGTTCTTACATATTTTTTCCCCTTGATTTGATTTTCTACAAGTTTTTTTATGGTATTTGTTTTTCAAGAATTTAGATTTTGGATTGATCAATTCCTCTGTCTTCCTTAGATCTTTTATAATACATTCATTTTATGTTTATGAAAGTGCCACCTTTAAGGAAATCAGAATTAACTTGCAGAACTCATTTGGGCAACTCACCAAGGAGAATGTTGATCGTGGTGCCCTTTTCTGGCCACTCTGTTGCTTTTTACTCTAAGTTACCCCAGATCCTTTAAAATTTAGTAAAAGTAACACCAAAACTATGTATAAAGTGTCTAATCTGATCTTGAATCCTGACTTCTCCAGAAAAGTGGATGGTATCGTTCATATTTTACAAATGAGGAAACTGTTTCTGAGAGCATTTAATCACTTTTTTTCAAATCACACAGCTAGTGAATATGAGGTTTGGGTGGGTAGATTTCCAAACCCCAGTTTGCTTATTCTTGTAATAAGCTTTTCATTTTGGAGTAATTTTAGATTTATAGAGAAATTGCAAAGATAGCACAGGGTCTTCCCGTACACCCTTTACCCCATTTCCCCTAAGGTGAACATCTCACGTGACTATGGGACATTTGTCAACACTAACACACCGTTATATGACTATTAATTAGACTCCAGACTTTATTGGGATTTTATTAGCTGAGTTTTTTTTTTTTAAACATCTTACTGTTTTTCCATCCTACAAGTGGAAGGAGAGTTACTGAAATGAATGTATGGAATGTATGGAAGGGAAACAGTGAACTCAGAGTAGAGGAGTGTGAGCAATTGGTGCAAAGCATTTAAATTAATCTGGTTCTATATCATTGCCAGTAACATATATACATATGTTACTGGAAATTATAATTATATATATCAAAAATGTTATATATGATATATATATATACCAAAAAATATTTATCAAAAACCTAAAATTTTAGCATAGAAAAGGGCTTTGAATTCAATCAATCTGAGGCCAGTTGACAATCTGGGGAAAGCTGGTTGTGGAATTAAGAGTTATAACTCCAAATCCCTCTATCCTTGATAACCTGGTGCCTTCTAAGACATGTGCTGCTTAAGATGACTTGGTGCCAGGAATTTCTTGTAGCTGATAGCTCATATCAGTTATATCCATGGAAAAGTGAAAATTCTCTAAAGGTTACAGTAGTAATAGTGTGTGACAATGAATGATGGAGACTCAAAATGGATAGTACACACATGTCTCTAAAAGTCAGTTATTACTTCTGTGTGTTTGAACAAAGAAGATATTCCAGGTAACATCCTACCTTTCTAGAAATTGCTTTGTTAGAAAGAACAATAGCAATATAACTGGAAGAGAAGTGTACCTTAATTTTTATTTATGCTCTTTTGATATAATGCAAAATGGCAGGCAAATCTTATTTTGTTTACATGGCAATACTTCCAAGTTTCACATATTGCGTGTGTCAACAGCTAATGCATTGTAAACTGCTGGTCAACAGATGACTTATACCTAAGGACATTTAGAGAATCGGTAATCAAACTCAAATTACATTGGCTTTAAATTGTGACATTCACTTGAGCACAATTTCAGCACTTAAATATTCTGCTCTCTTTGAAGCATGTCCTCTGGAATATTTCTTACATCTCATGCTTCTATTCTTGTAACCACAATCCTCCTCCAAGCCCTTATTACCTGTTTCTTGGAATTTGCAGAGGGCTTGTTCCCAGAGTAACCTCAAGGTTGCAAGAGAATTATATGTGGAGAGGGAACCCCAGGCTTAGGGGTTCAGGGGAGACATCATTTTGATAGGCTGCAAGCAGATACTCAGAGGCTTTGATGCAGTTTTGTACATTCTAGATGACCAAAGAGTCAGCATAGCATTAAGTCAGGCATTTGAGCATCTGCATGGAAATAAAGTCATCTTGACCCTCACAGTTATTTATTCATGCTATCAGTGTTTTCCCAGTGTCTCGGATTCCAAACTGGATGAATCTCCTTTCTCATTAGCATGCTTTTCCTTCTTCTCCTGTCCTCCATCCTATTCTTCCTTCTTGTCTTTCTACACCTAGTCAGTCACTGTAGCGCATGTTGTTGGTGTCCTGCCCATATTCCCTTTGCACTCACCTTCATACAGTGAAGGTTGTTCATTGTAAACAACTATGACTCCCCTTGGGACTTTTTTTTTTTTGCCTCAGGAGCATTCTCCACCCACATACAGGGCAATCAGGAAGTGGCCTGAAAGCAGCTCTCCACTAAGGAAGAACAGGGAGTTGGTGAATAAGCCTCCAATAAGCCTCCTTTTGACAAGGAGGTGAACAGCCTCCTTGCCCCTCATTTGGGATAGCGTTGAGGCACATTCTACATCATTGCTATTTAAACCATGATACCAGATCAACAGCATTGGTGTCACCTGGAAACTTGTTGGAAATGCAGAATCTCAGGCTCTACCTCAAACCTACTGAATCAGAATCTGCATTTTAATAAGATCCCCAGGGGATTCATATGCACACTGAAACTTGAAGCTTGAGAAGCTCTGCTCTCCACACTCTCCCAGAGTTCCCCAGTGGGATTGAACTCCAGTGGTCCACCATGAAAACTGGCTCAATTAATACACACTTTACTGACTTCCTCCCCTTCACTCTCTCACTTCCTGTGGTAGGTAGGCTGAATAAGGGCCTCTCAAATATTCTGATCTCTGGAACCTGTGATTATTACATTACAGGTAATATAATAAGCAAAAGGGACTTCACAGATGTGATTAAGTTGAGAATATTTACATGGGGAGATTATCCTGGATTTTCTGAGTGGGCTTGATGTAACTACATCGCTCCTTTCTAAGAGGGACTCAGCAGGAGTCAGAGTGAGAAGAGAAGATAATGTGATGATACAAGCAGAGACTGAAATGATGTGCTTTGAAAGTAGAGGAAGGGACTACAAGTCAAGGAATGCTGGTGGCCTCTAGAAGCTGGACGAGGAAAGGAAATGGATTCTCCCCTGGAGGCTTTACAAGGAACCAGTCCTGCTGACACCTTGATTTTAGCCAAATGAAACGGATTTGGACTTTTGACCCTCAGAACTGTAAGAGAATACATTTGTACTGTTTTAAGCCACTAAATTTGTGGTGATTTGTTACAGCAGCAATAGAAAACTATACACTTTCCCACTCCCCTATTGGTTTTTGTCTCTTAAAAAAACGACTTGCGTTCAAATTGTCCTCTCAAGGTTTGCTTCTGGGGGATTTCAAATTATGATACTCACCATCTTTGCTCTAGTCTCCATCTCTTTCTTACCACCACAATCCAAGCCCACATTGTCTTTTCCTGGGCTGCTGCTGGAGTCTCTGCCATTTTACTATTGAGATATTAAACCCACTGCTAACACACAGCCTTATTTACTCATTTAACTGTAAGTTATGCTTTCAATATTCTCTTCACTTGATTTCCTTATTCTTCTATACCTCTAGTATTTTACTTACTATGAGAATGTGAAAGGAGATTTTGTTCACATAAAATTAAGTTATTCCTGGAAGTTCAAGTTCAAGGTGATTTGGCATTCATTAATTTCATTTGAACAAAACTCTTTTTCTTTATTATCCCAACAATAACTTTGAGGAATTTTAAGGTACTTTAATCATCAAGTACATTTATTACACTGTATTTATTAAGGCAGGGAAGTGAACATCTACTGTATTCATTGGGGATCACTTACAGAGACAGAATAAAATATAAATGGCTTAAGCATAAAGGGACAAGTATGGAGTATTAAGTGACAATATCATTAGAAGGCCTGAAGAGACAGGCTGTGAGCTGAACTGCCAGGAGCGACTTTCAAAGCAAACCACAAAATGGGGCCTCCAGTGTCACTGTTGTTTCTGCCGCAGTCTAAAACCTGCCTTTTGAGTGGGTCACGACCCCTCAAGTGCTGGCTCAGGAGCTGTATTGCCTCTGCTGTGATAGAGAAGCCACCTCTGCTAAGTCAGGAAGCCACAGCCTCGAACGAGAGCATTGGAACCTGGCCGCTGTAGGTATAATTTACACCCACAAAATGGGTTTCTCACATCTGGCCTCTTTTCCTACATAACCTGGTTTGAAATCCAAGTATTATAAGAGTGCATCTGTTATACAGAATCTAAACCTCTTCCACAGTTCTAGCTGTAAGGGAACTTGAAAAACAGAGCTTGTTGCTTTCAAGTCTCTGTAATCCTAGAAGGCACAGAAGAAGGTTGGAACAGAGTTGAGGAAACCAGTCCACAAAACCCACTACAACCATGTGCTAGCAACAATATTGGAAAATTAAGAAGAAAAGCATCTGCTTAGCCTTTCTTGGAATAGAAAACTACATTAGCTATAATAGCCCATTCCAGTTACTTAAGACTAAGACTATATTATTACTATCCTTTTTACGTAGCTCACAGAGAGGGAGCATCGTCATCTTGGACAAGCTCCTCATTCTAAAGTTCACCTTGATAAAAAACCGCCTAAATCCAAAGGGCATCAGCCTAATGGCTAAGGTCAGCATGACCATAAACTGCAAATAACATCTCCAATCAGAAACATTCCAGACTCCTCCCAGACCAGATATTTGCTGGCCCCTAGATAAGCCCCCTCCAGCCTGGAAGATGCTAGCCCCAAGATAACCCCCTTCTGGGCCAGAAAGATGTCTGCCCCAAGATAACCTCCCCTCCTCCCAGAGAGATTCCAACCCTGCCATAAAATTCTCCCCATATATAAACATTCCAAGCTTCTGATAAGCCCCCTTACCCTAAAACCAATATATACTCTTAGTCTGTAAGAGAAAGGGCTCCTGGCCGAAATCGGTCAGAAGTCCCTCTCAGGTTTTATCTAAAGAAAACCTGTCTTTGACTGCCAAGCTGTGTTTCGTATTTCTTTCATCTTTCTTTAACTCTTACGGTAGCAACATTGGTTGGCATTTGGTTATGCCAATGTTTTGTAAGCTTTCGTGAGCTCATTTCTTTTTTCTTATATGTTGACCTGGGTCACAGACTGCAGCTTCCTTCTCTTATCTTTTCTTACACCAACCACAGTGTTTTGGAGCCCAGGAGTGTGGGATACTGCTTTTTAGTCGATGATCGTAAGACTTCATTCTATAACCAGAGGGGGAAGTTCTTGAATTAATGTAGAAATTATTTTGTTGAATTAGATCCTGGGGCTATACAATCCTGAATGATACCTACCTACTATAATTTTTAGTGGGCCGCTACTATGCTGTGATGATTTGAACATCCAGAGTCTATGTTCAGGGGAAAGGAGAAGTAAGTGTTATGTTGTGAAAAGACTTCTTGCTGAAGTCCTATTTTATTGAAACTGAGAAACTTTGATGGAGGTTGTCACTACTTTTCCTTCATTCTCATTTCATAGTGCTTAATTTGATAAGAGTTCTAGTTGCATTGGCTACTATGCTGGGGGAAAAGCAGCAACAACTGCTGTTCATTTGACATACCTGTTTTGCCTTTGCTGTCCATGGAGAACATTGGAAGACATCTGATAAATTAGCTTTGTGAAGATGGCATTTTAAAGGCAGATAATTGTTGACTTTTATATTTTGAGTCCTGGATATTCATGCATGGAGTCTTCAAAGATTTTTGGGTTGCAATGAGAAGCAAAAAGATAACTTTATGAAGATGATTTATCCATCAAATGGTTTTGAAAATAAATGTGCACTGAAATGCGAATTATGAAACTGGGTTTTTTGAAACAGTACCAAGAGCAAGATGCTTCTTTTCAGAAAGCATTGTCAAAGTTTGTGTTATAGCAGTAATTTAAATAATGATAGGGCGTCTTGAAAAACCAGTAGCAACATATGAAGTAAGAACATCTAGAAATGTTGACAGGTGTCAGTTGGAAGGATACCTTGTGGGGTAGCAGGTGTACAGGGTACATGAGCAGTGGATCAGGTGGAATTAGATGGGAGCAGTAATTAGGTGTAGGTAGTAGGATGAGGGGCAGCAAGGTAACAACTCCTAGTTTTTTGTCTTTATTTGTTACCAAAACAGATGAACAGGATACTAGTCATTGATTTATGGTTTGTATTGCATGTTACATATATCTTTCTAGAACTATTTTGCATTTGTATTAAACAAATGCAACACTTGGTATTCTTAACCCTGCCTAGGACTCTTTATTTTCCTTGGACCTATTTGGCCCCAAATAAATGAATGAATATTTCAGTAAAACCAATATTATTTTCTCATCTAAAATGATTATATAAAAGGCCTCTACCATTGATTTAACACTTTATCAGTTATAAATTGTCCACATTAAAATCAGCCTTGATTTCAGTAAAGCTTTTGTTTCTTTCTTTTTTCTTTAGATCAGTGGTTCTTAAAGTGTGGCTCTCAGACCAGCAGCGTCAGCATCACCTGGGAACTTGTTAGAAATGCAGATTCCTGGTTCAGAGCTATTGGATCAGAAACTCTGGTGGTGGGGCCCAGCAACCTGTGTTTAAACAAGTCCCATTGGTGATCCTGATGCACGCCCAAGTGTGAGAACCACTGCTAAGAGGTGTTAGAGGGAGAGTAAGATAGGATCATCTTGACTTGGACTTTAAAAAAATTGTGTTTCTTTTCATTTCCAAGGGTAATCTTTTGTACAGTTAATTCAGAATGGAAGACAATGCTACTGAAACTAAATATTACCAGCCATCCTGTCAAAGCTGAGAAAATCCCCTTCAGGTGATTAACCATAATGTAGAAATAGAAAGAATTGACCTCTTGCTGGTTGTAGTAAGCCGAGATCACACCACTGCACTCCAACTTAGGTGACAGAGCCACACTCCATCTCAAAAAACAAAAAACAAAAAAAAAAAAAAGAAAGAAAGAAACGACCTCTTGCTTGTTTATACCCAGCTCCATATTATTCAACAACAATTATCTTACTTTTTTGTTTTTAAAAGTTAAAACATTCAGAAACAATTGCAGCTTGTATGACAAATGCCTGTGTATTCTAGAATTGATAAATGTTAATGTTTTACACATTTTCTTTTAATGTTATCTTTTCTTTTAACAGATAAAATTGAAACGTCTTATTTTCTGTGCCCCAAGCCAAACTTGTGCCCAACAAACGCACAAATTTGGCCATATCTACCAAATTTACAGATGTAGTTATTCTTTCCCCAGCAATCCCACATTTTGTCATTGATCCTACAGATACATATGCATGAGAAAGGAAGGCTATGTATACAAGGTTACTCATTGCGGCATTGCTCACAACCTAGTGTCTGGTAATGGAGGCCTGTTTTATTAGAACCCCCTATCATTTATATGCCCTATCATTTACATATTGTCGATGGTGCTACAAGGGCGGACTTAAAATAGTTATACTCTCTGACCCTTAAAAAAAAGTCTGCTGATCTCAACTCTAAGTGATTCAGTTTAACAAAACCTTACATTTGCTTGTATAGTACATGCAAATACAAATACAGAATAGTTAAGAAGAAAACACAAACCACAAGCTTCACTCTGGAGAATGTGTAGGAAGGATGGTGTTCTTTTAGTTCACGAATCCTTCTCCCCAAGAAAGCAAAGACAGAAGGTAAAGATGCGTCATCACTAATTTATTTGACAAGTATTCATTGGGTGTGTACCCTGGGGAAGGAGCTCCTGGGACTGCAGGATGCAAAGATGAGTAAGGCATGGTCTTTCCTCCTGGGGGCTCACAGTCTAGCAAGGGAGTCAGACATGTTCAATAATTATGATACGCAATGATCTGTGCTGTAAGAAAGGGAAGAAAAAAAGTGCCGTGGGAGCAACAGCAGCAGCAGAAAATGTGTGAGTCTGCCCAAGGCTTTAAAAAAACCATGTGCTATAACTGAGAGAGGGCATTTACAGAAGGGAGTCATGTTGAAATAAAAATTGCCAATGAGACAGGTTTTACTGTTTGCACAAATGAGGATGATGAATGAACATATGTCTAATTCAAAACCCAAACAAAATGTTTAGGCCCGAGAGTATTACTGTATCTTATCTCTTTTTCCCCCCAGGATTTTAACTTTATGCAGCTAGATTTGCTTTTAGAATTCTGAACTATTCGAACTTTTGCAGTGGATCATTTGATGCTTTGTGAAAACAAAATCTTCATCTTACTGTTGGAGGCATTCTTTACAGAGGCAAGATTTATTTTCCTCTTTTGATTTACCATAGGTTTAGCATATAATAGAGGCAGATCAGTCTGCAAATGGTGTTTAAAAATGGAGAGCTCACTCATCCATGTGAGTGGTGGGAGAGGAGAAAACACTAGCTTCACTTCCAGCATACCGGGTTTTCATTTTCATTTTCATTTTATATCAGCTCACACTACTTGTTTTGGAGACTGCTATCACTGAGGTTTCATTAGTATTGCTCATATATGGAATAAAATGAAAAGATGTTTGACAGGAGCATTGATACATAAAGTAGAACATTCAGATTCACATTACATTTCCTTGATGGCTTCCATTTGCTCCTGCAGATCCTTTCTACTCTTAACCTTTTCTACTCTGCTTTATGGACTGAAGGGCTGATCTACATGGATTCCATAAATGTGCTTCCTGACCTCTGGCTTCTGGTTGGGTTCAGCCAATGGGAAACCGTGGCAGATTGCAAGAGGGGAAAGACAGTGAAGTTCAAAGTATTATTCCCCCAGCTGCCTCCTGTAGGGTCATCATAACGTGCATCCCTCGGCATGCAGCCAGTTTCACTCAACTTTCAATGCTCACTGTCTGCAAGTTCCAGTAACTGCCTTTCCCTTGGCCCTGTTGTTACTAGCCCTGGGATTCTTTGCCACTCCTTGTGATTTCTCTATTGCCTCCCACACATTTGTCAGTAGTTTCTTTTTTAAACTTGCCTCATATTAGCCTTGCTGATTGTGCTGTGCCACAGAGCTGAGGGATTCAGTATTCCTGTAAGGTTATTTTGCAACTAAAAAATCTTAAATGCAGCCGGGCACAGTGGCTCACACCTGTAATCCCAGCGCTTTGGGCGGCCGAGGCAGGTGGATCACCTGAGGTCAGGAGTTTGAGACCAGCCTGGCCAACATGGTGAAACCCTGTCTCTACTGAAAATACAAAAATTAGCCAAGCATGGTGGCAGGCGCCTGTAATCCCAGCTACTTGGGAGGCTGAGGCAGGAGAACCACTTGAACCAGGGAGGTGGAGGTTGCAATGAGCAGAGATTGCACCACTGCACTCCAGCTTGGGCAACAGAGTGAGATTCGGTCTCAAAAAAAAAAAAAAAAATTAAATGCATAGAAGAAATCACTATTAAAATCCTTTTATAAAGGGAAGGATTCTTCTGTAAATATAAATGGGCATCTCTTAATTTTAGAAAAATGTAGATGTTTATACATTAGGGTTATATGGAGTATCGCTGTTTTTTGCATGCAGTTTCAAGTTCAAATTTTTCAGATACCATTCAGAACACGTCTCATTCCTCTTCCTTGTGAAAAGTCCTACAAATATTTGAAGACATCTGCTATTTTGTCCCCCTAGAGTTCCTCTGAATTGTGGTGAGTCACTTTTTTCCCACTCAAGACCAACAAATATTCCTTATAGGACATAATTTTTAATGTGTTCACCATCCTGATTTATCTCCTCTGAATAGGCTTTGCTGGAGGCATCCAGATTGTCTGACTCAGATGCAGTCCACCTGAGAATTGTAAGCAAAAATAAAAAGTTTCACCGAATTTGTTAGCACTCATGGACCACTAAGATGTAATCATATTCCCATAACGTACTTGATAAGTCTTGTCAAAGTAATGAGTCTGCACTGTGATCTGAAGGTTGCCAGCCATGGTCTGACAAGGGCAGAAAGACTTCAGTCCAACCGTCACTGCCTTCATTCTAGATGGCACACTGCTAGGACTCTATTCACTACCCCCACCCCCAGTTATGGCACACTATTGAGTGATAATCATCCTCTAGTTAACCAAAAAATCTCCAAGTCTTTTCACACATGAGGCAGTTAAGCTAGAGTCCTCCCATTCCGTATTTGTGAAGTCACTAGGTTTTTCTTTAGACATAAGGGTACTCCATGACTTTTACCCCTAACCCACTGCTTATTGGCTGGACAACCTCACATTGAATCTCTTCTTAGGATCAAGACTAAGCAAACATAAAAAGAAACCCTCCAGAATCAGATTACCTGACTTCAAATTGTACTACAGAGCTATACTAACCAAAACAGCATGGTACTGACATGAAACAGACACATAGACCAATGGAATAGAATAGAGAACCCAGAAACAAATCCACACACCTACAGTGAACTTATTTTCAACTAAGGTGACAAGAACATACATAGGGAAAAGACAGTCTCTTCAATAAATGTTGCTGGGAAAACTGGATATCCATATGCAGAAGAATAAAACTAGACCCTTATCTCTCACCACATACATACATTTAAAAAAAGGATTAAAGAATCAAATATAAGACCTAAAACTATGAAACTACAACAAGAAAACATTGGGGAAACTCTCCAGGACCTTGGTCTGGGGAAAGATTTCTCGAGTAATCCCACTAGCACAGGCAACCAAAGCAAAAATGGAAAAGTGGAATAATATCAAGTTAAAAAGCTTCTGTGCAGCAAAGGAAACAACAGAGTGAAGAGACAACCCATACAATGGGAGAAGATGTTTGCAAACTACCTGTCTGACAGGGGATTAATAACCAGAACATGCAAGAAGCTCAAACAACTCTATAGGAAAAAATGTAGAAACCTGATTAAATAATACCCAAAAGATCTGAATAGACATTTCTCAAAAGAAGACAAATGGCAAGCAGGCATACAAAAAGGTTCTCAATATCATTGATCATCAGAGAAATGCAAGTAAAAACTACACTGTGATATCATCTCACCCTAGTTAAAATGCCTTATATCCAGAAGACAGGCAATAATAAATGCTAATGAGGATGTGGAGAAAAGGGAAACCTTGTACACTGTTTGTGGGAGTGTAAATTAGTACAACCACTATGGAGAACAGTTTGGACTTTCCTCAAAAAACTAAAATAGAGCTGTCATATGACCCAGCAATTCCACTGCTGGGTATATACCCACGAGAAAGGAAATCAATACATCGAAGGGATATCTGCACTCCCATGTTTGTTGCAGCTCTGTTTACAATGGCCAACATTTGGAAGCCAACTAAGTGTCCACTAACAGATAAATAGATAAAGAAAATGTGGTACTTATACACAATGGTGTATACGCCATAAAAAAGAATGAGATTCAGTCATTTGCAATGACATGAATGGAACTGGAGGTTATTATGCTAAGTGAAATAAGCCAGACACTGAAAGAGAAACATTGTGTGTTCTCACTTATTTGTGGGATCTAAACATCAAAACAATTGAACTCATAGAGATAGAGAACATAATGATGCTTACCAGAGGCTGGGAAGGGTAGTTGAGGGGCGGGTGAGGGGGAGGTAGGGGTGGTTAATGGGTACAAAAAATAGTTAGAAAGAATGATGGCATTTGATAGCACAACAGGATGACTATAGTCAACAATAAATTCATTGTACATTTAAAAATAACTAAAAGAGTATAATTGAAGTGTTTGTAATGCAAAGGATAAATGCTTGAGAGTATGGATACCCCATCTTCCATGATGTGATAATTATGCATTGCATGCTTGTATTAAAATAGCTCGTCTACCCCATACATGTATGCACCTACCATGTACCCACAAAAATTAAAAATTAAAAAAAGCCCTCTGTAAAGTGGCTTATATTTCATATAACAGTTCTGATGTGAGCAGTCCGGGTCATCAGAGAAGCTTTGCCCCATATGGCCTTCTAGGGACCCAGGCTAGCTCCCACCTTGTAGCTCAGTCATTCTCCTGGGGCACTGTCTTTATCTGCATTCTTTTTTTTTTTTTTTTTTTTTTTTTTTTTTTTTTTTTTTTTT